>NC_138743.1:35495782-35868282 GCF_965113295.1 Leuciscus leuciscus | reverse complement strand
ACGCTTTTTTTAAAGGCAAGATTTTCAATAATTTAACGAGATATTCACAGTTATCTGATGTCGGTTAATGGTCACATGACATGTAAACAGATAAATTAGCTCATTTTTTTAGTATGCGTTTTATTTTTATGTTTTTCATTTAAAAAAAGTAGTGCTCACATTCTCGCTTTACAAGAACCAACTAACTCTCAAATCATCAAGCTTTTATTTTGCCATTGCTGAAATACTGTAAACGTCTGTCCACAAAAATGTGGGAAATTGTGTGAATGTGACTGTAAGTGAACCTAGTGCACATTAAGCTCCCAAATGCGTGTTAACATCACAGCATTTACTGTGAACCGAGCTGATCTGAAAACACTGTAAATGAACACAGTGTCACTCTGAAACGTGCAGAGCAACATACTTCTTTAAATCGCAGCCTTTGATTGGATGTCACTTTTCCAGTTTTATTTCGTTTAATTGTGCATACCCATTTGTTATTTTAAAGGGCACCTATTATGCCCCTTTTCACAAGATGTAAAATAAGTCTCTGAGTGTGTCCCCAGAGTGTGTATGTGAAGTTTTATCTCAAAATACCCAACAGATCTTTTACAGCATGTTTAAATTGTCACTTTTTGGGAAACGCGCCATTTTAGTCTGTATCCCTTTAAATGCAAATGAGCTGCTGCTGCCGGCCCAGGGGGCGGAGCCTCACGAGCTCACGCTCAGAGCCAGGATAATCTCATCTGATAATATCAGAACAGAAACTCTCAGTAGCGTGTTCATTTCTACTCGGAGTCGGACAATAATGCCCACAGAGCCAGAGAATATATACTGTATGGAGATAGAACAGGTATAATTTATACGGTTATAACGTATTTGTCATCTGCTTTTATCCACTATTAATACAAGCCTGCTCTAGCAGACGCAGATCCCGTCCGAATGATGACCAAAAATATACTGATGAGTTCAATGAAGTTTATTGTACATCACACAAAAGATGAGCGTTAGTTTTACTCCAGAGAATCACTGTAAGAGCTGAGTAAACACAGTATAAGAAGTGCGCATTAAAGTCTTATCCATAAACTCTCTCTCTCTCCCTTTCATTATCATCAACATACACAGCGAAGTACACAAAACACTCGTTACAACTAACAGTAAACAAATATATACACATCTTCTCAGTGGGTGCTTAATAAACTGGTAAACCTTATATCCGTAAAACGACTCGATGAGCTGTGATAAAGTGCGCGCTCTCACTTTCATTTCTGCCGTGGTCAGTAACGTTAGGCCTGTCCCTCCGGAGACTGTAAGCTTGATCACGAACAGTTGGTACAGATCCATCCTCGAGTAACAACGAGAGTAAATGAAGACTGCTACATCCTCTTACATCCAACAACAAAACACCTCAGTCGTTTTTAAGACATTCTTGTCTACAGCTGCTCCAGCGTCGAAACAATGGCGGACTGTGTCCAGCTCACTCAGGGCGGGTCTACGCTAAAACTGCAGTGTCAATCAACAGTCGTGGGAGGGGCCTGTGCAAAGTGACGTCACATTGCCCCAAATCTGAGAACGGCTTGTTCTGAGACAGTGCTTATGATTTATGGGGATTTAAAAAAAAGCACTGGGTGGATTTCTATCATTATAGGGTGGTTGTGTACACACACTGCCAACACACATTTATGTTCAAACACCATGTAAAGGTGAATTTTGCATAATAGGTGCCCTTTAATGTTACATTTGATTTAATTATTTATTAGCTTTTCATCAACTCACAAACCCCGTTTGGGAACCCTAGTCTAGTTGAATGTTAAAATCACCTCACAGGATGAGCGAAGCGCCTGGAAGAGACAGAGGAGTGTGTCCAGATCATCCAGGACGTATGAGGGTAGAACAAACAACAAGCAGTGATTAAAAGACGGCAGGTCTTCTGTGTCATACCTGTGGGATAATGTACATCCAGCCGGTTGTTATCTCAGAATAAACCCAGACAGGGTGATCAGGATCAGGTCTTCATCAGTCTGAAGGGGGTTATTCTGAGATAACAACCGGCTGGATGTACATTATCCCGCTTATTACACGGCTACTTGACACATGAGTAAATAATTACACATGAAATATTGATCTGAATTGAAATATTTTATTAGCTCTTTAAAAGCAAAGCATACGCGGAGAGAGCAGTTGCAGAGCGGCAAGTTCAAACTACACGGACATTTTAGGGATACGGTATACAGTCATACCACTTATTACACAGCATTTCACCACAGAAATAATTATGGAGATAAGAGATATTGATTTGAGATTAAACTGTTTTAAAATCGTACCTGTTTGTTATCCTATAATCCAACAGTGTACAAAACAATAGTCACAAAATGGCAGCAGCTGCGCTTGTATGAAACGAAAGAGAGAAAGTCCACGATACTGGATGACATAATTAAATAACTGTACACAAAATATTGATTTACCTGAGTTTTAATATTTTGTTAGCTCACCAAAAGCAAAACTTCCATGAAGAAAACTGTTTCTAGCAGGCGTAAAGCGCTGCAGACTTCAGTAACCCGGATGAGCCTGTGTTTCTGTTTTCAGAGGCTGTTATCTGGGAATAACATACCGCTGGATGGCGCAATCGACCAATCAGAATCAAGCATTCCACAGAGCCGTGTAATAAATCTGCTTGTGGACTCGACTGCTCTAAACTGCATCGTGCAGCACTAGTTTGAGTTATGTAATGATTTGGGGGAAGAGACCTGAGGTATGTGCTCAGGTCCAGATGGCAGGACGGGGAACAGACTGCACCTCAGATCCGACAGAGGAGGCTGTTCATGTTCACCTGCCCGAAAATACACTGACAGATTATAATGAGAGTTTTCTCAATCTCAGGATTAACAAACTCCCATTTTCCAGTTACACAGACACAAAAACAAAACTGCAAATGCATGTAATGTTTAGTTGATATAACAAGAGTGGTTGAGAAACAGTTAAAGAGCAGCTGTCGCCAGAGATTACAGAGTCCACAGTTTAACCTGCAGTCACAGAAATAACAATACTTCATGCTGCATTAATGGCAATGAGACGTCCACAAGTCAACAATATGTGTTGCATTCTGTCAGAAGTAACTCTTGTGTTCCTTTCCTTAAACCCTGTGAATTATGGACCAGGCTCTCAGATTTCCTCCTGTGTGAAATCTGTTTTGTTCAAACGCTCTCTGACTGTAGGAAACAGTTCCTGGCTTTGTTTCAAAATTGTGAATGTACATCAGTTTTTTTAGTATATTTCCGTATTTATTGTAAATTATCTATTCGTGCACATCCACATCATAATCTTTTTTTTTCAATTCGTGTGCCTTCGTAATCTTTAACTGAAATATCTTCCCCTCCCACTAGCAGCATCTCTTCTCTGATGATGTCAACCTGTCACTCACATGAGATCCACCAATAGCAAACCACCACCATCCAACCATCCAATCACTAGTGCCACAGCTCTCATATGTTGGTCAAGAGCCTTGAAAACTTAGACGCACCCTAGCGGCAGCAATTTTATTTTGCAGCCAGTGTCGTCTAGCAACTCTCCGTTGGCTTTCGAGCTGGAAAAACTAAACTCTAGTCAGTCAGGCCAATCACATCGTGTATAGAGTCGGTGGGCGGGCTTAACATAATGACGGCAGAGTTGCGACGGTTCCGCGTGAATTCCCTGCTACTTGAAAACAAAGAATGGCTGATGACGAACAGCGGTCTTTCCAATCGGCTTTGGCTGCGACTCTGGAGGACATGGAGTTAAGCTTTTCTTTGAAAAAAGAACAAAGAACGGCACTGAAGTCATTCTTAAAAAAGGAATATGTGTTCTGAGTTTTGCCGACCGGATACGGCAAAAGTTTAACCTATCAACTAGCTCCGCTGGTGGGAAAGCGCTCTGGTTGGTTGTAGCGCTGTCCTATTAAATGAGGGGAATCTGAAAGACGACCGTTTATCCCGCCTCTCAGATTGAGCCATGCCAATGCTGTGTTCCCAGACCCAACATATTGATGTGTGTCTGGCTTGCCAGGCTATTGAAAACTGGCACATGTCACTTTTTCTCTCTAGGGCTGTTTATTAACTGCAAAACCTGCCAAGCAGCCCAAACTGCTCCACTGACTGACACAAAACTGCATCATATGTTTATATATGAGGACATTTGATTTATTTCAGTGCCTTCACAGACCTTAAGAATCTGTATGCACTTTTCCAGGAATTTGTGACACAAAGTGTCTTATTACTAAATTTGTTAAATGTAAGAATCTGGCATAGAAGAAACATACATTTAATAATGTAAACATTGCCCTTATCCAGGTAAAAATGCTTATTTCTGTGATGTGATTATGAGTCTATTGTCTGTACTGACTGAGACAAATCAGACGGAAAAATATTTGTTATATTTAACAAATAATCTTTAAAACCCTTTACCCAACAAACAAACTGTGTGTAAGAGTTGTATGGGACGACCCCCGAATGGCAGTTTGCACTGAGATGGAGGACCAGGCCTCTGCTTGCCTTGGCAAGCAACGAGAAATCATCTGATAAGACTGTTTTATTGCTCAAAAGAATGTGGAAGTGGGCCACATGCAAAACCACAGGCCATAGGAAAGACACATAAAGCCCGTAAAACAGACTTTTCCTCATTAATTCATAGACAAACTATGAATGAACATGCATATTCCCAAGACATTGTATCTATTATTGCTGTTTTGTATATTGTCTCTTGTATTATACTGGTGTTCAAGGACAAGCACTAAGCTGGTTCAAATCATACCTATCTGACCGCTACCATTTTGTCTATTTAAATGGAGAAAAATCGATCATAACTCCAGTAAACTATGGAGTGCCGCAGGGATCTGTATTAGGCAGGGATGGAAATTAACTTTTTTGTCCACAGGCCACTGTGGCTGGTGGATTAAAAAAACTACCAGCCACTCAATGTTTTTACCAGCCACTTTCTTGTTTTTAACCTACAATGTGTAACTGCATGTGAAAATTAATACTACAAGATCTACAATACTTAAGCAGTTTATTTAATCTCAAGTCTCAATTAAATACTGACATTTTCTCTTTCGTTCTTATACACACACCAGGCAAGGCATTGTGGGTGCGTTAGTAGGCCCACCCACTTCACTTTTCAACAGGCCCACCCAAAACTTGTCTTCAAAAAAAAAAAGAAAAAAAAAAAGTTTAATATATTCTAATTTTGTCAAGAAAAAAAATCGTCAATAAGATCATCATTTGTGCTAAAATAGTCTAAATGTTTAGTTTAAACATTTTTAAAAAGCTGGTTATGTCTATCTTGATGTTTCTGCGCAAATTCAGCAGACGGGTTTGTTCCGATCAGAGCTCGTGAGTGGAGAGCGCATTTCTGAATATTCCGCTCCGCTCGCTCATTCCGCAAGGTCGCTCGCTCAACCCAGAATGGCCTGATCCTGGTTCGAAAATATGTGGAATAGGGCTGCCTCCGACTTACAAAAAAATCTAGTCGACTAGTTATTGTTCATTTAAGCCATTCGTGGATAAATCGCCCCTGTATATTATTTTAATTATGCTTAAATAGGCTATAGCCTACAGGATAATGCGCGTTTACGTAATATAGCCGCACTCAAGCGCGCGCACGCATAAAGCTTGCCACAAAGAACCGGTAAAAGTAATGAAAATTAATGTGTCTAAAATAGCAAGGAGACATTTAATTATTTATTAATAAACTGGTGTTTTGTGGATTCGCCATGAACGCCAGAGAGAAATGCACATTTCATATGGATTTCACAATCAGAAAGCCTATTTCTTTTGGTTTTGAATATTTTCGTTTAAAAGTAGACATTTCAAGCTTTCTGTAATATATAGCCTATATTTCTCAACTCTGTGAGGCACAAGCTGAGTTTCAGCGCCCTCCAGTTCACATGCAATGCAAGTGATCATGCCGGCGCCTTATTACATTGTCTGCTATATATTTTCTTCTTATTTATTAAATAGCCTACCGGCAATTCGTTGATAAAACATTGATCAAAATTAAGATACAATTTATACAAAACGAAAATCTTTTAAAAAGAGCCTTTCTACAAAACAAAACTCAATGAAGTGGTCAAAATCATGTCTTACATGTCATGTCTCCAGACATATTTGCGCATCTCATGATGATTCATATCTTTCTCGGCGAACAGCGCGTTGCTGGGAGGGCGCCAGCGCCTCTGCCTCGCGAGTGGATGATAGCCCTGAAGACGCCTAGCAATGGTAGGCTATACCTTTAGTGGTAGTATAGGTACCTTTAGTTAAGTTATACCTCAAGAGTCTTCGTAGCGCACTAAGAGACAACGGTATGATGCGTAATGGAGATTCCAAAGCGCTCTTCTTTGGTCAGAACCATGGAGAGCGATCGCGGATAGGTCCGTCCTATGCACCGACACTTTTTACAATGCAACAAAATATTTAAAGAGCATCAAGCTATAAAAATCTATATTTTATTTTACATTTTAATCTGTTATTTTATCAGTCATTTTTATTAGGTTAAACAGTGATTGAATAACGGTTTTAATTTAACGTTTTCAATTTAAGGCCCACCTTGTCTCGTCGTAAACTAACCAATCTCGGGACTCCCCATTGTCTGCTTTTCTCCATCGTTCTTTAAAAAAACGTTTTTTGACCTTCGATGTAACGCCACATTTTTTTGAAGGTGTGCCTCCTCTAAAAGTGTCTGCCGTCCATGTGAAACAGTATGCTATTTTTATTTACCCGCCACGGTGGCCGGTAGGTGAAGCGAGTTTTAATTTCCATCCCTGGTATTAGGCCCTCTATTATTTTCAATATATATGATGCCACTTGGAAATATTATAAGGAAACATGGAATTGGTTTCCATTGTTATGCTGATGACACTCAAATATATATTTCATCACGGCCGGATGAAAACGCTAAATTTTCCAAATTGACAGAGTGTGTTAAAGATATAAAAGATTGGATGACGCGTAATTTTCTTTTATTAAATCCAGACAAGACAGAGGTAATACTTATCGGTTCAAAAAACCGCCCACAAAACCTCGCACAATACAACTTTAACATCATAGGATGTCCTGTTACTTTATCCTCTACAGTAAAAGACCTGGGTGTTATACTCGATTGCAACCTGTCTTTTGAAAATCATATTTCATATGTTACAAAAACAGCCTTTTTCCACCTTAGAAACATTGCTAAGCTACGTAATATGCTATCAGTTTCTGATGCAGAAAAGTTAGTTCATGCATTCATGACCTCGAGACTGGATTACTGTAATGCTTTATTAGCTGGTTGTCCTGCATCCTCAATAAACAAGCTACAGTTAGTCCAAAATGCCGCCGCTAGAGTTCTTACGAGATCAAGAAAATATGATCATATAACACCGATTTTATCATCACTGCATTGGTTACCTATAAAGCTCCGTATTAATTATAAGATATTGCTACTGACTTATAAAGCCCTAAACGGCTTAGCTCCAGTCTATTTAACGGATCTTCTATCGCCCTATAATCCATCGCGCTCTTTAAGATCACTAAATTCAAGGCTTTTGGTCATACCTAGGATATCCAGAACCACCAAAGGAGGGAGAGCATTTTCACATTTGGCTCCAAAACTCTGGAATAGTCTTCCTGATACTGTTCGTTGCTCAGACTCGCTCTCCCAGTTTAAAACTAGATTAAAGTCGCATCTCTTCAGCAGGCATTCTTATAATCCTACAGTTCAAACTACAATCCGGCCTCTAGCTCATAAATGCCAGAGGAGAACTGGCCCCCGACTGAGCCTGGGTTCTCCCAAGGTTTTTTTTCTCCATTAGGTCACCTGATGGAGTTTTAGGACACCATTAGGTCACCTGATGGAGTTTTAGGACACCATTAGGTCACTTGATGGAGTTTTTCGGTTCCTTGCCACTGTTGCCTTTGGCTTGCTCAGTTGGGGATATTTTGGGGATATTTAATTTAATTTTATCAATCAATAAATTCCTCTTGAAAAAAACGTTGTTGTATTATTTTAATTTAATACTGTGAAGCTGCTTTGATACAATCTGTATTGTGAAAAGCGCTATACAAATAAACTTGACTTGACTTGACTATTGTTTTGTTTTTTTAGGCATGTTTTATGATTGAGCCACTAGATAATGTAACCTTATCGGTATCATGCTTCCTATCAAATTAATCCGTGTGTGACGCCCTACACATTGGTGTATATCACCTTCTTACAGCATGCATTGTATGCTTGTTGTATTAATCAGAGTTAAAGGGACACAAACTGCCAGCTTACTCCAATCATGAGTCAGCTTCCAAACAAAAGGAACTATTATCGCTTCACAACAGTACCTTTCTCATTGGTCAAGCCAAACTCGAGAGGCGTGACCTCTGTGGACGTTAAAGAGCTCCCTCTCTTCTGTGTGGGACCTCGCTTGGTCCTGGGGCCAGCACAGCGACGCCGACAGGCCTCAACACATCAAGCCATGTGCAACCCCCCCGTCAGGAGAGAAGACTCTCTCAACAGCCAGAGCCAGACTAACATCACCGAAGTTACAACATCTTTCACTCAACCTGGAAGAATTGCAACTTCGTCACCATAAACTATTAAAAGCCATTGAGACTTTCATCTGAGACTGCATCTTCGAACGCAACGCCTGAGGCACTTTTTGTATTTGTATTGATATCAGCGATTTCCTGACACGAATGGTCCAGAACGATGTGTGCATGTACTCTCACCCTAGGGTGCGAAACCATAAAAGCTAGATATGTTTCATATGTAGCTATGTCTGGTGGGGATGTGCATCATATCGCATTTTTCTTCAATATCGTGAAGCCCTAATCAAGGGAACATAGCAGACACAAAGAGGGCCTAATATCACGAATGGGACTTCACAGGTGCGCATCTGTCTAGGGTGTATCCCTTCCTTCGGCTCACGACGCTGGGATAGGCTCCAGCATTCCCTCGACCCTACGTAGGACAAGCGATTTGAATGAATGGACTTCACAGGCACGTGTACGAGGCAGCCATTGACCCACAAGTGTGCCGTTTACGACAGGACCAAGGTCTTCAGATGCAATATTCTTATGTAGATTAACACCAAGAAGTGCATTTTGCTCATCCTATGTACACAGAGGTTTGAATGACAATAAAAATGACTTCTGAACCTCACTATATAACTAACATTACTAAAGCATGACACTGACCTTGGTAATGGCTACCTTGGCCCCTTTGTTGATGAGCTGAACCACATGCTCAGCTTGGCCCTTGTGCGAGGCTATGAGGAGACGCTCAGAGAGAGCTCGCACAGATGATGCATCCTGCTGGGTCATGAATTAGGGAAAGACTCGGGAATGGGGGAGGTTTGGGGATCAGGAACAGGAACGAGTCCCTCTGCCGTGGGATGAGAGGAGAGAGGAACCATAGATGTCCAGCTCCTGGAGGGATCTAACCCTCATGTCCTTTGGAGAAAGCCTGTAGGGAAACAGGAAACGGCACAACTGTCAGAAAAGCAGAAATATTTTTCCAGAGTAAGAGCGGATGTGACCACAGGCAATGTGAAACAGAAGAAGAGGAAGGTGTGTGGGGTTGTCAGCCCTGTATCAACAGATATGTCAGTAACGCTTGTACAAAAGGTCTAATTTATTAACATTAGGTATTACTGTTTTAATTAACATGAACTAACAGAGTAATTTATTTGTACAACATTTATTAATCTATAAAATCTATAAAAATACAGCTATTCATGTTAGTTTACGGTGCATTAACTAATGCAACTTTTGATTAAAAAAATTAGTTAATGTTGAAATTAACATTAAGATAAATACTCTAGAAATATTGTTTATTCATGTTAACTACTATAATTTGCAACACAGAATATAATCGCCCCACATGAGTACTGCATGTGTGCAGATAAAGTTGGACATACTAGACATTTTGCAGCTAAATAAGAATAATAAAAAACATGTGTTTCTGAATGAATATCTTCAGAAGGATCTGCAGAATGGCAGCACAAGCTTTGACAGACTCGTTTCACGCTGACACTGATTACACCTGGTTTTGGCAAAGACTTGAGAAATGTCATTTGATCCTGTTGTGTTTGACTCACAGGCACATGCTTCGTTTCCTGTGTGCATTCATTTTCTTGACACTTTCCCTTGATTCACACAGGGTAACACCCCGAGGTCAGCAAATTACAACAGTTATACAGCTTCAACTTAACATATATGGTGTGCAAATAAAACAATAAATCAATACAGATTAAGGAATTTATTCCTTAAAATTAACTAAATAACATGCAATGCATTTCACACCAAATCACAGCACCAAGGGATAACGAGTCGATTAATGTTCTATATAATGTTTACGGGACGTAAACATAATTTTTTTACGGCATCAACAGCTGTAACTGATTCCACATGATACAAACCTGATTAAATAAGTGCTTTAGCTACAGTCTAAACCCCCAGTCCTTCAAGTCAAAAACTTCAAAGTCAGTAGAGAGATTTATTACGTGTATTGATGACCACTGAGAGGGCCACAGATGCACTATGGTAATAATTCATTCAGAGAGCTGACATGAGCAAGTGTAGACAGATCCTCAACACCACAGCCACACTTGCTCCTACAGACATCCGCGTTTTTGACGGGGACCTTTCATGTTATATAGGAGGACTTCTCATGTTATATACAGTCCCAGACAATGGCAAACCCTAAACAATGGCCTGTTCACAACCTGAAACATTACTCATAGATATACCTGATACATGGCTCATAAATACAGCTGTATCATGCTTTCCCCAAAAGGAAAAGGGAAAAACATTCTCAGCTTTTTAGGAGAAAGTTAGACAAAAGTTGTATTTGAAAAGCTTAATGCTCAAACACCAGAAAAGCACATTGGGACATTAGGCATTGTGAAATGAGCCGTTTGTTTAACTGCCAAAAACTTCCAAAATAATAAATGCAGCTTGATACTGGCCAAGACAACAACATAAAATGATGTATACCTTTCTTAACTTTTATAAAAATGCGCACACACACACACACACACACACACACACACATATTGGGTTTCCATGTTTTATGGGGACTTTCCATAGACATCATGATTTTTATACAGCACAAACTATACATTCTCTCCCCTACACTAACCCGACCCCTAAACCTACCCATCACACACACACTAACCCGACCCCTAAACCTACCCATCACACACACACTAACCCGACCCCTAAAACTACCCATCACACACACACTAACCCGACCCATCACACACACACTAACCCGACCCCTAAACCTACCCATCACACACACACTAACCCGACCCCTAAACCTACCCATCACACACACACTAACCCGACCCCTAAACCTACCCATCACACACACACTAACCCGACCCCTAAACCTACCCATCACACACACACTAACCCGACCCCTAAACCTACCCATCAAACACACACTAACCCGACCCCTAAAACTACCCATCACACACACACTAACCCGACCCATCACACACACACTAACCCGACCCCTAAAACTACCCATCACACACACTAACCCGACCCCTAAACCTACCCATCACACACACACTAACCCGACCCCTAAACCTACCCATCACACACACACTAACCCGACCCCTAAACCTACCCATCACACACACACTAACCCGACCCCTAAACCTGCCCATCACACACACACTAACCCGACCCCTAAACCTACCCATCGCACACACACTAACCCGACACCTAAACCTACCCATACACACACTAACCCGACCCCTAAACCTACCCATCACACACACACACTAACCCGACACCTAAACCTACCCATCAAACACACACTAACCCGACCCCTAAACCTACCCATCACACACACACTAACCCGACCCCTAAACCTACCCATTCCACACACACACTAACCCGACCCCTAAAACTACCCATCACACACACACTAACCCGACCCATCACACACACACTAACCCGACCCCTAAACCTACCCATACACACACTAACCCGACCCCTAAACCTACCCATCACACACACACTAACCCGACCCCTAAACCTACCCATCACACACACACTAACCCGACCCCTAAACCTACCCATCACACACACACTAACCCGACCCCTAAACCTACCCATCACACACACACTAACCCGACCCCTAAACCTACCCATCAAACACACACTAACCCGACCCCTAAAACTACCCATCACACACACACTAACCCGACCCATCACACACACACTAACCCGACCCCTAAAACTACCCATCACACACACTAACCCGACCCCTAAACCTACCCATCACACACACACTAACCCGACCCCTAAACCTACCCATCACACACACACTAACCCGACCCCTAAACCTACCCATCACACACACACTAACCCGACCCCTAAACCTGCCCATCACACACACACTAACCCGACCCCTAAACCTACCCATCACACACACACTAACCCGACCCCTAAACCTACCCATCACACACACACACTAACCCGACCCCTAAACCTACCCATCACACACACACTAACCCGACCCCTAAAACTACCCATCGCACACACACTAACCCGACACCTAAACCTACCCATACACACACTAACCCGACCCCTAAACCTACCCATCACACACACACTAACCCGACCCCTAAACCTACCCATCACACACACACACTAACCCGACCCCTAAACCTACCCATCACACACACACTAACCAGACCCCTAAACCAACCCATCACACACACACACTAACCCGACCCCTAAACCTACCCATCACACACACACTAACCCGACCCCTAAAACTACCCATCACACACACACTAACCCGACCCCTAAGCCTACCCATCACACACACACTACCCCATCACACACACACTACCCGACCCCTTTTTCAAAAAAACATCATTCTGTATGATTTATAAGCTGTTTTCTTCAAGGGGACACAACATGTCCCCACAAGGTCAGAAATGACTGGTATTACTATCTTTGAGGGGACATTTGATCCACATAATGTAGTCACATTACCATTTATTTAAAAAAATAATATTTCAGATAAGTTTTCTGAGGCTAGTTGCATTAACTTAGCCATTATTTTAAAACACTCATGTTGTGTTCGGGTCATTTTGATCTGGAGTGGATTTTCTTTTCCCTGAAAATGCTAGTTAACATTATCACACTGGATTAAAACTTAGGCTACTGAGTAAGTAAGTTTTAATCCAACTTTGACCGGCCTGTTCCCGGTCAGGAATGACCAGCCTGCCAAAAAGTGCTTATAAATCTCTCATTACTCTATATTATCACCAAATATAGGATTCAATCTTTTTGTCAACTTGTTTTCTTTCAATTAGGACATGTGTGTATTTATTTTTGAAACTGACTGATTTTAAGCCTTATATTGATCTGAGCTTATATTAGTCAAAAATGACTATCCATTGAATATGAATGGGGGGAAAAAAGAGAAACATTTAGTGTTCAGGAGCATGTTCATCATGTTCATGTTCACATACATGTGTGCTTGCAAAGATAAAGGCCTCAGACCTGTGCATGTGTGGACACTGGACAGACACACACACATACATGCACAGACACACACACATTCATGTACACAAACAAACTATTACAGGCTTTCTTTTTCACAGAGATGAACTTCATCTTCAGATCAACGAGGCCTACGATCAATTAATTCCAAAAATAAATATAAAAACCAGTTCTAATTGGAAGAAAACAAGTTCATAAAAAAGATTGAATCCAATATTTGGTGATAATATACCACAACGGTGGCCTGGAAATCCAGACCCAAATCTGAAAGATTAAGGGTCTGGCACTGAGTAATGAGACTCGGCCAGCTCGAGGG
Source organism: Leuciscus leuciscus (assembly GCF_965113295.1). Classification (NCBI taxonomy): domain Eukaryota; kingdom Metazoa; phylum Chordata; class Actinopteri; order Cypriniformes; family Leuciscidae; genus Leuciscus; species Leuciscus leuciscus. The sequence continues at coordinate 35,854,458 of NC_138743.1, read as the reverse complement.
GCGGCACCAAGCATGCATTTGAAAATCTCACTGCACGCAATTGGATAACACTACGACCAATCACAACAAGCCTCATACGCTTAGCTACCAGCGGAGCTAACTGGGAGATTAGACTCTTATACCGTATCCGGGCGGCTAAACAGCAGAAACGTCCTACTTGCGTCTAGATGCAGTCTCAGGAGAAAGTCTTGATGGTTCTGTGAGTCGATAGTGTTGGAGTTGCAATCAATTTCTTCCGCGTTGAATGAAGAAATTATGATGAACTTGCGATGTTAGCCTTATGATCTAGGAAATTAACACCGGAGGAAAGGTCAGGCGGACTGGATGTCGAACACACGAACAGCAACCAGTGGAAGAAGCAAGAAGAAAAAGAACACCGAGAGGGAGGTCTCTCCGACAGTGGCCTTTCTCTTCTCGTGAGCCAATGGTGCATTAAGCTTTCAGAGGGAATGTTTTACGATCCTTTGTCTTGAGCATGTAACTGGATTTCGATGAATGAATGGAGAAGAGTCCTTTTTTACGGCCATTAAGGAGTCGTTCCTCTGGCCTGAGGTCTCCTTCCCCCTCCTGGAATGTGTCTGAGGTCCTCCCGTATCTGGACTATAGTGTCAGCTGATACTGATCAGCGGGAGAGCATCTCAGGGCTCGCTTGGGCCAACCGGGACCTTTGCTTGTAACGGTCCTCAGGCATATTCAGGCTTATTCATTAAATATGATGAATAATTGTGTGTCTGATTGGTCCAGACGCTACATGTGTGACTGTGCCATTTTGTTCAAAACAAAACAAACTTCCTGGTTAAACATCAAAGAACACTACTGTGATAAAAAGTGTGCAATTTTTGCCCTTATTTTGTGGGTATATTGAAAAATGTATCCACAAATAATGCTTTTTTCACTCAAAAGAGATGCATATGCACAGATAAATGAGGCCTACGATTAATCAGTTCCAAAAATGAATACAAAACCTGTGCAAATTGAAAGAAAACAAGTTGACAAAAAGATTGAATCCAATATTTGGTGATAATATGGCAGAACGAGCGAACTTCAAGCTATTTTTAAAAGACCGGGAACACAAAAGGTGTTTTTAACACAGCACAAGGGTTAAGACTTGTGTAAATTGATGTGTTTTAATTATTTAGTTTGACCAACTAGCAGCTAGATAAAAGGTAATCAGTCTTACTTGTTCAAGTCAAATTAGACTAAAAAGTCAGGACCAGTCTTGAAGAAAAAAATGAGATGACTAACTTCTAAGACTAGTCTACGCAATTTATGCAACTTGCCACTGAATTTGGTCGTTTGACTTCTTTGGAGGAATGAGGCTCTAGTCTGAGCATGTGTTGATGATGATTCAGGGTTCACTAGCACTTCTGAAGCACATCGAGGTTCGTTTGGATGATGTGAACATTGTTTAACTCTTCAAGCGGTGCGGGGAATGGTTCATGCGATCTCCAGCTGAGATGTGTGTTCCAAACACAAAGAACACTTTTACTAAAAGTGACAACAGACTCAAGAGCACATAAACCAGTCAGTATACTGGATGCACACTGGATGTCTGCGTGGGCAACGGGGTTCCCGTTTGAATGGAAAAGTCTGTTTATATACCCAACAATTTTTTCTATAATTGGAGTGAAGCTTATTCACTTAATTTCCCTAAAGCAATCATGTGAGGAAGTATTTAAAACAAGTGTGTTACAACTAGCCCCGCGTGAGGTTGTGTCCCGCTCGCCCCTTTCCATTAACAATCGCAAAGCCCTCCGTCATCTTTCCTCTTCCTCTTCATAACACCGACAGAAACATCACACACATGCGTCTGAACACCAGTAAATCTGGTTATGGTCCTGTGAGAGGGAAACACGAGTATGATGTAGAGAACGGTTCACAGCGTAAAAGTGCACTTATCAAATCTAATCTTCATGACATCATTCTCTGCAAGCAACAGCTAAAAGCCCTGAAAACCATTTAACTCTAAAGAATGCCATATTATCATGTTAAAAATACTGTTTAAACCCCCAATTATTCTGTCTTTATATATGTGGGGACTGCTATTCTAGACAGCTTTTCCTAAGAGCTCTTGATTATTTCCCCGTTTGAAACCTTATCCCTGTGATGGTTAGTCATAATGCTTTCTCCTTGTGGCGACGTACAGCAAGAGTTTCGTTTTTCAGCTCTATTCAGAGGACTGGAGGAGGAACCCAGATGTTCCTGCCAGGAAATGTCTGGAGTTTGTGTCGCTCAGAGGCATAGAGTAGATATATTAAATTATACTAAGTTTTATCCCCAAAAAAAGGGGAATCTCATGAAACCTGTCAACATGTCCATCTCATATTTCATTTTCAAAATTAAACTATTTTTAAGACCATTATAATTTTCTGACTTTTTTCATGTCAGTTAAGCTCAGTTCCATATAATTTAAAGTTATGCAAAATATGATTTACTTTTTTAATTCTATCTGTCCATCCAGCCATCCATAATTTTTTGGGTGAAATATGACCACGGCGTGATTCTGTGAGAATCAACTAGTTTATATTAATGAATATTATATTTGTGGTTGGTGTTATTTTCATCCATTAAGGCATTAAGACTGCCTAAACAACATGATATGCTGAAATATGTAAATAACATGGAGTAACATTCATTTAAATGGTGAGACACTTATTTGCATTTCATTTCCTCTTAAAATGAAAATCATTTTTAATCATTTTTTTTATATGTGTCAAATATGTATTTATTTTTTGAGTCAAAACCTTTTGAAACTCAAGCAAAATTAAATGAAGATCTGTGTCTCTATAAACAACATGAAATTTAATGAAATATTTTACAGCAAATAATAATGATGATGATGATGATGATGATGAGGGTAATTTATGAGTTTTACAAAGTATTACCTATGAAACACTTGATGGGTTTCAAATAGGTTATAAGATATGTACCTTAGAAGACCAATCCCAGAAACAATCTAGACATAGAGAGTCTGAATGATATCACCACACCCTTTATCTGAGCCACAAACCCCTCCATCACACAAAGGCTTTAAGACAAACAATATCAGGGGGAAATCATAATGATAAAGATGTAGGCTATTTATGAAAGCAATGTAGGTTATTCCAAACCATTTCAGACACTATAGTCACTAAATGATCAACAGAAGGTTGAACTGTGGAAAACTGAGCTCAGCTGTTCATCAGAAATACATTCATGCAGACATAACTGAATAACGGTGTGGATGACCAGTTTACTCTAAAAGAGTTTACTTTCAAATAATGTGTTTCTGACCTTAGCCAGACATTGGACACATTTGCTGAAAACTCTTACATGATAACCACAAGTTTTTCTTTGTGTAAAGAACATTTTAAAACTCTAAAGAATCTTTTTCCACTATAAAGAACCTTTTGTGGAATGAAAATGTTTCAATGGATGTTAAAGATTCTTCATGGAACCATCAATGCCAATGAAGAACCTTCCTTTTAAAGACTGTAATTATCGTTCTTAATGTAAAATCATAATAAATTAAATTTATAAATAAACTTGGTGGCTGATACCATACCAAGCAGTAAAATATATTAATATAGTACATTATAGTATAATTTGATATTATTTATTTTTGGTACAGCAAGTACTGTATTTTTAGCAGTGGCTCCATGGTGTTGGTTACCATGGTAGATGGTAAATGGGGAAGGGAATGTCATGGTTGTATCATGAAGGATACAACCAGATTTTTGTGTAGTTTGTGCTCAAAAAGAAAAGGCTTCATTATAAATAGTTAATAATGTTTTTAGATGCCAAAGTTTGTCCTGGATTAGCTGCATTCATCATTAACGTCATTTAAAAACAATAGAGGTCAGAAGTTGTGGGTGTAACTACTTAACTATATTTTGGGGGCACATTTGTATCCAAAAGTGAGCAAAAAAAAAAAAAAAACTTACGTTCGTCATCATGTTTATAAAAAGTAAGTAAATAATGTTTTTTTCTTTCTTTCTTTTCTTCAAATAAACAATCCACGACGTTTTCTGTCAGGATTAGGGTATGTGTGAGGTTATAATATTAATAGCTGTATAAAAGCAAGTGTGTGTGTATGTGTGTGTGTTAGTGCTCTGTCCAGCACATTCTTGTGAAGGATTGTCCCAGCAACCACAGCACGTCAGCCTGATTGTTATTCACTAGAGATATCCTCCTAACGAACAACTCTCGTATGCTCCTAACATCCCGAACTTATTATTGTGGAGAAACCGCGGGTTAAAACAGCAGTGAACACAGATGAGCACAGACACACACAAAAACGAATCAAACAAAGCAAAACTATGTTAATATTAATTCAAACCTACCTCACACACAGAGGATAGTCACTTGAACTCTTCTTTGTACAGTGTTATACCGATTTCTCACGAAACGCGTAAAATCCCGCAAACTGGCGCGTGGGAAAAGTGGAGCGCTTGATAAACATGATCCAAACTGCGCAATGAAGTGAGGAGGAGGAGGAGGAGGAGGAGGAGGAGGAGGAGGAGGAGAGGGAGTAGTACTAGTATACATGTGCCATCCAGCGGTGAAGAGACAGACTTCACCTCAACCATGCAGCGCATTTACAATACTATGGCGTTTACAATACTATGGCGAAGGTCAAGGATTATGTGATTATTAATCAGACGACACTGGCGGTGGGTGGTAACTGATGGAGCATCCAATCACATAACTTTATTAATATTAATGAATCAATCTCTCGCCTTTAAAAGGATTTCTAATTTTTTAACCCAACAACCAAGAAACCCCCCCACGCATGTTCTGTATCCTTAAATGTGACATTATTTTAAGAGCAAATCTGCACTTCTATGGTCTGTTCTATGGTCTAGGCAAGAGTGATTTTTTACACTCAAGCCATAAAAATAGAAGTCAGACTGGCATACCTCAGTTCAGACAGTAAGCGAGGGCACAGAACTGTATATGGTGTATGAAGGCCTCGATGGTACTGGAGGAACAACATCCTCTCTGCTGGATCCATTCAGGGAGAGTTGGATCCAAGTTCAGTGAAAAACATTTATTTAAAACTGCAGTCCGTAGCTTTTTTTGGGTTAAAAATTATCCAGAATAAATTATTGAGCAAGTAGCCTACATAACCACAGCCAGTGTTCAACACTCTCTGCTTGCCTTAGCTCGATTCAAAACGGTAAGCTTGTAATAATGTTTTTAATTCCAGTGGTACTGATGGATTTCCGCGGGAAATTCATCTTTGCGTCATTACGTCACATCTGTAGTGTACACATAAAGAAGAGTCTCGGCTAGTAGGCTATGAGTGTGAGGATGTTAGGTGGAGATTTATAGCCTTTTCTCACAGCACTTGATATAATTAAACTTATTAATTTGATGGCGGATCCAGAAAGGTTCAAACGACAATCACCAGGAGATTCACCCGTTGTAAAACGCGAAAGACTTCAGACTTCGGAGAAAAAGAGAGACTGCAACCGGCCCATGCGAAAACAAGCATAATATCGGAAGGGCATTAAATGTAGTCAATCAATGCTGATGTTGTTAACATTAACAATTTGAGAACAAAGTATTGCACGGTTTGACGCAATCGTTAGATTTAATCGGCGCAATTTACTGCAATGCTTTTTTCCCCTTAGTTGGTCAGAACAAAAGTGGATGTTACTTACTTGTTCAGCTCTTCCAAGAAAGAGAAGATTTTCCGGTGAAAACTCTTATGTGGGTCATACTTCCAAAAAGTAGAATCTGTGATTGCGAATGCCAGGATCCACACCGGCGCGGTGACTGACAGCCGCACATTCTCCTCAAAACATTAGTCCGCGCTGTGCCGTGCCGAGGCACAACCCACGTAAAGTTGATAATTCAGCGAATAACTGCAATTGCTGATTTTAAACAGAGATGCCGACAAAGAGGAAAACCAACACAATGCAAAAATGATGAACACTGCTTAAAAACAATCCACCTTCTTGAACATGAAAAGTTTGAGTACGAGTTTGCTCAAACTAAACAAAAATTTACCTGGGTAGCAACTGAGACTGACTTCATGAAATAGGTCACATAGGTGTCCACACTACACAGTGTTAAAGTAACAGTGCAGAATGGCAGCTAAGTGATTCAGTAAGTGCTGAATGACCATTAGTGATGACACCGGATGTTAATAAGCTAACCTGTCAGCTAGACCCATTCTTCAGACATACATCTGAGATAATATAGCAGATCTTCTGATTGTTATAACTTCTTGCTAGCTTACTTGGTTCTTCAAGCGCATATGTAGATTTGATTATCTGTGTTGAGCTGTTTGAGACTACCAGACATTTCTGTATTCACTAGAAATGTTCAGGGGCGGAGCTAGTTTAGCAGTTCTTCAATAAATATTTTAAATTTGAATTGTTTTGTCATGCATTAGAACTCTATCATAATATGATTAAGAATGTGTTAATTCGTTTAGTAAGTTACGTTATGCCAATAGTAATGTTATGCTCTTCGTGCCAATATCTCTGTCTGGATTCTAACTCGCACCGCCCTTTTTTGTTTTTCCATAAAAATTGCTAAAAAACCATCAATGACAGATTTAAAAAACAACAAAACAGACAAAGCTTTGTTGGCTGACGCTGAAGAAACACATGATCGTGAGTCACCTGGGAATGAAGGAGAAATAGACAGCAGCATCCCGAGTGTCGTATTCTAACGACAGTATGCATGCTTCTCCCTCCAGCGATCTTCTCCCTCCAGCGATCTTCTCCCTCCAGCGATCTTCTCCCTCCAATGGCTTTGGAATCGGTAACTAAACCGTGGAGCTTCAGATCTGTCCGTGATGGAGGAACCAGACACTCAAACAGTGCTGGGAAAATGTCACGCTCCTTCAATTCTAATTGGTAAGAACAGTTTAAAATGGAATGGACAGAAAAACAAGAGATGCCATTTTTTGTAAAGCAGGCAGACATTTTCCTGAGGTAAGTTAGCGAGTTTACTTTCACAAGAGACGGTTTTAAAAATGGGAAAAGCCTCCTACACGCCTGTAACAAACTTAACAAATTGCTCTTACTAAGTTTGATGCACACAGGGAAAGCCGTGGACTGTGTTAAATACACTGCACGGTGATGCCTCATTTGTTGAGTAAAACGGGCCACATGTTAAGGTTGTTTTGGACATCGTTATTGTTTGCCAAGCTGGACATTCCACTAGTAATTATAGCTAATAAAGTTATGAATATGGTTAATTTTTTTACACAAACGCTTTGCTTCAGAAGGCCTCCCAGTAAACAATTCCCGTCTTTCAATGTTGAAATTGAAAATAAGTCGGTCCGCCTTGGACTGGTTTACGACGTGATTTCAGCCAAGTAGTTTCGGCCAGACTGTTTGACTACGTGTTTTCAACTGATCATCTAAGATACCACATAATCTAGGACAGGATAAGTCTGTTATACGTGCTAAAATAACGGAGAAAAACAAACTACCAAACCATGTTCATTATTATCTCAAATTAATTTAAAGAGTTTTACATATTCCATCAAGACGTTGAAGATCGACCCGTTTTCAATGTTGAAAAGTCGTAATTAGACGTTGAAGATTTACGTCTATTCAACGTCTAATAGACGACTTTTTGCTAGCTGGGCATTTATTATTATCCCCTGGAGTCGTATGGATTATTTTTATGATGAATGGTTGCATTCATGGAAACAGAAGACGCAATTAATAAAGGGAATTTCTTTGAGCTATTTAAGTTCATATCAAAGTATGATCCAACAACTGAAAATAGACTAAAGAAACATCCCTGAAATGTCACACTTATGAGCCACCAGGTTCAGGACGAGCATCATTAGCATCAAAGATTAATCAAAACGTGAACTAGTTGCTGTCTGTGTCCGTTTTGCTCATTGTGGGGTAATTAAAGGGATAGTTCACCCAAAAATGTAAATGATCCCATGATTTACTCACCCTCAAGCCATCCTAGATGTATATGGCTTTCTTCTTTCAGACAAACACCATCTGAGTTATATTTAAAAATATCCTGGCTCTTCCAAGCTTTATAATAGGAGTGAGTGGGGCAAGATTTTGAAGCCCAAAAAATGCATCCATTCATCATAAAAATAATCCATAGGACTCCAGGGGGTTAATAATAAAGGCCTTCTGAAGCGAAGCGTTTGTGTAAAACATTTGAGTAGATATCATGATCTATTAGAGATGAAAGTATATTTGCATAGTTATAATTTTTTGTTGATATGTCAAGCCTAACTCACTTAATGTTTTCAGTCATTTCATAATACTCAAATTGGAAACTGATTGTAACAGATATGGCGTTAGGTCTTGGTCTACAGTATGTGTACATAACGTGGTCCATAGCTATTAATTAAGCCTGGTACATAACAACGTATATTACATACTAATCAAACTCACTCGCTAATTCTGAAACTGCTACTGTCATTTATTTACATTTTTAGGAGAGCCAAAGAAAAATGCTGAAAATGCAACGAGTGCTCCTGTTGATCCTCTTTTGCCTCAGCAGGGAGTCTTCGAAGACATGAAAAGGAGTTTCATGTGGAATCAGATCCTGTGAACTGTGTTGATGTACAGCAAAGTGTCTTTCTCACAGCAAAGAATAGTAGAGGCCAAAGAGTCCCGATACATGTACAGAAAAGCACCACCTCTCAAGTAATTGCCTGTGAAGTAGCAGAGTGCCGGGAGTTCATGACTCTGGCCAAACTTATAGTGGAAAGCCTCGTGCAGAGTGTGAGCATTTAATCAGAGTTTCTTCTGCTCACTCTACTTAATACTCTAATCTTCTCCACCACACATTCCTCCTGAGCCTCTGAGAGAAGAACCCTTAAAGACGACGCAGGAGAAAGGACTGATTTCCACCACCAGAATGACAGAGTGCATATAATTGAACAATTCAGCATCAGTAGAGGGAATCTGCTCAGTGTTTCCAATTTTCTTTGAGAAACATTGATATTCTGGCAGTTTTGTTTACTTTTCCATTTATTCAGGAAAGAAGGAAAGATGGTGCCTCTTGGGGCGGACAAGAGTGTCCTTTGACAAATTGTTGAGGCACTGGTACTGCCTTTGTAAAAGCACAAAGAAACCGTATAGATGCCTCCATATCTAAATGGCAATGTGGTGGCTCTTCCAAGAAAGAGAAGATTTATTAATTGAGTCTTCCAGAGGAGACAGTCATGGGACTCCTCTGAAAATGAAGAGACTGAATTTGGTGTTGCAGGGGAAGGTCTAAAGAAGCACCGACTGTTTGCAATGACCAACTATCTCTGGCAAAACAAAAGAATGCCAGAAATTTTGCCACAGAAATGAAGGACTCAGGCAAGTCAGGTCCTGATAAGGTTTGAGCCCACAGAGGAAACATGTCTTCATTGCCCTGGGCCAACCCTACCAGGTCTCACAGAACCAGTGGTTGCCAAAAAGAACACATCAGTCTACGACATAGATTCAGTGAAGAAAGGTTTGTGCATTACATTTAAAAATAGTAAAAGTATATGTGTGATAATGCCACAGTAAAGCATGTCTTTTTTGTTCTCTCTCCTAATAAGGTGTTACAGTGTGTGTTAAGAACTGCCTGATCATGCAAGACACCAGTCAGGTTTCAGGAATACACTTCAGGTTTTCATAACAGTATTATTTTGACAACCTGTCTTTGTGCAATGATGACATCTGCCCTAAAGGTAAGAAAATGTTATTTGCAATTCATTTGCACAGCATGTCAAAATTATAATTTTTTAATTACCACATTTTGAAGACAAACACAGCCATTGGGCGACTTCAGTCAATGATGGAGGACCTTCTTCTTCCAACACCCTGAGGAAAGCAATTTTTCATTTCTGTGCAAAGACCAGATATAGCTACGACTTTTCTTGCATTCGCTGTGGCCATGAACCACCTCTCTCTGAAAAACATAAACTCTCTGAAAAACCAAGAAGAGAATTCAGCGCAAGACAACCTTTATAGTACCACTGAATTGTTCAGTCTCAATTTGAATGCCATTTTGTTCTAAATCCCTCAAATCTTTATGCATTCAAGAACTGCATCCATGCCATATGTCTTGATGTCATCTGACTTGTACACCGCCAACAGAAAGCATGCTGACAATGAAGACAGCAGCTCAGGTGGTAGACATCTCATTTGGAAGTAAATTAGCCCCAGTTTGTGAATTGAAGTCTGGAACCGATGGGATTTACAATTTCACAATCATCATTATACAGGGACATCGGAATGGAGAGATCTTTTGAAAACAGGTGGCTGGTTTTGCACTGCTCACCATCAGTGTAATCAATGAGGGCACCATCTTTATTTTGCTTCTGAGATAGGATTTCTTTTTCTATGGTACCTGGACTTTCTATTATTTTTTTAAAGGGGTGGTATAATGCCCTTTTCACAAGATCTAAAATAAGTCTTTGATGTCCCCAGAGTGTGTATGTGAAGGTTTAGCTCAAAACAACCCACAGATATTTTTATATAGAATGTTTAAGTTGTCACTTTTTGAGGGTGAGCAAAAACGCACAGTTTTTGTGTCTGTCCCTTTAAATGCAAATGAGCTGCTGCTCCCGGCACAGGGGGCGGAGCTTCACGGCTTGCACTCACACAGACATGCACTGAATTTTAAAGCATCCTCGATGGCACGTGGGGCATTTTTCTCCCTCATGCCATCCCAGATGTATTTCTGACTTTCTTTCCACAGAGATTTTTTGAAAAATTATCCATTAGGCCTATTGTAAGCTGATATAATGCAAGTGCATTCTCCAGAAACTACATACAGCCTACAAACAGCCTGCTGTGTTGTTCACACAAGAAGTTTTCTGCACTTATCATGTGAGCTTTACAATGCTTTTGGATTATTGTCAGGATGTGTGTTTGGTCTTATTTTTGATTTGTGTTCATCTGAAGAAAGAAAATCATATACCTTTCGGACGGCATAAGGGAGAGTAAATGAGGGGAGAATCCCCTTCCATAAATGCGTTAGCAAAGGGTACATGCGATGGTAAATTAACTGAAGCTTGTATTGCAAGACAAATTTCCGTGTACACGGACAATAAAGTGCTATCAATCAATCAATCAATCAACTGAAGTAATTTGATCTTATAGTAATTTTATTTTATATTTATGGTAATGTGACCTAGGATAGCAAGTCCCCGTGATTCATTTTAAAACTAGATATGGTGGAAGAGTTCAATTTAACATAGAATAATTTGAGTTGTTTGTTTGGGTTTGCTATATTATTACACACATTTTCATCATACATTTCATATAAAGTTGAAATAAGTTCCATAGGTAAAATATTTATCAATAGATACGTTAAATGTAACTACCTGCAGGGTTCAAAGAAAAGACGTGTAAACGGCTCCTTACAAAGCATACATTAAAAGCCCCAGGGCATAGGGATGCTCACTTTTGATTGCCCACTGTCATGCAGATTTTAGCTCAAACCCTAATTAAACTGACCTGAACCAGCTAATCAAGATCCTCAGGATAACCAGAAACATCCAGGCAGGAGTTTGGAGCTACACTCTGCAGGACACTGGCCCTCCAGGGGTTTGGCACACATGAACTGAAGGGATAGTTCACAGTCAGGCAAACGTGAAAATTCTCCCAAATAATTTACTCACCCTCATGTTGTTCCAAACCTTTATGCATTTTTTGGTCGCCAACATTCTTCAAAAACATCTAATTTTAATGCTTGACAAAAGAGAGACATTTGAGGTTTGAAAAGACATGATGGTGAGTAAATGATGACAGAATTTTCATTTTTGGGTGAACTATCTCTAGTACTTTAATAATCTCACACAAGGAGAATAGACCCTTTAAAAAAAAAAACAAAAAAAAAAACACATATCATCATCAATCCTTTATTTAATTCCCTGGAGAATGAGAGAAAGACCCTCATTACCCATATCACAGCAGTCTGAAAACACCTCCATTTAATACAAATATTGTTGGTTTTATTTTGTAATACAAATTGGCATTTGTAGGTGTTTACCTTGCAGTGATATGGCCTACCTCTGGGAAAGAATGTCCATTGTTGTGAATCTACATGTTCCTTCTTTTGGTGATGCACATTTTTCATTCGGACATAAGTTTTACAAACCAGACAAATCAGAAGACAAACAGACAATTTAAATACAAATTTATTAAGCTTGTTTAAAGGAAACAAAAATAATTGAAATCATTTTGAGAGAATCATAGCGTGTCCTTTTTCTTCTTCCCAGATGCAGCTGATTACTGGCTGTTTGCAGGATTGCTGTTTATTTGCTGTATCTGTCACTTCTGGTACACTTTTGTTGTATATGTTTTGATTTAACTTATTAATACACTTGTATAGTTAGGATTCTGAATGTAAAGACCGTATAATATTTAATATCAGAACTATGTGACCCCTAGGGGTCTGAATAATTCCATTTTATTTAGATTACAAGTTTACATTATTTAAATACTATTAAATTATATGTAAACACAAATGCTGCGAATTAAAGTTTGTGATGATTTTAATCAGTTTAATAAAAAAAATTTTTTACAGACTTATTTTGTCTTCCAAAATAAAACTGTTTATTTACATTCTTGAGCACGTCTTGTTTATAATTTAGGAAAGGTCTGTTAAATAACAGTGTTTCTCAGTAGAACTTTTAGTGCCGTCACTTTATTAAAGGTGTTTGGTCATTATAATCTTGGAAAAATCCATGAGATAAAAGTTTTACACTGTAAAAAAAAAAAAAAAAAAAAAAAAACGGTCAAATGACTGGCAGCTACGGCTGCCAAACAAAAACCGTAAAATTAAGGTAAAATATCTTAATTGTAAACCTGTAAATAACAGTGTTTTTTTTTTCTAAAACTTTTAATGAAAAATGTGAAAAATTATAGTTTTTGCACTTTATTGGAATTAAGATATTTTACTTTAATTTTACGGTTTTTGTTTGTCAGCCGCAGCTGCCAGTCATTTGACCGTTTTTTACGATTCTTTTTTTTCCAGAGCAGCCGCAGCTGGAACCATCTTCCAGAAGAGATCAGATGTACTCCTACAGTATAGTCACATTCACATCCAGACTCAAAGCACTAATCAGTGGCGTAGGCAGAGATTGTATTTTGGGCGGGCCAGTGAAAAAGTGAGTGGGCCTATAGTTTTTCCTAGAAAAAAAATGACTTAAATAATAATTAAACCTTAGAGAGTCAAAAAAAGAATAGGCAAACTGCAGAAACAGTTACACCTTTATTTTGCAATATTTGGCAAAGGCAATAACATAACACTGTCTAATCATCATGTTCAACCAGGGGGGCAGGGTTTCATAAAATATTGAAGCTTCCCCGGGCGCCGCCATTGATTAGCGGACCATCACCTGCTGTTAGCATTCCTGCTGTTAGCACTCCATTGACTCCCATTCATTTTGGCGTCAATTTGACAGCGAATAACTTTACATCTGAGGCGTTTAAAGGCTCCATTTGTCCATTATTTATTTCTAAAGAAACATGAAAATGTATGAAAGGCTCCATTAACTTGTATCTTACGTTATGGCCCCGTAGAAGCAGTTTTTGTAAAAATAGGCTAACGATTGCGTCATAACCACGCGACTCTCTGTCGCACAGTAGAGAGATTACCGTATAGACAGGAGGAGAAGCTCGCGGGCAATCGGGGGGACGTGGAGGCTAAATGACAAAGTAATTAATCAGAATACTTAGCAAAAGTTGCTCCTGCTCCTAGCTCATGGACACCTCCTACTCATGCTCTCCGTCTCTGCAAGTTTCGGAAGGGAATGATTCAGATTTCTCTTGGCACAGCTACTAGAAGACAGACGGGTTTGCTCACGTCACATCTACGTCGTCAAGCTCAGTTTGAGTCTGCGCAGTACGCTCGACCATCAGGAAGTGAGAGCTTCTAATTGACTTCACTTGTCTCCGTTGAAACCTATGGGGTCGCTGTGTCCAGTTTATATACTGTCTATGTGTTCAACCAACAGAGCTCAATAAAGGCTGGACAAACCAGCACAGACAATAACCTGTCTATTTTATTCAGGCTAGTCAGCAGTGCAAAGACAAAATAAAGTAGGCTAAAAGTAAAAGAAATTCAAATAATGAAAACTCTCAGCAGAGCACGGTTTGAAATTAATAATGAAAACTATCAGCAGAGCACGGTTTGAAATAAATAACAACACACTCCCTAATTTCTGTTAAATCAACCATAAACAATGCAATCAGCCTGGTGGAAATTAAGCTTTTGTGCCAAAAAAATAGCAACTCATTTAAACTAAACAATGTCCATACCACTTTGATGAGAAGCTCCTTGATTTTCCATTCTTGACAGTGCAGGGAAATACCTTCAGATTGGGTTGTGAGATGTGCACCGAGCCGGCGTGTAGGGAAGTAGCGAATCGGTAGTTTGAAAGAAGTACATTTTTAATTATCCCACTGGCTGCTTTAAAACACCTCTCAAAGTCACATAAAAACCGGTTCTAAAAGTTACATATTTATTGTTAAATTGAAGATATTTTTTTTACAATCAAGACAAATCAACTTTAATATGATTGAAAAGAAAAATCATTCACTACAAGGTAAACCGACATGTGAGTGCAGTGGAGGGGGAATGCAGATTGCAGAAATGATTTAAGTCTCCTTATTGATCGGAGGAAAGAAAGATGCACCCATGTTTTCTGCCAGTTCGTTGTTAAAGTTTGGTTGCGTATTGAGAACGCGATCGGCCTGCAAAAAAGAGAAAAGACCAATACAAGGCAATTAGAAGCTGATGTTCCACCATGTGAAGTACATTATTATACAGTATTGTGGTCATTTCAGGCCTGCATCAGGTTCTAAAAAGAAGGATCTGTTTGTAATCAGAGTGATATAGAATACGATTTTAAATGTACCTGTAGTGATTGGGGAATCCCGTAGCGAATACGTGTGGCTAAGTGCTCACAGTTGTTGTTGAGTACATCATATTTTCCGGCGCCATCACGCAAAATCTTTTCAATAGTTTCTTCCATCTCTTTTTTAGATTTTGGTTTTAATTTCCAATCCAATAGATTGTTGACTTTGCCATAAGGCTGGAGCGGACCTTCCTTCACAGCGGCATCTGCTTTTCTGGTTGGTTCACCTATAAAGGACATATTTAACTGTCAAAGCCAGACTGTATATTCCCCATACCTAGATTGATCCACTAAAAACCCAACTGGGTAATTGTATGTAAAAATAATAATGTGATATAACTAACAATTAAAAGTCACCTGACCATGTCTGGATAATAAACAAAATATACAAGAGACAAGCACATCCAGCACAGTATACTGTAGATATCTAGATACCAGCACAACAGGCTATGAAACATGTCTAATTGTTTAAATGCATTTTAAATCCTTAATAAAATGCATGTTACTGCAATACACACTAAAGAATATACTCATGTTCAAAATATGTTGCTAAGTACTGTTTAAATCTTCATTATGTAGTTTAATACATTCTCAGTGGGCAATTGATGTTGAAAAGACATCAAATTGATGTCAAAATCAATGTCAAAAAAAGGTCAAATATGCAAATCAAATTGACGTCAAAACCAATCCATGACATTGATTTGATGTAAACTGAATGTCAAACATATTGACCTGACCTGCATACATAAACCAATTTCAGTGTGGGTATTAACTTTCTCTTTTCACCTAATTACCACTGGAAGACATTGCCTTTCAAACTGACCTTAAAATGATATGCAGTATCTTGATCAAGTCTTGACTAACTTTTGACGTCAACTTGATATCATGGTGCCTGCAGGCGTTTTTTTTTTTGCAGGGTGGTAGGGGAAGACTCATGAATATTCATTAGGGAACTCATCCCTGATTGGCTCGCCGATACTCCAACGTTCTGAGAAGCCATGGTAACCCCAAACAATGAGATATCAGATTGTGATTGACCTACACGATTAATGTTATTAATTTAAGTGGATTAGCGGTGAAAATCACGAACGCAAATGGTTATAGGAATATAGTATAGTAGGCCTAATTGCATGGGATGCAGTTCTAATGTTGTGCTAATTGCATGGGATCACGGTCAAAATCCCCAATATAGGCTATCACACCAGAAATCATGTAATTGTAGCAAATCATGAATAATTATTGTATTATGGTAGTCTTTTCTCTCTCTTTTGCATGCGTCATCATATCATCATTATTATAATAATTTATTTATTTTTGGCTCTTGTCACAGTGTAGGACTATACGAATTAGCACTGTACATAGAGGTACGGTAGGCAACACCATAAGGATCATGTAACACAAAATAAACGTTTTGTTTTTTTTCTTTATGATACAGGGAATAATCTTAGTTTCGTTTTTATTTTGTTACCATAAGATCTGCGGACATCACTGGGTTTTAATTTGAGGTATAAAACCTGACGATACATATCGTGACATAGCCTACACATATTGAAATATAATATTATATTTATTCATATAACATAATAAATTGCATCATTTTCTTCATTTGTAAGTCAATATAGTGTATGCTAAATTAATAAATGTAGTGTAAATGTAGTAATGAAACAAACTTCCATTCAAAAGTTTGGGGTCAGTAGTTTTTCAAAACAAATTAATACTTTCATTCAGCAAGGACGCATTAAATTGATCAAAATTGACAGTAAAGACTTTAACATTGTTACAAAAAAAATCTATTTAAAAAAATATATGAATATGAACTTTCTGTTCAAAGAATCCTTTAAACAACATTGATAATAATAATAATTGTTATGCTGAAAATGTATCTTTGCATCACAGAAAAAATAAAAACTTTGAATATACGTCCAAATAGAAACTGTTCTTTAAAATTGTAATAATATATCACAATACTGTTGTTTATACTGTATTTTTTATCAAATAAATGTAGGCTGGGTGAGCATAAGAGACTTATTTCAAAAACATTTAAAAATCCAACTGACCCCAAACTATTGATCGTTAGTGTAGGCTACAGTATACATTTCTTGGAGTGATTTTTTTTTTTAGAATATATTTGCTCACTATTAATTGAATTGGAGGTTAAATACTAAGCCACTCTGGGCAATGTGTCAAGGCGAGCCAATCAGGGATGAGTTCCCTTATAAATATTCATGAGTCTTCCCCTACCACCCTGCAAAAAAAAAAAAAAAAAAGTGCTGCCCGCAGTGGTGCAGGGTGCAGTACAGTGCCAGCCTGGCTCCGCCCTCCTACGTACTTCCGCTCAATTTTCATGGGTGAAAGTGCTAGGGTAATTTATCTTACTAGTGCAAAATGCCCTTGCAAAATCAGTTTTTGTGTGTGTTTTTAGTAATTGTTGGTTTAGTGCCTGTGAAAGAGACTGTGAACGCATTGAATAGGATATGTTTAGTTGGTGAATAGCATAGGCTACTATTACACAGTAGCGATAACGTAAGGCGCTCCAGAATGAAATATAATATTCAGAAGTAAACAGCATAGCTGATTCACAGATTCAGTTAACATCCACAAATGAATAAGCGCGACGATTCAGGGAGCAGTGCAAAGTGCCCGTGCAAAATCAGCTTTTGTGTGTGTTTTTAGTAATTGTTGGCTGCGTTCACACTTCAGGGCTTAATGCTCAATTCCAATTTTTTGAAAAAATTTGATTGAAAATTTTTTGCAAGGCCGTTCACATTTCCAATTAAATGCGACCTTTTGTGATCTCCTGTGTGAACTTGAAATGACCCAGAAGTGACCCGCATGCGCAGAAGAGTACTCAACGGTCACCGACGTCACTTGTTGTTTGCGGAAGAAGCTAAACTTCAACTAGCTGTGATTCACTCACGCACACACACACGAGCGCGCGCAGCGATCGTTACACAAGAGCCAGACAGCAGCCGCCTACCTATCTAATATCAGCACAAACAAGCTAACATAACGTTAGTCATTGGATATACACTCACCTAAAGGATTATTAGGAACACCTGTTCAATTTCTCATTAATGCAATTATCTAATCAACCAATCACATGGCAGTTGCTTCAATGCATTTAGGGGTGTGGTCCTGGTCAAGACAATCTCCTGAACTCAAAACTGAATGTCAGAATGGGAAAGAAAGGTGATTTAAGCAATTTTGAGCGTGGCATGGTTGTTGGTGCCAGACGGGCCGGTCTGAGTATTTCACAATCTGCTCAGTTACTGGGATTTTCACGCACAACCATTTCTAGGGTTTACAAAGAATGGTGTGAAAAGGGAAAAACATCCAGTATGCGGCAGTCCTGTGGGCGAAAATGCCTTGTTGATGCTAGAGGTCAGAGGAGAATGGGCCGACTGATTCAAGCTGATAGAAGAGCAACTTTGACTGAAATAACCACTCGTTACAACCGAGGTATGCAGCAAAGCATTTGTGAAGCCACAACACGCACAACCTTGAGGCGGATGGGCTAAAACAGCAGAAGACCCCACCGGGTACCACTCATCTCCACTAAAAATAGGAAAAAGAGGCTACAATTTGCACAAGCTCACCAAAATTGGACAGTTGAAGACTGGAAAAATGTTGCCTGGTTTGATGAGTCTCGATTTCTGTTGAGACATTCAGATGGTAGAGTCAGAATTTGGCGTAAACAGAATGAGAACATGGATCCATCATGCCTTGTTACCACTGTGCAGGCTGGTGGTGGTGGTGTATTGGTGTGGGGGATGTTTTCTTGGCACACTTTAGGCCCCTTAGTGCCAATTGGGCATCGTTTAAATGCCACGGCCTACCTGAGCATTGTTTCTGACCATGTCCATCCCTTTATGACCACCAAGTACCCATCCTCTGATGGCTACTTCCAGCAGGATAATGCACCATGTCATAAAGCTCGAATCATTTCAAATTGGTTTCTTGAACATGACAATGAGTTCACTGTACTAAAATGGCCCCCATAGTCACCAGATCTCAACCCAATAGAGCATCTTTGGGATGTGGTGGAACGGGAGCTTCGAGCCCTGGATGTGCATCCCACAAATCTCCATCAACTGCAAGATGCTATCCTATCAATATGGGCCAACATTTCTAAAGAATGCTTTCAGCACTTTGTTGAATCAATGCCAAGTACAAGCGGGCAGCATACTAGAGGCACGCAGCTCGCAAGTGGTTTTCTCTAGAATACACTGTTCTCCCGTTATTGCAGCATTGTATTTTAGTCCAGGTAAGGCCATCTTCGATTCTCTTTTTATTTTTCTCATTTTAACTTAACATAATTCTGTATTTCAGTTAGACGCATTGGCACTTTAGAGAAATAGCCGCGAGTGAAACAAATTTAAATTTTTATAGCAATCGAATTTGCACGTAACTTAAAGGTCCCATGACATGCTACTTTTTGTAGGCTTTAATATAGACCTTAGTGGTCCCTAGTACTGTATCTGAAATCTCTTTCCAAAAATTCAGCCTCGGTGCAGAATTATAGCCACTACAAACCAGTCCCAGAATGAGCTTCCTTCAGACAGGCCGTTTCGGTGTCTGTAGCTTTAAATGATAATGAGGAGGAGAGAGGTGGAGGGTGGGCGTGGCCTTGACCATCTTGCGCAACGATACCACGCATGTTTGTTTATGTTGGATATATTGCAATGGCACGAAGACACGCAGTCGTTCAAGCATTTCAGTTTGACCCAGAATCTGATCCAGATGGAGAAGCTGCAACTCAGCAGCTCCAGCAGGACGTTTCCGAATGGTAAGTTTAAAATATTATGTTTGGATACGGTACTTTATTCGGATGGTTTACAGTTATCATCATGTAGCTAACGCGAACCTACTGTTGCCTTTTCATGAGAGATCTGTAACGTCTGTCATTTATCTTATTACAATTACATCAAGCTCTGCGATCTTGAAATGCGGATATCGCGCGCGCCATATTACCAACAGGAAAACGGTTATCCAAATAACAAAGACGTGTACAACACTCGCGTTACAGTGTGTGTATTCACACACATAAACTGCATAGCTCATGTGACAGCCACATTCTACGTGTAACAAGCTAGGTAACCATAAACAGTAAAGCAACACACTTATATATCATTAGTTGACTTACTTGTCCGAGGTGTGTAGCTGAGCCAAAGAGATTGATCCAGACTTTAGTTTCAGACGTTCAGCAAGCCCAGCTTTGTATTGACCCTTCAGTGTTCATTTGTACATCCAATTATTGAGCAATTATTATGCTTTGCTCGCTCAAAAGCCATTATGTCTCTCGTGGACAAACTAAAATCGCGCGTGCGCGTTCCTGTTTCCTAGCTCGTTTTCTCATGGGCGAGAAATATCCTCTGGGCGGGCAAAGCAGAGAAAGGGGAGGTAACATTTCCTCCTTGTAACGTCATAAAGAGGGGATTCAAGATCAGCCTGATTGAGCCTCCATTTTCTCAAAGGCAGAGAAAGATAGGAAAAGCTCGATTTATACCGATTGAAATTTCTAGAAACTTGGGGACCATATACAGGCTAGGGGAACTCATATTAATGTTAAAAAACCTCAGAAATTGAAAATTTCATGTCATGGGACCTTTAAGCCCTTGCTCCTAAGCACTTTCGATTTGACACATTCACGCGTTATTGACTTAATTGGCAGAACGAAACAGCTGTACTCACTCAAGCGGTGAGAGCATTATCTGTATATCTGTGTAATTTGCGCGCTGTCGCGGAAGCGTCAGCGGAAGCGTTCAGCCTCCTCGTGTGAAGACCGACTCGGGTAAAGACCAGCGACTCTACCTGCGCGACTCCACCGAGCAAGGACACCAGAAAGGCACTTGCGTATCTCCTCTTCCCCTTTTTTCTTCCCTCTACTTATCTTATTGTTCACCTTCATCAACATGTGCTTTCAATACATTCCTGTTATCTCTCGGCACCGTCCTTTCACCACGCGCAATAGGCAGCGCAATACTGCCAATCTGCGTCCCATCCTCACATCCTCACATACTCCTCTCTCTCTTTCCGTGGGTCTATGGAATTGTCAGTCAGCAGTCAATAAAGCTGACTTCATTCCAGCCTTTGCATCTCATTCTACTCTTAGTATCTTGGGGCTGACTGAGACCTGGATTCGTCCAGAAGACTCAGCAACCCCTGCTGCTCTCTCTAGCAATTTCTCCTTCTCCCACTCCCCTCGCCAGTCTGGGAGAGGTGGGGGTACAGGGCTTCTCGTTTCTAACAATTGCAAATACTCCACGCTCTCTTCTCTATGCAACAACAACTCATTTGAATATCATGCTATTACACTTACAACCCCCATTAAAATCCATATTGTAGTCATTTATCGCCCCCCAGGTCAGCTGGGTAACTTTGTAGATGAGCTGGATGTGCTGCTGTCCACTTTCCCTGAGGACGGCACCCCACTTCTAGTCTTCGGTGACTTCAACATTCATCTCGAAAAGCCACATGCAACAGACTTCACCTCTCTCCTAGCCTCTTTCGATCTCAAACGACTCATCACCACAGCTACTCACAAATCAGGCAACCAACTGGACCTGGTTTACACACGCAACTGCACCACAGAAAACATCCTGGTGACACCTCTCCACGTTTCAGATCATTTCCTCATTACTTTCAGTCTACAACTCTCTACCCCTGCACCCCCACCCCCACCACCAGTCACTTTCAGACGAAACCTGCGCTCACTTTCCCCCTCCCATCTCTCCTCTGCCGTGTCATCCTCTCTTCCCCCACCCTCACAATTCTCATCTCTGGATGTGAATACCGCAACGGACACCTTATGCTCCACTCTAATCTCTTCTCTAGACATTATCTGCCCTCTCTCCTCCAGGCCAGCACGCACTACTCCCTCTAACCCCTGGTTATCTGAGGTTCTTCGGGAACACCGGACCAAACTCAGGGCAGCGGAGAGGAAATGGCACAAATCAAAAGACGCATCTGACCTGAGTATGTATCAATCCCTCCTCTCCTCCTTTTCTGTTGATGTTCATGCTGCAAAATCTTCATACTTCCACAACAAGATCAACAGCTCCTCCAACACACGATTACTCTTCAAGACATTCAACTCTCTCCTCTGTCCACCTCCACCACCTCCCGCCTCCTCCTTAACTGCTGACGATTTTGCGACCTTCTTCACCAACAAAACAACAGCTATCAGCAGTCAGTTCTCAGCTCCACACACACAGGAACCCAGACCGACCCCTTCCACAGCCAATACCCCTCTGTCCTCCTTTTCTTCGCTAACCGAGGAAGAAGTATCTACACTTCTCCTCTCCAGTCACCCTACCACCTGCACGCTTGACCCCATCCCCTCACACCTTCTACAAGCCATCTCTCCCACACTTCTACCATCACTCACACACATCATCAACTCATCCCTCCGCACTGGCACCTTCCCTACAGCATTCAAGCAGGCTCGGGTTACTCCACTGCTCAAAAAACCAACGCTAAACACATCATTGGTAGAGAATTACAGACCTATCTCTCTCCTACCATTCATTGCGAAGACACTTGAAAGAGCTGTCTTCAACCAACTAACATCCTTCTTGTCTCTAAACAACCAGCTGGATGTCAACCAATCTGGCTTCAAGAAAGGACATTCAACTGAGACTGCATTACTGTCAGTCACAGAAGCCCTACGGATCGCAAAAGCTGCTTCCAAATCTTCAGTCCTCATTCTCCTGGATCTGTCTGCTGCCTTCGACACGGTGAATCATCAGATCCTTCTGTCCACCCTCTCATCGCTGGGCATCACAGGAACTTCACTCCACTGGTTTGAGTCCTATCTCACAGGTAGGTCCTTCAAGGTCGCATGGAGAGGCGAGGTATCCAGAGCACATCAGCTGACCACAGGGGTTCCCCAGGGTTCAGTTCTTGGTCCCCTCCTCTTCTCCATCTACACCACATCACTGGGACACATCATACAGGCACACGGTTTTTCCTACCACTGCTATGCTGATGACACACAGCTCTTCCTCTCCTTTCAACCAGATGATCCCACAGTAGCTGCACGGGTCTCAAGCTGTCTGGCGGACATCTCCACATGGATGAAGGAACACCACCTGCAGCTCAACCTGGCAAAGACTGAGCTTCTCGTCCTCCCTGCCAATCCGTCTCTACAGCACGACTTCACCATCCAGCTAGAGTCATCATTAATCACCCCATCAAGATCGGTCAGAAATCTTGGAGTAACGTTTGATGACCAGCTGACCTTCACAGATCACATTTCAAAGACAGCTCGATCATGCAGGTTTGCACTGCACAACATCAGGAAGATCAGGCCTTTCCTAACTGAGCATGCAACACAACTTATCGTCCAGGCCCTGGTCATCTCTAGGCTTGACTACTGCAATGCCCTTCTGGCTGGACTCCCAGCATGTGCGACCAAACCCCTACAGATGATCCAGAATGCTGCAGCTCGTCTTGTCTTCAACGAGCCCAAGAGGGCCCACGTCACTCCTCTGTTCATCTCTCTGCACTGGCTACCTCTAGCTGCTCGCATCAAGTTCAAGGCACTGACGCTTGCTTACAGAACTATCACAGGCTCAGCTCCCTCCTACTTTCACTCACTCCTACGAGTCTACATCCCTACCAGACACCTACGATCGGTCAACGAGCGACGTCTCGTGGTTCCATCACAGAAAGCCACAAAATCACTTTCCAGAACATTCTCATTTAGAGTTCCATGCTGGTGGAACGCTCTCCCCACCCTCATCCGGAATGCAGAATCCCTGACAACATTCAAAAAACAGCTGAAAACCAATCTCTTCCGTGAGCACTTAACCTTATAGAAAAAAAAAAAAAAAAAAATAATCCTTTCCCTTTGAAACATCACTTATCAGGCTTAGGCTACTCTGAATAATACCTGAACTTCGTATTTTGAGCACTTCCTGCGTTGTTGTTGCTTTTGCCTCTTTATGATGACTCGCTGAACTTAGTCCTAATTTGTAAGTCGCTTTGGATAAGGGCGTCTGCTAAATGACTAAATGTAAATGTAAAATGTAGAATTAAGGCAGTTCTGAAGGCCAAAGGGGGTCAAACACAGTATTAGTATGGTGTTCCTAATAATCCTTTAGGTGAGTGTATAATGATGGTGGCCGTGGGCTTTTTAAATTTTTTTTATTAACGGGCTCATCGAGGTCGACGCGTTCGGCAGATTTACCTCAGCTCGACGAATATGCAGTCCGTTTTCAAACCGACGACTACTTCAACGCAGAATTATGACGTTTGTCGCGTATCAATGATGTGCGGGTCGGATACATGCGACCTGGGCTGCGTTCCAGTCCAAAATTGTCATGCCCTTCACTTGCTAACTTCCCTCCGTCTCGTTCACTCGGATGTACGTCATTGCGAGTGCCCACTACTGGCGGAAACTGCAATGGGCTGAATTGGAACGTCCTAAGCCCTTGATCACTTGGAATCAGCTGTGGAGTTTATTTATTATTTACATTTGTTTTCCCTTTAATAATTTGTTTAATGCAGCATCCAAATGTATATATGGTTTTTGGGTTGTTTTCAAAAAAAAAAAAAAAAGAATTAATATATCATAGAGTTGTTTGTTGTGGTGGTGATTAGACGAGATCTGTGGTGACGTCACAATCGTACTGCATTGTGGGACATATAGGTGCCTGAAGTGTACATATGAAGTAGACTCGCTCCCTCGGTCCAAATCGAGGGAACGAGGGTCTGTCCATCTAAACTTCCCTCGTCCACTTCACGAAGTGGAACGCACTTCAAAATGGCGGCAGGGATTCCCCCAAGGGGAAGTGCTTAGGGAAGTTCGCAAGTGCGTGTCTAAAAGTGGACTGGAACGCAGCACTGGCCGTTCAGACTGAAGTCGCATTTCAAAAGATCGGATATGTATCGGATTTGGGACCACATATTTGGGACGTATGATCGTATAGAACTTTTAAATATCAAAGTTTTGGTGGATTCGTGTGCTGAATATAACAATAAGGGATCTTCAAAGTCGTGTCCCTTTTACCTGGCTGACATACCAGAGCACCTGCTCCACCTGAAGGCTCTGCTTCCCAGGAAACGCCGGCGCAGAGGAGTGCGCAGCGGTAGGCTAGTCAGGCTGAAATCCTGGCTAGCACTTTCTCCAAATTTGGCGTGGTCCCACGCAAGTATCCCTAAAGACTATGAGTCTTGTTTTTATCGCCTGATATCTCGGCGTATCTTCGATCCTGCTGGCAGCTATCTGGTCCCTGTTGTCGGTAAACTGGATGAGTGTCGTGCTGTGCGCCATTGCCGATCTCGGCTACGTGGAGTGAACCCAGGCCATCTCCAGCCGTTGAGCCGGGCAGTTTCGGCAGCTAACCGCGTCCAGGCTTCAACTAGGTGTGCGCTTGTGAATGCAAGATCAGTGATGAATAAGTCGTTTATTCTTAAGGACTTCTTCAATACGCATTCATTGGATTTATTTTTTATTACGGAAACATGGATTAACCTGGGTGAGTCCATTGCCTTTTCGGAACTGTTACCTCCCGAGTGTACTTTTATTAATACACCGCGTACGACTGGACGTGGAGGAGGAATTGCCACAATATTAAGGAGTCACTTACATTGTAAGCCATTGTCGATGGCTTTTACTTCATTTGAGCTAAGCTGTTTTGAACTGGGTGCGCAAAATCCTGTTCTGTGTGCGGTGATATACCGGCCGCCAAAGCATAATCATGACTTTATTAAGGATTTTTCTGATTTTATTGCTGTTATAAGGACAAATTATGATAAGATTCTAATTGTTGGTGATTTTAATGTACACGTCTGTTGCCCTTCAAAAGCTATGGCGAAAGAGTTTTTAGATTTGATTGATGGTTTTAATTTAATTCAACATGTTGCAGGATCCACACAAATACATGGGCATTTATTGGATCTTGTACTGTCCTATGGGTTGCCTATTAATAATGTATTAGTGTCTGATGCTATTTTTTCGGATCATTGTCCTGTCACGTTTGATTTTGTTTTCAACAATTTAGTAAAATCACCCGCTCCCTTGCGTTATGGTCGCACTCTTAAGCCCTCATTATGCTTCTGCGTCAACTCCACGGCGTAGCTACGCCGTCACTCCAACGGCGTCGTGACCGTTTTATGGTTCTGCGTCGGGTTGCGTTGCATCGCGGTGCATTTCACCGCCAGAACGCTAGGGGGTGGTGTGGTTCGCGAATCTCTTTCCTAGTTTGTTTTGGTTCCATGCGCCGGTTCCGCTTTTTCATTTCCGACAATGGCGAGCGAAAGAGAGAGAGTGTTGTTGCAGCTGGAGCTAATCAAAGTTGAACAACAAATGATTTTATTGCAAATGTTTAATCGTAGAAGAAAAAGAAGACGTCAGCGAAGGTGGTCTGTACGACCAGTGCACGAAGACAGGGGAAGGATTGGCGAATTTGTTACGGTTGTTCGACCGCTGAGGGACTTGGACGAATAAATGCACTTGAAGTATTTTCGGATGTCGAAAGGTCGATTTGACGATCTTGTTCATCGTTTAAAGCCGTTAATACAGCATCAGACTACACACAGTATGCCTATTGGCCTCGCTCAGAGACTGGAAGTGACTTTAAAGATTTTATCTTCGGGTGCAAACCAACAGATCACCGGGTTGGGCTACAAAATGGGTGCGACCACGGTGTCCCGCATAGTATCGGAGGTCTGCAAAGCGCTGTGGACTGCGCTGCAGCCCGAATTTTTGCCATGCCCTTCAACCAGCCAGTGGGAAGCTATTGCTTCAGATTTCTGGCGACTTTGGAACTTCCCAAACTGCGTTGGAAGCCTCGACGGGAAACATGTTAACTTGGTTAATTACTTGATATCCATGATGTACCCGTGAACATTGTATTGTAAATAAACAACAAACTTTTGTTCAAAACAAACATTGATTTGATTGATTGAAGTTTATTTCTAGCAACAACAAAAAAAAGAAAAGAATATATATAAATATATACATATACACTACCGGTCAAAAGTTTTAGATCGGTAAGATTTTTTATGTTTTTAAAAGAAGTCTCTTCTGCTCACCAGCTGTGTTTATTTGATTAAAAATACAAAGCAAAAACAGTATAATTGTGAAATATTATTACAATTTAAAACAGCTGTTTTCTATGTGAATATACAGTAAAGTGTAATTTATTCCTGTGATCAAAACTGAATTTTCAGAATCATTTCTCCAGTCTTCAGTGTCACAATGATGTATAATCTGACCAATCACAGCCCCTGCGGTCTGCGTCACCGCGACGCGTAGTTACAATTTTTTGGAGGTGCACGTCAAGCTACGGCGGAGGGGTCGCGTCGAGGTTCGCGTCAACGCAGAGGGGTCCGCGGGGGTACGCCGTCGATTCGACGCAGAAGCATAAAACAGGCTTTAAACCCGACACCTCCTCGTGTTTTTCTTCCTTGTTTGCTGCTCATGTGCATGCAAACAGTAGCTCCACTGCCTCTGACACAGAGCTATTAACAAATGTTTTTCTGTCCACCTGTTCTGAGGTCCTGGACACTGTAGCTCCAATAAGAGCAATTCGCCCAAGACCAAAGCCTGAGCCATGGCACTGTGAAGTCACGCGCGCAGCCAGGCGAGAGTGTAGAAGGGCAGAGCGTCGGTGGAAAAAGGATGGGCTGCAGGTGTCCTATCAGATTTTACAGGACAGCTGGAGAAACTATCAAAAAATTGTTAAAGTTAAACAAACACAATATTTTTCAGAAATAGTTTCTCAAAATGTCAACAATCCACGTGTTCTTTTTAAAACCATTGGGTCGGTGTTGAACCCTCCACAATCCACTTCTATTGAATTTTCGCCTGATACTTGTGAACAATTTTGGGCCTTTTTTAACAGTAAAGTTTTAAATATCAGAGCCAATATATTGCCCCTTTCTTTAAACTTTTCCTTAAACATGCATTGTTCAGCTATTTTTTGTCAATTTGAGCTAGTTTCAATGTTATCTCTTACAAAGATTATCAATCAAATTAAACCCTCCACATCCTCTACGGACCCTGTCCCTCCACACTTTTTTAAGGATGTGTGGGAAACGATTGGCTCTCATGTTGAGGAAATTATAAATATTAGCCTGTCTTCTGGAGTTGTGCCTGCATTTTGTAAAAAAGCAGTGATTGAGCCACTGATTAAGAAAGCTGGACTTGAGTCCACAAATGCTTCAAATTATCGCCCTATTTCAAAGCTTCCATTTTTATCGAAAATTTTGGAAAAATGTGTATTTTTGCAGCTACAGTCTTTTCTGGAGGCACATGGTATCTTGGATATTTTTCAGTCAGGTTTTAAAGTATTTCATAGCACTGAGTCTGCACTTTTAAAGGTTTTTAATGACCTGTTTTTAATGACAGATTCTGGTGATTCAGCCATTTTAGTGCTTTTAGATCTCACTGCTGCTTTCGACACAGTTGATCACAAAATTCTTTTATCTCGTCTGGAAAACTGTGTGGGAGTCAGGGGGACTGCTCTAAAGTGGTTCCAGTCATATCTTTCAGAGAGATGCTTTTTTGTTAAAATGGGGGACTCTACTTCATCAACTGCGCCTTTTAACTGTGGGGTCCCCCAGGGATCAATTCTTGGTCCTATTCTTTTTGCATTATACCTCCTGCCACTTGGAATAGTTTTTAAAAAGCATGGCATCTCCTATCATCTTTATGCTGATGATTGTCAAATCTATATGCCAATCAGAAAGCATGAAGGCAGCCCCCTACTTGAATGTTTAAATGACGTCAAAGCGTGGTTGGCCCAAAAATTTTTACAATTAAATGAGAGTAAAACAGAGATTATGCAGTTTGGCCCCACTAACCCCATGATAGATTTGGGCGCCCTCAATGACTTTGTGCATCCTGTTGTAACTAACCTTGGGGTAAAAATAGACAGTGATTTTAAACTTAACAAACAAATAAATGCAGTAGTGAAATCTAGTTTTTATCATCTTCGCCTTTTAGCCAAAGTTAAACCGTTTTTGTCTTTTAACAGTCTTGAACAAGCTACACATGCTTTTATTTCTTCTCGTTTAGACTACTGTAATGCAATTTATATCGGTATAAATCAAAACGCACTTTCACGCTTACAGTTAGTCCAAAATTCTGCAGCACGTCTTTTAACAGGAACCAAAAAGCGCGCTCATATATCTCCAATTCTTGCCTCACTGCACTGGCTTCCTGTTCGTTTTAGGATTGATTTTAAGATTTTATTGTTTGTTTTTAAAGCTGTGAATGGACTGGCCCCAAAATATATCTCGGATCTAATCCAAATTTATAAGCCAGCGCGGACACTGAGGTCAGAGGGCCAGCTCCAGCTTGCGGTCCCCAAGTCAAGACTTAAAACACGGGGGGACAGGGCGTTTTCTGTGGTTGGACCTAAACTCTGGAACGCTCTGCCCCTCCGTATCCGAACTGCTCCTACAGTTGAGTGTTTTAAGGCTCGTCTAAAGACTCATTTTTATTCTTTGGCATTTAACTCCGAGTGAGTGGTGTGGTCCTTTGTGGTGTTCGCTGTGGTATGACCCTGATGTTCTTATTTTGTTTTAATAATTTTATATTAATTGTTTTGTATGTTCTGAGTCTTTTGTGCAGCAAAACTTGGAAACTTTGGCTACGTTCACACTGCAGGCTGAAACGACTCAATTCCGATTTTTTTGCCCCTATGCGACCTGTATCTGATCTTTTCATGACAGTCTGAACGACACAGATCCGATCTTTTCAAATGCGACCCAGGCCACTTGGGTATGTGGTCCCAAATCCGATACATATCCGATCTTTTGAAATGCGACTTCAGTCTGAACGGCCAGGTCGCATTTATCCGACCCGCACGTCATTGATACGCGAAAAACGTCATAATTCTGCGTTGAAGTAGTCGTCGGTTTGAAAACGGACTGCATATTCGTCGAGCTGAGGTAAATCTGCCGAACGGGTCGACCTCGACGAGCCCGTTAATTAAAAAAAAAAAAGCCCACGGCCATTAAGTTATACGTTATGTTAACTTATTTGTGCTGAATCTGATATTAGATAGGTCAGCGGCTGCTGTCTGGCTCTTGTGTAACGGTCGCTGCGCGCGCTCGTGTGTGTGTGTGTGAGAGAGAATCACAGTTAAAGTTTTTTTATTTTTTTTTATTGATATGCCTTTAACAAAGAAATACAATATACAGCACTGCATTGAAAACATTAATAAAATAATAATAAAAAAAAATAAAAAAAAACAATTAAAAATAAAATAAATACAAAACAGCCTCCTTCACAGTTAAAGTTTAGCTAGTTCCGCAAACAACAAGTGACGTCGTTGACCGTTGAGTACTCTTCTGCGCATGCGGGTCACTTCTGGGTCATTTCACGTTCACACAGGAGATCACAAAAGGTCGCATTTATTTGGAAATGTGAACGGCCTTGCAAAAAAATCGGATTTTTTCAAAAAATCGGAATTGAGCATTAAGCCCTGCAGTGTGAACGTAGCCTTTGTGTTTGTAAAATGTGCTATAGAAATAAAGCTGATTGATTGATTGATACCCAAGTGGCCTGGGTCGCATTTGAAAAGATCGGATCTGTGTCGTTCAGACTGTCATGAAAAGATCAGATACAGGTCGCATAGGGGCAAAAAAATCGGAATTGGGTCGTTTCAGCCTGCAGTGTGAACGAGTGCTCACTGTTACAATTACACAGCAAAAGTTCAGTGACATTTTTATTTGTGCATGGTAGAAAGCAAATACTGATACTGACATAATGACATACAATAAATATGGAAAATTGAACTACACGATTCAGGGAGCAGGATACACAGTGAACTCCGAGAAAACGCTACTTACGTGCTTCTTTTATCGATATATATTTAACAATATCTTTTGCATTTCTAATCCAAACAACGTTAAACGTGGCACTGCACTTACTCGTGCCCGTAGCAAGACACCTGTTGAGTTTGAAATCCATCGGACTAACGGTTCGAGAGATATGCGAATAACAGACATACAGACACACACACACACACAGACAGACAGACAGACAGACGTTTCTGTAATTTATTGATAGATATTGAGCCGATCCAATGCGAATATGAAACTAACGTCCTGTCAATGATTAGGTGATAAAAGATTAGGTTACTGATCAAGTTGACGTTCGATAATTAACATTAGTTTCATATTCGCATTGGATCGCGCATACAGACCATGAATACAATTATGCATGCGATTCATGTGTAAAACAATGCTTTTAAAAGCTCTATAGTGGCTGAATATAAGATAAATTACCCTTTACCCCATTCCGGGTCTGTCATATACCAACTTTAACTGTGGTTTTTAATCCTTTACTGCATAAAGCAGTAGCTGACACATAGACGTTAACAGAAGTGCAGAACGAGTATCAGTGTTCTTGTAAAGTTTTTAAAGTATTTAAGAAGCACTTTTAGTAAGACAGAGACTAGTCAGAGATAGGAAACCATGATTTGAAGTTTCTACAGAGAATCACTGTACCTGTAAACTCGACAACCGTATCAGGTCCGTCTTTCTCCCCAGTGTACACCGCCCAGTGTGTGTACAAACCACGAGAGTATGAAATGAGGTCTCCAAAGTTCATGGCTTAGAAAAAGAAAAAGAACTTTTGGCAAATATACAGTACTGAACGAAATCCTATCAACTTGTACTTCCATGTAGGATGACCACATAATGGCAGGTTTATTCCAAACTGAAAATA
Source organism: Leuciscus leuciscus (assembly GCF_965113295.1). Taxonomy (NCBI): domain Eukaryota; kingdom Metazoa; phylum Chordata; class Actinopteri; order Cypriniformes; family Leuciscidae; genus Leuciscus; species Leuciscus leuciscus. Next base: position 35,822,941 of record NC_138743.1, on the reverse strand, counting down.
AAGTCTTATATTACCATAGTTTTCACTGTGCTTATATAGTATTGGAAAAACATAACATACCTTAGTTTTAAGTTTGAAAACTGAAGACTGTAGCAACAGTGATCAATTGACAGGACAGGAGAATTCCTCTGCTGTACCTTCTATGATGGTGTTGGAGTTCAACAAGTCCTTCTGCTCTTATACACATTAATCATAAGGGTATGAGGAAGTGCCATCCCCTTTCCCCAGAATCTGAGTAATGCTGAAGATATTACTATAAATTACAGCCACACCCCCCCCCCAGTAGTTCTTAGGAAAGCTGTTCCTTATTTTTGTTAATTTTTGGCGGACTGAGCTGCAGTAAGTGTCATTGCTACTACTTTACATATCCGACAAGCCTGTGCTAAAACAACTTAGCTTTCTGTTTAAGGGCTTAAAGGGATAGTTCACTTTGAAATAAATTTTTGGTATGTTTTAGCTTACTTCAAGGGCATCCAAGATGTAGGTGTCTTTTTTTCCGCAGTAGTTTAAATTTTGATATTTTTAGGTCAAACCGTTCTTGTCTGTCAGTCATATAATGCAGGTCTATGGTCACTGTCTCAAAGAGCATGCACAGAGTCCAAATTAAAACAATTCCCCGTCGTCCAAATTAAACAATTCCCCATCGTAAGTACACATTGATGGCCTAAGATACGAAACGAGCGGTTTGTGTGAGAAAACGAAAAGTATTTATATCGTTTTTACCTCTTGAACACAGCCATGTCCGAGTGATCTGATCTGACGTGTGCGCAGACTGGTGCATAGATATACACACTAGATGTCGCCTTGTCTACGGCAGTTCATTGGAACGAATGTCTTTAAGGCGACATCTAGTGTATATATCTATGCACCAGTCTGCGTACACGTCAGATCAGATCACTTGGACATGGCTGTGTATAAGTGGTAAAAACGATATAAATACTGTTCGTTTTCTCACACAAACCGCTCGTTTCGTGTCTTAGGCCATCAATGTGTACTTACGATGTGGGACACTGACAAATCTATGATAAAAGACCAAAAATCACATTGATACATGTAGAATAGTAAAATTTTATTTGGTTTTAGATTCACTGGAGAGTAGATTTAGGGACATTACATGCCTGGCCAACAGTCTCATCTGAGGGACCCCACCATCCTCAACAATCTGCCTATACTCCTCTATGGCTCCTTTCATCCTGTCCTGCCTCCACTGATTACGTTTCTTTCTCTTATCCTTTCCCTGTTTCTAATGTTAAATCTGCAATAACAGTATTCTAATATTGCATTACAAGACTAAAACCATGTAAATAACCATGTTTGTCCCACAAACCATGCCCCACCACACATTTTTGACTCATTGAAGTACTGTCCCACATTAGGCTGATCATGCTGTCCCAGATTTGGAAACCACATTTCCTAATGTGGGACACTAGGGAATTTGATAAAAATATTAAATATATAGTTTATACACACAAAGTTACACTATTTTTTTGATGGACAAACATTTCATAAGCATATTTGGCTAAAAAGTAGCAGGATTGCTTTGTTTAAAATGTATTTAACTCCTTAATATCAAATTTGTTAAAACTGCATGTCACTGGCCTTCGGATGGTCTTCACACAGTGTGCCTCCTGTTTGATGATTGCTCCACCCTCAAATATGATTGGACATTTGATAGGTCATGTGATTTTGATCACATGACACCACAGCTTTGTCCAACCCATAGTTTCATTGTCATTCATGTATTTATGGGGGACCTACAAACACTAGACCTTAGGTGTCCCACATTAGGGCAATTCACCCTACCACATAATCTAAGACAGGATAAGTCTGTTGTACATGCTAAAATAACAGAGAAAAACAAACTACCAAACCATGTTCGTTATTATCTCAAGTAAATTGAAAGAGTTTTACATATTCCATCAAGACGTTGAAGATCGACCCGTTTTCAATGTTGAAAAGTCGTAATTAGACGTTGAAGATTTACGTCTATTCAACGTCTAATAGACGACTTATTGCTAGCTGGGCTGGTATTCAAACTTCAACAATGGGTTTATGGGCATTAAAATCCCCACACCATATTTCTTTATGGCCTTTTTTTTAGGCCTTCATTAACTCATTTGATAATGCTTTACATGGGTTATAGTAATTGATAATTATCATATTACCTTTGTCCTCATTATTTAAAATCTCAGTCACAACACATTCATATTCTTCAGCTTTACCTTGCTGCATGATTGTGTAACTCACACTATGTTGTTCTTTTAGAAATTATATATTTGGATTATCTTTTTAGAAAGGCCTGACCAGGGACTGGGGTTGCATATTAGCCTATTGGCTAGAAACCTTTTATGCAACACATGATCTACACATATTGTTATGGATAATTATGTATGTAAAAATGTGCGCTGCATTGTCCCTGACAAATAAACTAATAAAATAAAAATAAGTTGGACTGTATATGATATATTCCTTCTTTAATAAACGTCATACATCCTCCTCCTCTCTCTATTTCTCTGACACATCTTATCCTGTTTTAACCATGTCTCTTGAATGCATGACATCTGGTTTACTTGCTAACAGATCTTTTGAATTCTTGTGCAACTGTGTGTCAGAGAGCACACTGTGGATGTGTTACAGTGTAGCCACTTCATTTGTGTGTGTTCTGACAGATTTATTGATTTTATCTGACAAAAACAAACAAACAAACAAACAATGTTTCTGTAAATTCCATGTATTCCTGTGTCTGTTCTCCACAGACCCCAAACATCCCAAATGAAACTTTTTTTAACATTAACTTTACAACCAGATTGTATATTAATAAATGTTATGCACTTTTTCTTAGAAAATATAGCCTCCACATTTATACCCCAAAATGCCAGAGTGTTTATAACAATCACTAAATATTCATAATATGACACTAATATGGTCTCGTGGAGGAAATGAATGATATTTAGCTTGGACCCTGACCATTTCTTCTTGTGGAATATATTATTATTATTATATTAGTAGTAATAGTAGTATTTTAATTACTTTAATTAATTAAAAGTAGTGGTGATTAATTACAAAAAAATAATACATTACAAAAAGATATAAATATTATTTTTCAATGGAACAAAAATAAAAGGAACAATGAATATCTAAATCAAATCTCTCTAATAAACATTTAGCTGTGTCTACCATAATATTTTTAAATGTTTCCTCTTTTACTTTATTATTTAAACAGTATTTTTCACAAATTCTCCACGTTTTAGTTCAGTTTATATTTTATACATTTATTCACAACAAGATTGTATGATATAGTTATATCCCGCATTGGTTTCATCTGTTATATTTCTGATATAGTAGGGGAGCGCGGGGCACAGCATAACACGGGGCTAGTTGTCACACACTTGTTTTAAATACTTCCTCACATGCTAGCATGACGAAACTTGGTGTATTTACTAGTTGCCATATCAACACTATATAGAGAAAAAATTGCTTCAAAATAAATATCCATAGACATTTATTAAACCATAGCTCATTTTTCATCTCTATTTTTTGTGTTTATTTAAAATTAGACAAATCTGATATTATTTTAATCTCCAATATGTTATTTAACAGTTGAGATAGTTCTTTAATGCTTCGCTAACTAGCAGAAAACACTAGCTGGGTTTAAATCCCAGTTGTGCAGTCGGGGCATGTTGTCACACTGCGTCACAATGTGCCCCTATTAGAAATATGCTATACTATTCTATACTTTTATTAATTCTATTGAGAAAACATGAGAAAAAAGTGAATAAAGACTAAGAGTCAATGTTCAGAAATTACAAATTATTTATTTGTTTTGAACTATGTTGTATAGCTGTGTTTTCCTGTGTTCACAGTCAAAACTCAAAAATGAGTTTATATTTAATTATTTTTTAAAAATGCCATTATTTTATATGAAAAAAGTTAATAAAATGTATTTCATTTAGAAAATATTTTATATATTATATATTTTTTATTTATTATATCAGATAACATTTTAAGCTGTCATGGTCATGTTACAGTGTGCCCCTCACATGTTACCCCACCTATGGGGCATGTTGTCACATTTCACTTCCATTCTTTCGGGGTATGTCAAGAAAAAAGTATATACTGTATTAATAAAACAAAACCACATAATTGTATTAGACATGTGGGAAATGAATGTGGGAAAAAATAAATACTCTGAACCATAAGTAGATTTACACAAACTGAGGGCTCTCAAGTCTCACGCATTGGGCGTGAGACACACGCATTTCAACCCATTCACACGCTCACACGCCACACCTTGTATTTCTCACGCCAGGGCTCTCAAGTCTCACGCATTGGGCGTGAGACACACGCATTTCAACCCATTCACACGCTCACACGCCACACCTTGTATTTCTCACGCAGAGACATTACGAGGATAACGCCCACCAAGTTGCGGCGCTATTTTTTAAACCGTGAAACCATGAGTGAAACAAAATATAGCTACTGAACAGCCAATCAGAAAATAGCATTGCTGTATCTGGGTAAGATTTTCACAGGCTCGTGCGTGCGACACAGATTCAGATGCTCGCTGAAGTAAGTAACGTAACGGTTACAGAAGAGAACAGCGGCTGTCACATTTTAAATGATTTACATCTCGCCGAACTAATTTCTACAGAGTACAGACTGATCAATGTGGGAGAAGAACATCCTATGTAAGTCATCTCACCATTGCTGGGGAATATGTGTCCAGACAGCTGGTAACGTTATGTTAACTAACAGTTTGACAAGACTATCACGTGAATTAGCCTATCTAGTCTGTTGAATCCCTGGTAGTTTTATCTTAAGTAACTTAGTTCACAAAGCAGTTGAGACCAACTTCTAGGAAGGACATTACCAACTTAAAGGGTTAGTTCACCCAAAAATTAAAATTATGTCAATAAGACCCCGTAAGACCTTCGTTCATCTTCGGAACACAAATTAAGATATTTTTGATTAAATCAGAGATCCTGGATCACTCCTCCATAGGCTTCTATGTGATTTGAACTTGCTGGCCCAGAAAAGTTATTAAAGAGATTGTTAATATAGTCCAAGTGACTTCAGTGCATAAGTTAGACGTTGGAACAGGGGGGGGCGCTCAACTAACGCGATCGTTATAAAGGTGTTTTACAATACACTTCCACTTGCATGTATTTGACAATCGGAATATCAGATATTTCATGCCATATAGCGAACACATTTGTGAATATTCTGAATAAAAAAGGAAAAATGACATAAAAGCAGATCATCATTCATTCAGCGCTGTTAAGCGCTCCGTGGATAGACTGAAGGAGTGCTCCGTGGAGCTCGCTGAACTTCAGACACACACGCGTTTATGACCCTGCTCTGCGTAAACGCATTTTGACATAGATTTCATTGAAGGTAAATTGGAGCGGCCACAGCTGTGCGTAACGGCCACACACGTGAAGTGAACGAGACAGGCTGCTGTCCGGTACTGTCTGAAATGGTTAACTCTGTGGCGATGCATGTGCAAAACAGATTAAATTAATCATAAAGTCAATATGTACTATTGACTATACATAATATAGTCTATACATAACACAGCCTACTAGGCCTACACTACCCAACCCACGTCCCTGCTTCAGTGGCTCAATCTTAAGTTTACGTACAACACAGAAGCGTTGCGCTAAAACACTACGTGAATTCACTCGAGGCCCACAAGGAAATCTGAATAGTAGAATAAAGTCTGGGGTTTTTTTTTGCGCACAAAAAGTATTCTCTATAATAATATATATATATATATTATATTATATATATATATATATAATATATAATAAGTATGTGATGGCCGACAACGTGGCCACACAGCAAGGTGGTAACTAAACCACACACACAGACATGCATCCTTCTCTTTTGTTTGTTTACATGTTATTTTGGTTGTCCTTTAGTATATTTCATAATTAAATATTTTGTTGCAGATCACCCCATATATATTTCATAATAAAGACAGACACAGATTTGGTTCATTTTACTCACTTTATTTCTAATTTACACTTTTACCATACATGACTAGGTTGGGTGCACACTTTCTAGTAGTGATGTTACATATGACACTGAAGCTTCGATGCGCGTATCACACAAGCGAAACAATTTCTAGTGAAGCCCCGTATCGGACATAGACAGTATAAGAAATGGACAGAGTCATCTCATTGGAACTCAATTGAGGCAAGTGAAGCCCGTTTTCAGCGATTTTTTAGGACTTCCGTTCCTGACGCGCAGACTCAAACTGAGCTTGACGACGTAGATGTGACGTGAGCAACCCGTCTGTCTTCTAGTAGCTGTGGCATGAGAAATCTGAATCATTCCCTTCCGAATCTTGCAGAGACGGAGATCGTGAGTAGGAGGTGTCCATGAGCTTGGAGCAGGAGAAACTTTTGCTAGGTATTCTGATTAATTATTTTGTCATTTTGCCTCCACGTCTCCCCGATTGCCCACGAGCTTCTCCTCCCGTCAATACGGTAATCTCTCTACTGTGCGACAGAGAGTCGCGTGGTTATGACGCAATCGCTAGCCTACTTTTACAAAAACTGTTTTTACGGGGCCATAACGTAAGCTACAAGGTAATGGAGCATTTTATACATTGTCGTGTTTCTTTAGAAATAAATAATGGACAAATGGAGTCTTTAAACGCCTCAGATGTAAAGTTATTCGCTGTCAAAGTGATGCCAAAATGAATGGGAGTCAATGGGATGCTAACAGCAGGTGAAGTTCTGCTACAAGATGGTGGCACGCGGCCGGCTTCAACTTCCGGTCGACTTCCTTCCCGCTTGGTATCGGAGTGTGTATTGTTTTACTAGAGTCACGTGATCGATGACAAACGAAGCCTCACTTTCTCTCCAGTCACGTGCGCGTTTCGCTTTGGGTGTCAGAAGGCTCGAACTCCAGATCGTATTTAACGAGTCGTTGCCTCAGTCTGGTTGATGTGTTGTAGCCTACTTTGAAAGTTAAACAATATATTACATTTAAATAAGCAAAATTAATTTTTCGCTACTTAGGCTATTATTTTTGGTTGTTGTGTCTTTTTGTTTTTGTAAAATCTTTGCACTTTTTGGTGATTTTAGGTAATTTGGTGTTGGTATTGGGGTTTAGGGTGGGATTAGGGGAGAGGGGTGTTGGTGTTTGGTGGAGGGTTTGTATTTAGAGCAATGGCAACATCCAAAAATATAAAAATTATTAAAAACTTTATCAACCTTCTGTCATTCCTACAGTTGATTAAGCACTATCAGTAACAAGTGTCATAAGCACATTTAATAACAGATGATCCTATCAGACAATGTCCTTATTCATTGTGTGTGTGTGTGTGTAGAGAGGGAGAGAGAGAGAGAAAGAGAGAGAGAGAGAGAGAGAGAGAGAGAGAAATATATATAGAGAGAGAGCCTACATTAGATCTTATTGAATCATATAAGCTCATTTTATATTTTAATTGTCACACTTTAATGGGTAAAATAATTTATTTAATGAACAAATCAAACACAAACATGAAAGGTTTTTATTTGTACACATAACATTGAAACTATGGAGTGTGTTGTGGTTGCTTCATCTGCCAGAGCTTCTAACACAGGCTTCTGGCTGCTTTATTTTAAATAACCACCAGATGGCGCTGCTCTCGGCGCTGTTCTCGACACTCTCGAAGCTTTGAATCTTTTCCCGGAACAGTCAGGGGAAAGCCTCAGTGATTCATGAGGCTTCATTTCCCCATCCCTACTTTCTAGTTATTAGTGGTATATTGTGTTAATGTTTATTTCTTTTGAGTCTAAGTTGCTTACGTGGGAAGAGCGGAGGTTTGGCGCTGTCTGGGACGCTGCACTCCGGTGGAGGTCCATTCCAATAAAGGACCGGTTGGCGTCAGTTGCTGCCATTTTGTTCTGTTGGGCTAATCCATGTTGCCAATTAGCTGGGGGGGTGCATGATTGATTGTATGTTTGTTTTGTTTATTATAATTCTATTTATATTTTGTTGGCTATAGTTATTTGGGTATATTATTTTGTTCATGGCCCATTTCTTGATATTTCTGAAGTTAATTACTTTATTTATTGTAATTGTGTTAAGTGATATTTGTGGTTTTCCCTGTGTATGTCTAATGGACTAGTCCTGTGTGTATATAAGTTTCCCATGTGTGTCATTTGGGAGGCCATGTTTTCTTTGTTTAGCTTGTTTGTTTGATTACAGTTTTAGTTTGATCTTCTTTAGTTTACCATTTTTATGGGCCCAGACCTGACTTTATTTTCAGTCAGTTTTTCAAGTTATTTAATTTGTAACTTTGTTTTTTGCATTTAATAAATCATTTTTGGTTGGAAATCCTGCGTCCTTTGCCCTTGACGGCTTGGTCCCTCACAAAGTATTACACACACACACAAATAAATGCTGAATTATTTTTTTATTTTTTTTATTTGTAAGAATATGTGTCATTTATGAGACCAGACACCCGTTCGCCGCCAAAATCTCACTCTGAACTCAGTTCAAAACTTGAGAGCCCTGAAAAGCGTTACTTTGTGCCCCGCTCTCCCCTAGACTACAATTGTGTGTCATATCTCCAGTAAACATATGTAACACATATTGCATCAGAAGTATCACTCCCTCTTACAAAATGTATATTTTGCTGATGTATGGTGTCAAACATACTCTTTTAAAAAACCCCACATTAATTCGAGAACTCGCTATAAGATTAACACAGCTTTTCAGTGGCTGACGTCACACAGCGCTGTTCGCCTGAAGCGCATCAATAAAGTTCCGCCATTCAAACGCTAAATTCACTTCCTGTTTTCATTTTTTTGTATGTCCTGTGACATCTGAGAGAATTCATCTCGAAAGTAGCAAAAAACTTCAGTGCTGCCACGTCAGGATTACAGCCCTAGATAAACACCTGGCCGAAATCCCAAGAGACACGCACACACACACACACACACACCATATAACCTGAACGGAAAACACCAGCCCAGCGCGAGGTTTGTTCCGTCATGGAGAGCAAATATAACTTGAAGAGTCCAGGTATGTCACCTCATCTTTTCTACATCATCGATATTACATTTAATGTCATGAGTTATGTGCTCTGAAAAGGCGTTATACATACATTCAGCCCTTTAATGTCATGAGCTAACGTTAGCTGGATTATTAGCCTTAGCCAACGGCAGCTCGTTCGTTATGTGTGTGTGTGTGTGTGTGTGTGTGTGTGTGTCAATATCGTTCATCTCATCTGTGCTGGAATGCGTCGAGCAAACATCAGACACTACCATGCCATGTAACGCTACATGAATATAGTATGTAATGATATATATCCATAGTACCAGGGTACCACCACCACAGTATACTGTATATCATATATAATACAATATATTGGGAAGGAACCAGCTAACATTAATACAGTAGTTGTAATATTTGTTCAGTTTGGCACTGCAGTAATGTATGATTATCTTGTCAAGCGAGAACTATTTGTAATAATCAAATCACACATTTTATTGGTTTCACTTTATTTTAGGGTGTCCATGTTACAGTGTAATTATACATTTATGTACTGAGTAATATTAATGAACTGCATGTACTTACTGCTATTTTTATTGTTTTATTGTGACACACACACACGCACACACACACACACACACACACGGACGGACGTTTTGTCCTGCAATAATTTCACTATAGCCAAATTGCTATGCTTTTTTGTTTTGTTTCTATATGCTTTGTGTTATGGCAAGCCGTTTTAACTTTTATTTATTTCCAGGATATGAATCCTTGATATCAACAATTCAATTTTCACTAGTTAAAATGATAATTCTTGATATCAGGAATTAGATTTCTACTAGTAAAAAAAAAAAAATTTGATATCAGGAATTACATTTCAACTAGTAAAAATGTTCATTCTTGATATCAACAATTGAATTTTAACTAGTAAAAACTATAATTCTTGATATTAACAAATGAATTTCAACTAGTAAAAACTATAATTCTTGATATTAACAATTTATATCCTGGGAATGGCAATAGGCAAGCCGTTTTGACTTTTAATCATTCGCAGGATATGAATCCTTGATATCAACAACAAAATTTTCACTAGTTAAAATGATAGTTATTGATATCATGAATTAGATTTCTACTAGTAACAATGGCAATTTTTGATATCAGAAATTACATTTCCACTAGTAACAATGCTAATTCTTGATATCAGCATTTACATTGTCACTAGTTAAAATGATAATTCTTGATATCAACAATTGAATTTCTACTAGTAAAAACTATCATTGTTGATATCTGTAATTGTATTTTCACTAGTGAAATGTCACCATAGGCTGCCATTCAAAATCAATTGTTGATATCAAGAATTGATTTCTTACTTGTTGAAATTCCAGTTTCACATATCAGAAATACAATTCTTACTAGTAAAAACCTTTATTTTTGATATCAAGAATTCAGTTGTCACTAGTTGAAATGTCTATTATTGATATCAACATATGAATTGCTACTAGTAACAATGTTCATTTTTGATATCAAGAATTCCATTTTTACTAGTGACAATGTTCATTTCTGATATCATGAATGTGATTGTTACTAGTAAGAAAGCCATTTTAGATATCTGAAATTTTATTGATATCAGAAATACATTTTCAGATATCAAAAATTAAAATTTTTACTAGTAGCAATTCAATTGTTGATATCAAGAATAGACATTTCAACTAGTGACAATTGAATTCTTGATATCAGGAATTTGCATTTTTACTAGTAACAATGTAATTCTTGATATCAACAATTCAATTCTTGATATCAACAATTAAATTCTTGATATCAACAATTGATTTTGAATGGCAGCCTATGGTGACATTTCACTAGTGAAAATATAATTGTTGATATCAACAATTAAATTGTTGATATCAACAATTACATTTTTGATATCAACAATTACATTTTTGATATCAAGAATTACATTTTTGATATCAAGAATTAAATTGTTGATATCAAGAATTAAATTGTTGATATCAAGAATTTAATTGTTGATATCAACAATTCATATCCTACATGTGTTTTAAATGTTAAAAGGGCGACAAAACTATTACAGATATCAAAAATGGATTTCTTACTAGTTAAAATTCTGAATACACATATCAGAAATACAATTCTTACTAGTAAAAACCTTTATTTTTGATATCAAGAATTAAACTGTCACTAGTTGAAATATCTATTCTTGATATCAACAATTGAATTCCTACTAGTAACAATGTTCATTTTTGATATCAATAATTCCATTTTCACTAGTGACAATGTTAATTTCTGATATCATGAATGTGATCGTTACTAGTAAAGAAAGCCATTTTAGATATCTGAAATAATATTGATATCAGAAATACATTTTCAGATATCAAAAATGAAAATTTTTACTAGTAGCAATTCAATTGTTGATATCAAGAATAGACATTTCAACTAGTGACAATTTAATTATTGATATCAGTAATTGCCATTTTTACTAGTAACAATGTAATTCTTGATATCAACAATTATATTTCTACTAGTAAGAAATCAATTCTTGATATCAACAATTGATTTTGAATGGCAGCCTATGGTGAGATTTCACTAGTGAAAATATAATTACAGATATCAGGAATTCAATTGTTGATATCAAGAATTACATTTTTGATATCAAGAATTACATTTTTGATATCAAGAATTCAATTGTTGATATCAAAAATGAAATTGTTGATATCAAGAATTACATTTTTGATATCAAAAAATGCAATTGTTGATATCAAAAATGTAATTCTTGATATCAACAATTCATATCCTGGAAATGAATAAAAGTTAAAACGGCTTGCCATATTTGTGTTGGTAATGATCATGTCTTGGGTCTCCTGGGACGCGGAGAGATTGCTGGGTGTTTCCTCTCTGTCTTAAGTCAAAGGGTTCATCATGAAGTCAGACTTTTATGGCTTATGCAATAAACCGATGAAACATGTTTCAGTATGAAATACTGTAATGAAATTATGTTTGTCTTTGTATAGCCTTATAAAATTGTTCCTAATGAATGTAATAAAAGGATTCAGTTTTAACCCCACATATTTTTGAGAGAGAGACTAATACAACAACCGATCTAGTACAGGTCGACTGTAATGCAGACACATCAGAGTCAAGCCTTATTTTTGGGGCCAGTCATTATATTGAATATTTGTTGCAGATATTGGCATTAGATGGCAGCTGGATGACAGATGTGTGTGTTTTCTTCTGTTTATTAGCTGTGAAGAGGCTGATGAAAGAGGCAGCTGAACTCCGGGACCCGACCCAGCACTATCATGCTCAGCCACTGGAGGTCAGACGGCACTAGTGTCTAGTTTGATTATCAGTAAATTATTAATTACATTTATATTTTTTATTATATAATAATAATAATAATAATATTATTTAAGATTGTTATTATTTTCTTAGTTTGTGTGTCTAATTATAATCTATTTTGCTAGTTTGTTAGAGTTATGATATGCTTTTAGCATTTCTGTTAATGAGCTCCTCATTTCCTCATTTGTAAGTCGCTTTGGAAAAGCGTCTGCCTGTCAAAGCACATCCTTAAAGGGGTCCTATTAGTCTTTGGGGTCTACTGGAATGTTTACATCATTTAATGGTCAAAATACAAATTTTTTTCTTTCTTCATCTTATAATTTACGTTTACGCTGTTGCAGCACCTGTTTCACCCTCTGTCTGAACGCTCTGTTTTAGTTTTGTTTCTTTAAAACCCGCCTTCCAAAAAGCGCGGCCGGCTCTGATTGGCCAGCCGGCCTCAGTCTGTTGTGATTGGTCGACGGATTAGAGCATGTGTTGGAAATGTAACGCCCGTTACAGCGAGTATCACTGTCTCTATGCCTCGGGCGGGAGTTACGGCTGCACCATTAATCGTTAAAAGATGGAGATCTCGATTCAAACACCCACTCCATCTTATTCCTAAAGTACAGCGATTCCTCAGTCTATTACGGTGCGTGTCCACGGGTGCGAAGGGCAACTTCTGTAGGAATCAATTGAAAATGATCGCTACGATGTCTACGGTAGAGATCAGAATATGAAATTCATCTATTGAAAGTATTTTGACACATGTATTGAGTTTCTTATTGTTACGACAAGTGAGTGTTTGTCATTGAATCATTCATTTAAAAGATTTATTCACAAATGCTGATTCATCCAATAACGAAACATCTCTATCTAATGATGTCTCTATCAATGAGACATTGACTGCATTAAAACATTTTTTTTATAATTTAGTTCAAATGAATATATATATTTTTAAATGGACTAAAGCAATGAACATTTTGTCACAACCTCTAGTTTGTATGTTATTTTGTTTAGTTGTCTTATGTTTTTTTCTCGTGATTCTCAATTTTTCCAGAATCGTGCAGCTCTAGCAGGAATGACTTAAATGAGGAATATTGTGAGATATTCGACAGGTTCTGACAAAATATGGATTCCTGCTGTCTTTTGAAAATGTTTTAATTATTTTAAAAATCGGTTTGAATGAATGATTCAATGGCTCATTAATGAAGACTTCACTTGTTTCATTACTGTTTTTGAACGAATCTCTTGAATGAATGATTCAATGATGAACACATTTTTAACAGTCACTTGTCGCCACCTACTGGCGTAATGATGTAATTGATACAATCTTGATTTGAAGTGCCGAGTTACTTTCAAACGCTGATTTACTCAATTTTGACGCTTCCGTAGACATCAGTGTTTATATTCACTTATATAAACTTTTATCTCAGCACTTCTGTGACACTATGAATATTTGCAACAAAGAAATAACGATATTTTGTCAAAGGTTTAATAGACGCCTATCTATAGACCTATGGACCTGTCTTTGTCATTTATGAATAACCTCGCACGGGGTCTTAATCAAGATCGCAGTCTTTTAAGGGTTAATTGTGCAGCTCTAGTGCGCACTGCCACTGATATCGTGAATTACTCCTGTCGGAGTGGCTTTGTAACTTTACAGACCTTTATCATGAGCAAACGACAACATTACACACTAAAGAAAGATGAACATGGGGGAAAAAAACACATAATAGGACCCCTTTAAGAAATATCAGGAGCTTTGGTTTTATCTGAGGCTTTACATGAACCCAAGATTAAGTTATTACTGTAAGTTATATTAGACATTACGGTTAAAGAAGGGTGAGTTCGTGCTCTCTAGCATCAGAGAGGTCAACTCTTCATGTTGAATCATCATGCTGTCTGATGTGACTCTCGTGTGTTGATCAGGATAACCTGTTTGAGTGGCACTTCTCCGTCCGAGGACCTCCAGACTCTGATTTCGATGGAGGAGTTTATCATGGTCGGATCGTTCTCCCCCCCGAATACCCCATGAAGCCCCCCAGCATCATTCTGCTCACCGTAAGAAAAGCATTGTCTACTTCTTAAACCTAATGCCTCTATTTTAATCCCACACAGTCCTTCACACATCTTACCTGGGGTTGAGAACCGAGAAGCGGTTCATGTTCCATAAAAATGTGCCTTGATGTGCCTTGAAAGAAATGTTTTAGCTTTTAGAATGAAATCACTATGTGACACTAAAACAGACACCTCTAATTTCTCTTGTGTAGTCCTCTCACATGCATTGGGACCGGCTGTCATTCGTGAGCAGAAGTCACTCATGAGTCGGTTCTCATAGGGCCGTGACACACCAAGCCTGTCGGGCTAGTTTTTAGTTTTAGCGAATGAGTCAATGCTCAAGAATAAAAGCGAAAGTGATGAAAGCGAATAAAGAAGTCAAGACGGCTCAGACAGAAGGAGGTTATCATTTTATATCATCTTACCTGAGCATTCCAGTGCACAAATATATTCATAATAACATGAGTCGCCTGGAAAGAAGAACTTGATCTGCGTGATTGATATTCAAAATAATAAGCAAGCGCTGCTTTGTTTAGAGTTTCTTTCTGCAGTCCTAGTTTCGGTTTCTCTTTTAGAAGGAAGATTACAGACTATTGATGCCGGCTGATATAGACAGATATTTACTGATATTTTATAACCTGTCTGTCAGTAAATATCCCAAAAAAGGTGTATTTTTCAGGCTAGACCAGCCAATCCACATATGCAGTCCTAAGCGTGAGTCTCCGGTCTCTCTGGGAATCTGGGCAGTGACTTTACCATTCGGTGATTGGCTCTTTTTCTTAGTTAGGCGGGACGAATTCTGCTATATTGGTCATTGCAGTTTCTTCTATTTATTCATAAGTGATATAGGAGTGAACCGGCTTTGTATATCTATAGATTGCAAGATTGTGAAGACATTTTTTCAGTATAAGATTAATTAGATAATATTACATATAATTTGGTAGTAAAACTTAAAGCGTTGCACGAGTATTTGTCTTTTGTAAAATGTTTCCACCTGCTTTTTATCACTTAAAGGTCCTGTATGCAGTCTTTATGTAGCCTATACCATAATATGTTTGCAGATATTTCGGAAACATACTGAGTTCACACACTCGTTTCTCTGTAAAACTCTACAGCCAGTTATTCTACTTAGAAATGTGCGTTCAGTGTCGGGATGTCTGTCTTTGTTTTGGTCTGTGTGACTCCGCCCACTTCCAGTTCACCCAATAGTGTTTCAACACCCCGGGATGCTTTGGTGGAAAACACACTGTATTGCAGCCAAACAAACTGGGTCAGAGATCGCATATTCTACCCAACCTAAAAAGCCTCGTGTCCATCTCAAAATCTCTATGAACTGGAACATATTAATAATTGGATAAATTAACTCGTCATCTTAGAGTGTAAGGCTCGTTTCTGTGTCCTCCTTGTGATCTACTGACTTCCTCTTCCCCTAATCATTCTTCTGTTGTGCTTCTCTGTTTCTCTTGTAATGAATAAAAACGTTCCTCTCATCCTCAGCCCAATGGAAGGTTTGAGGTTGGGAAGAAGATCTGTCTGAGTATTTCCGGTCACCATCCAGAGACGTGGCAGCCGTCATGGAGTAGTGAGTGTCTTCAGGAATAACGTTTATACCACCTCTAAAAAACTGATGTATATGTATATGTAAAAATGTTTTTTTTTTTACATTCATTTATTATTGAATTAAAACAGCCTTAATTTTCTATATACAAAATATAAAATGACCCAGACATGGAATGAATCCGC
The DNA here is from genome assembly GCF_965113295.1 of Leuciscus leuciscus. Lineage (NCBI taxonomy): Eukaryota > Metazoa > Chordata > Actinopteri > Cypriniformes > Leuciscidae > Leuciscus > Leuciscus leuciscus. Next base: position 35,806,813 of record NC_138743.1, on the reverse strand, counting down.
TTGCTGCTGAGTGACACATCTGTACACAGCAGGTTTACAGTGCATCTTCTCCTACCTTCATCCTTTAGTTGCCTTTGTATCCAACACTAAGCTGTATGTTTTTCTCTTTGTGTCAGTTCGGACGGCTTTAATAGCGATCATTGGATTCATGCCGACTAAAGGGGAAGGAGCGATAGGATCTCTGGATTACACTCCTGAGGAGAGAAGAGCTCTCGCTAAAAAGTAAGATGTCGGTCCTCTACCTCTTCATTTTCATCTGAGAAAAACATGGTCAGTCCTCGTGTGTAGACGGTGCACAGGGTCATACACACCATCAGGGTTACACACACGATACTTGATGCAAAGTGCATAATCACACGTCACGTGTCAGGCGGGGACTTCTGGGAAGGAAGGTCTTTTTGCTTTTTTCCACCATAAATTATATGGTAATTCATAGGTTTTACTTGCAAAAAGCAAAACCTACATTTGACTGTACAGTAGAGTAAAATGACATATAATACCATATTAAACCATTTACAGTTTCTCACCATATATGGTAAATTACAGTTAACCGATTAATGGTGTTATGCCCACTTTTTAAATGTCTAGGGCTATTAGAGGATATAAAATGAGGATAAAAACATTGAAGTTGAATTGAAATTAAATGAGCTAAAGCAGGGTTTCTCAAACTTGGTCCTGGAGGGCCACTGTCCTGCACAGTTTAGCTCCAACCCTGATCAAACACACCTAGCTGTGAGTTTCTAGTGATCCTGAAGACATTGATTAGCTTGCTCAGGTGTGTTTGATCAGGGTTGGAGCTAAACTGTGCAGGACAGTGGCCCTCCAGGACCGAGTTTGAGGAACCCTGAGCTAAAGAAAGGTTGAGCTAAAGCTAAATAAGCTAAAGTTGCCAAACACTTGTGTGTGTAAATAAATCAAACAGAGGTGATTATTATAGATTCTTGCATTCTTGTGATTAATCTTGTAAATATAATTTGCAATACATGAAAAACACAGGAGAGGGGTAATGAGCAGTTTTAAATCAAAGAAAACAATTAAACGAAAAATCCTTCCGCCTTCTCGTAAAGTCTAATCTTACTAATAAAGAAAAAACAGCACAATCTTCAGTGTCAGGATGCACAACTAAACTACACTAAGTAAAAAAAGCACAAACACAAGAGTCACACATGATGTATTAATACAACCTCAGACTCTGTGTCGTGTAACGGACGTCTTGTGGAATATTAACTCACTGGTTCTGAGAAAACTGGCAATGAGAGACGTTTCAGATGAAGGTTAAAAAAACATGTCATGAAACAAACAAATCAACAATGTAAACTTTGGTTTGACAATACAAAACCAAGTGAATAACACACACCAAACAATACAACAAAATGGTTGTTTTACTAAAAACATCAAGCAGAAGTCATCATCATGATCACATCCAGCTGAGGCCTCTTCCAGCGTGTGTGGACATGCTGTGTCCTTTATAAACACACAAATACATCTGAAGAAGTGACAGACTGTTGTTCTCAGCAACGTTTCTCTAATCAACACGTGCTGATTAAACGTCCACCCCCGTCACACACATGAACATAACAGCCAACATCTGTGGGCTCTAGTGTGATTCAGTCTGCCTTCAAACCATCGGCTGGCCACCATCGTCATGGACTAATGCAATACCGGTCAAACGTGTGGAATCATGAAGAGTCTCAAAATACTGTAAAAATGCTAATATTGTTAAATACAAAAAAGTCACTTTGAATTTAAATATGCTTAAGAGTGTATGACTGGATCATTATTGCAGTGATTATGATGTTTCCTGTTATATGTTTGACATCAGTTCTTCTAACACTAACTGATGGAGTGTGTAGCTTTTCATTTCTTAAACAACCATGTATGAAACGCATCATGATCATATTCCAGGATGACAATGTGAAGATTCATCCGGCTCAGATTGTGAAAGAATGGTTGTGAGGAGCTTGAAGATGAAGAGTCATTTTCACACATGAGTTGATGCTCCTCTGAGTCCAGATCTTAAACTCAGTGAAAGTCTTCAGGATGTTCTGGAGGAGACTTTACAGAGAGCTGGACTCTTGCACTGACAACACAAGATCTTCACCAAAGATTGATGCACCTCTTGATGGACATAACATCACAACATTAATGTCCATCAAGAGGTGCATACATATTTTCCTTACACAAACCGGCAATGATTAATTGTTAAATAACACGCATGTACTTTATGTATTTAATCTCACTTTATTAAGCAATGTCTTTGATCCAATTCAACCATATTAATAAGCACTTATAACTTCTGTTATACATCACATTTTATTGCTGAAGAGTGTTGAACTTTCTCCTCCTGCTTCCTGTTCTTTTGCGGTCCAGAATGACTGTACAGCGGACAGGTGTGTTTACTGTACAGGCATGCGTTTGCATTTCCTTCAGCCTGAGGCTTATTCATTTCACTTGTGTAAAAGAGCCTTTGCATTTGCCAATTAGTTTTTTATTATTTAAAAAACAAAAACAAGCAAGCCCAGCAAAAGTAACATAAGGCATTACATTACATAAACTTAACTTAGGGAGTAATGCAATATTGTAACTTTCCCCAACACTGGTTGTTGCTATATTGTGTATTTTAGCACAACTGGACCTGTATCCGGTTGTTTAGTCTGACTCACGGGTCACTATTTTCAGACGCTCTATCCGATGACAAAAGCAAACAACAAACAGTGTTGTAACATTACAATAAAGTCCTATTAGTTAACGTTAGTTAATGTATTAACTAACATCGACTTACAATACATTTATTACAGTATTTATTAATCTTTGTTAATGTTAAAGGGTTAGTTCACCCCAAAATGAAAATTCTGTCAGTAATTACTCACCCTCATGTTGTTCCAACCCCGTAAGACCTTCGTTCATCTTCGGAACACAAATTAAGATATTTTTTATTAAATCTGAGAGCTATCTCACTCCTCCATAGGCTTCTAAGGGACTGAAACTTGCTTGCCCAGAAAAGTTATTAAAAATATCGTTAATATAGTCCAAGTGACTCCAGTGGCTCAATCTTAAGTTTATAAAGCGACGAGAATACTTTTTGTGCGCAAAAAAACACAAAAATAACGACTTTATTCCACTATTCATTTCCTTCTCTCTGAGCCTCGAGTGAGTTCACGTAGTGTTTTAGCGCAGCGCGTCTGTGTTGTACGTCACACGTAGGGTCACTATTGGCCGACGCTGGTCATGTGTGTGATGCGTGTAATGTGCAACACAGAAGCGCTACGCTATTACACTACATGAAAAAACTCGAGGCCCAGAGAGAAGGAAATGAATAGTGGAATAAAGTCGTTATTTTGGGGGGGTTTTGCGCACAAAAAGTATTCTCGTCGCTTTATAAACTTAAGATTGAGCCACTGTAGTCACTTGGACTATATTAACGATCTCTTTAATAACTTTTCTGGGCAAGCAAGTTTCAGTCCCTTAGAAGTCTATGGAGGAGTGAGACAGCTCTCAGATTTCATCAAAAATATCTTAATTTGTGTTCTGAAGATGAACGAAGGTCTTACGCGGTTGGAACAACATGTGGGAGAGTCATTACTGACAGAATTTTCATTTTTGGGTGAACTAACCCTTTAGTTCAAGTTGGCTCAGGTCCTTTAAATAATATTAACATACAACTTTTGATGAAAGTAACAGTAACTAAGATTAATAAATGCTTTAAAAGTATTTTTTAGAACCTTATTGTAAAGTGTTGCCAGCAGTGCTAATATACACTCATGTTGTGCTGTAATACTACCGACAAATCCTGATCTAACCGGCTACATGGCATGCTTTTAGACAGTGCTAGTTGTGTTAGTTGGAAATTGTCATAGTCTTTTCTTGTGTCAGATATCAGAGTGAAACCGCTTCTGGAACAAGAACAAATGATTGGAATTGATTGTGGTTTGCTATTGGTGGATCATGTGTGATTGACAGGTCGCCCTGCCCTCATCATCAGAGAAGAGATGCTACAAGAGGGAGGGGAACATATTTTGATTAAAGATTGAAAAAACAGAAATAAATAAATATGTACAAATAAATAATTTAGCATATATATCGCAATATTCTGTAAATGTGTGTTTTGTTTGTCAGGTCTCAGGATTTCTGCTGTGAAGGTTGTGGCAGCTGTATGCGCTCGGCTCTGCTAGCGCTCTCTCCTGACGGTGACCTTCGACCTGTCGACCCTCAGGCACACAGACTGGCCCAGCAGATCAGCTTCAAGGTGACCCTCACTGTTCATCACACTCAACATCCAGCATAGTGTATTCTCATCAAGATTATTACGGCAAGAGTCAAGACACCTCGGATGAATAGCGTAAAAAGTTTAGACATAGGCATTATCTAATTAAATATGTGCTAATTTGGATCAATTTCCAAAATAGAAATCTGAACAGGTTAAAAATTCTTGTTTCATTTTGTGGACATATTAGAGTACGCTCCATGAATCTGAAAACACTGTAAACAGAGAGAGAGAAAAACTCCAATATTTGCAATCCAATTCCAATATTAAAAAAAAACCATATTTGTAGGGAATAAAATGTAGTATAAAGCAAGTACAGCTGAAGGGGAGATTTGAAACACATTTTGAGAAACTGCCCTTTAAAGATGTGTATGTGTAATTAGGAGTTTAAAAAATACTTAATATTCAGTAATATTATTGATTTGACTGCACTGACTCTGTTGAAGAGGAACAAAACTTGAACTGAATTGAGCTGGACAATGACATCACTGTTTTCTGCAGAGCTGCTTTATAGCCGAGTCCACTTTGTTTCATAATTGACGCTGTTATTGAACTGAACTGAATCAACATTGTCCTGAATAATGATGACACTATTGTCGTCTTAGAGCTGCTTCACAGCAGATTTGGAAGTTTGCATCATTAATTGTGATTCTCCTGCTTATCACTGTGAAGCTGCTTTAAAACAGTTGTGTATAAAGCGCTACAGGAATAAAGGTGACGACTGATTGAAATCTACAGACGGTGATAAAATAAGTTTTAATAATAACATGTTCACACATTCTAATTTGTTACACTGTTAATTTGTACAGTTATTTAATTTGTACATTTAAATTTAAGTTATGATATAATATTTTATTATTTTGATGTCTTTATTATTATTCTGTGTTTTCCAAGCTTTGGCAATATTGTATTATGTACAATCATGCCAATAAAGCCAATTTGAATTTGATTAAATAAACACTTTCTCAAAATAGTTTTTGCCCTACGCCAGAGCATTAAGGGTTTCTCACTGGTTTTTTGTGTCATCAGGCGGAGTCGAGCTCATCATCATCATCGGCGGCGGCGGCGGCTTCCAGTGACAGTGAGAGTACATCTACAGCAGAGAGAGACACAGAAGACACGTCTTCAGCTGAGCAGGTGCAGGACACACTCGTACACCGCATCATTTACGGCTCATTCTGCTGCTGGGGAGGATGACATTGAGGGTGTGTTCACACTTGGCATGTTTGGTTGGATTAAACCGAACCCTGGTGCGATTGCTCTGTTAGTGCAGTTCATTTGAATAAGTGTGAACGCTGCCGTCTGAACCAAACTAGCGGACCGAGATGCTGAAAAGATGTGTCTTGGTCCAAACGAACTCTGGTGCGGTTTCGAAAACGAACCTGTTTTTTCTCACCATAGTCGTGATGTTGCCCATCACAGTTCAGTACAGGCGTCAGAACCACGTCACCTTGCAGTGTGTGTGTGTGTGTGTGTGTGTGTGTGTGTGTGTGTGTGTGTGTGTGTGTGTGTGTGTGTGTGTGTGTGTGTGTGTGTGTGTGTGTGTGTGTGTGTGTGTGTGTGTGTGTGTGTGTGTGTGTGTGTGTGTGTGTGTGTGTGTGTGTGTGTGTGGGGGGGGGGGGGGGGGGATTCCTGACACTGGTTTGAGTTCTTTACACATTTTATAAGCTCTTCTCGAGTTCTCAGCTGGTCAGAATACCATAATGTGTAGCTACGCACGTTTATCCCAGAACACTGCACTGTTTTTGATGTTTGGTAACTTATAAGCCAACCAATCAGGTTGTGAACATATCCCTATATTTCTTTAGGTTCGGTGTTAAAGTGACAGTGTGAACGCCAAGCGGACCAAGACTAAATGTTTTTGGTCCAGAGCAAATGAACCAAGCGAACCGAACTACAAGTGTGAACACGCCCTCAAGCTGTAGTGTGAACACACAATGAGTGTGTGTATCCTCTGTTCAGTTCATCGGCTCCCAGTGTGTCTGTAATGATCTCTGCTCTCTCTCTTGTGGTCTAGACTGAATCCTCATTCGTTGCTGCTCAGACATCAAGCGAGGGTCCATCCGTTTCAGCGGCTCCGAGTCCACGTCAGCGGCGCTCGCAGAACCAGACCCAGAGCCCGAGGTACCCCACGTTCACGGCCTCCCCCGCCCCCCCGCACCCGCAGCAGGACCCCAGTCACACGGGCTGTGCCGTCCTCATAGTGCTCCTCACACTCGCGCTCGCCGCGCTCATCTTCCGCAGAATCTACTTGGCTCACGAGTACAAGTTTGATTACGAGCTGTGAACTCTTTCTGCTCCTCCTGAAACCTGTCGTCCTCCTCCAGATCCAGCAGACGGGGGGGTGTGTGTGTTTGTCCTCTTCCTGGACGCTGCCCAGCACCAAGACTTCTGGGTGTATCAGAACAAAACCTGAAGGGGCGAATCTCAGTAAGCTCGTCAAGAACATGTCAATGGAAGCTTGTTTTCGCCACAGATGATTGCAAAAAAGATGATTGCGATCTCAAAATGTAATTTTGTTTTACTAGGAATTGCTCGCAATATCTCGCAATTCTGAGAAATGACGTTAATATTGAGTTTATATCTCGCAATTCTGACTTTTTTCCTCTGGATTGCTAGTTAATATCTCGCAATTCTAAACAAGAAAGTCAGAATTGCACGATATGAACTCAATATTAACTTTATTTCTCAGAATTGTGAGCTGCAATCCTGCAATTGTCACTTTATAACTTGCAATTCTGTGAGATTAAAAAGTCACTATTAGCTTTTTTATGAATTTGATTCAGTGGCAGAAACAAGCTTGCATCGATTTCACCCCTTAAAATTACAAATTTATATTTCACATAAAGAGAAGACAGTTTCTGATGTTACAATTATCCCCAAGCTATTTTAACTGTAAAGTATTTATGCATCATGATGGTAATTATTGTACTGCCTTTTAAACTGGGAACATTTTATTTAAAAAAAATAATAATAGTGTCTGGCCAGAACATCTGGACACATTACTGTACATTACATTATCACATGATGTAATAAGAACTGGGTACTATTCCTGTTTTCTTCAATATAATAATAAAAAAACACTTTTTGGGGGTGAAATATGACGTTTTCAATATTTTGATGGTTTGAGACTCCCGTTTCCTAAATAATGCATTTCAAAAGTTACAAGGTACAAAATTTGGTCTTAGACTGGAAGAATTTGCAGACAGCTTCTGATGTGCTTCTGAAATGTATACGTCTGTCTCGGAATCGAACATTTACGCACTATAATAATGTAGGCATGGTTGTAATATTGTACATTTTGCTTTTAAACGGTGTAAAAAACCACAACGTTTGCACTTGGATAGATGAGCCTCTCTGGATGCTCCTTCAAGCAGTCGAAATGATGTTTTTATTTTTTACTAATATATCTATAACTCAGTAAATGAGTTTATACATAGTACATGGATTAATGGTGTAGACAAACGCTACGCTGCCCTTATGTTGATAGACATCTAAAACATCATCTGTTTTTCACTTCCTTAATCAACAACCAATAGTTTTCTTTAACAACCAGTAAACCTGACTGATCCACAACTGTTTGCTCTTTTCACTCTGTCTTGTAGGTTTTAAAGTACTTTGCAGCATTGAAGTGTTTATTACAGTAGGCGGTCAACCTGCAGCATTAATGTTATTGACATGAAGGATAAGATTGTGTGTCTTAGTTGTTACTTCGCAGACTTTCAGCTGGTTGGCGTCCTGCCAGGAACCACCAAGAACCGAATCTAGCATTTTAATTATTATTTTCATGTTTATATTTACTCCATATATCAATTATGTGCAAAATAGTTTGATTTTAAGTGTGAGATTGTATTACAGCATTTGTATATTATATCAACACACTGTATTAAGGCTTTGCTTTAATGTGGGGCTTTGTGATTGATGTCTACTACTGTTAAGCACATGATCATTAAAACATTTAAATTAATCAGAGATTCAGATCCATTTGTCCTCTGTTCCTTGAGTAATGAATGAGCGAATAGTGTCGCACTAGCAGAAGTTTAATTCATTCTCTGTTACTACTTTACACATTTTATTAGAATAACAGTAAAGTCATCAAAACTATGAAATTATACAAATTGTAGTATGGTAATTATTCCTGGGATTTGGTCATATTTCAGACTTTTTTTAAAGTAGTCACCAAAATGAAATGTTAAAAGCTTTTCACAATACTTTGGTATGTCCATTATAATGGATCCAAATAATTATTGCATTTAAAAAAAAATTATCATAACATACTGCCTTATTTCTAATCGTACACGACGCATTTTGTCATTCCCCTGAGGCACTTCACTGAATTTGTACTTAAAAAATATTTAACAAAATGTGCAGTGTCTGTAATTTATGGCAATATTGTAAGTATCTATTTGTTACACTTTCTTTTGAAAAATTTGAAGATTTTGAATTCATATTTTTGAGGTGTATTATGATCAGGGAGGGTACTGTCAAACTCAAAACACATAAAATTAAGATGGAAAATGATTGTTTTTCAAATTTTAATTTTAATCCGTAAGTACAGTGTACAATTCATTGCTGTCATATGCGGTCGACTGTCCTAAACACCTCAACCCCGTCATGTGTGTTTATTTCTCTTTTTCAGCACGAGGCCCCCTATAGGGTGCTTCACTTATGGGGCCCACAGAAAATTCATGACACAAAACAACTTCAGAAATGTTGAACAACATGTTCAATGTTTTGCAACAAAATGGTGACGTTTTTATTTCTTCTTCACGTTAAAGGGCAAACCACCGAAGTTTATGCAGAAATGAACAATGCTAAAATTATGCTTTCAAAGCAATTCGACTATTAGTGCATTAAAAATACAAACAATAGGCCAAGTCATTGGACAACATGGAAAGCAATAGAAATTACATGAAATTTTAATTCTATTTCCCCACAAAGATAAATGTTTGGTGGTATATCCGCTCTGAGGTTTGAGAAGACTGTGGGACCTGAGCCCGTCTCTTCTCTAATATCTGTGTTTCCTCACAATGCTCCAAAGCAAAGGACACTGATTGTAAAGTGTCAGAATCGGACACAATAGACCTTATTCAGAGCAGCGCCATGACAGGTATGAAAGTGAGGCTGTGAGGGATAGAATTAATGAATTGCTGTTTCCAATGGCATCCGCTGTATAAAGCTAGCCTGGTTAAAACCAGACCATTCTCAGTAGTAACTGAGTTATGGTCTGGCAAAGCTTCATTAATAACTCATTTCCAAAGGGGCGTCACCAACGGACGTCGCTCAGATGCCTCTGGGCGCAATTGGATAGACCTAAAACCAATCAGAGCGATCGTCATCGTGTAAAGCCCGCCCCAACGTTTCTGATTGGTGCCGCGATTTCGAGGGATTAGAAATGGGCTTGAATGAGCTCTTTGCCAGACTACTTGCAGAGCAAATCTAAATTTGCTGGAAGTTGTCTGGGTTTTCCCAGGCTATAAAGCTCCTTGGTACTTACAATTTTCCACAGCTTATATTGTTGGGAGTTTTTTGTCAACTGAAATTTCTTGGAAAGATATTTTTTCCAGTGTTTCATGAGCAGAACAATCCAAAAACACATTAAATAACACTACAGTCCATTGAAGAGATACATGTCTGTCCCTCACAGCCTTGCTTTCTTTCCCATTAAAAATCAAGGATGGCGCTGCTGTGAATAAGGTCTAAAATGTGTTTTGGCTCACCACTGCCGGTGCTAGGCTACACAGTAGCACTTAACAAAAGCGAATAATGTTGAACATTAATTTTAGTATTCACGGTAAATGCAGATTAATATCAAACATTTCATTACACATTTTTAATTCAATTCTTTAAAAAAAAAAAAACCTAGAACTTCGTGCGCCATCTGGCGACCCTCCGTAGTATTGGATGATGTGGGTATATACATCATTCTTGAATATTGATCAATGTGCGCTATACCCAGCTAACAGGGGACGTCCCCCGGACTTTTCGAACGTCCCCTTAGGTCCGCATTAGGTCCGCTTTGTAACGTTCCCGAGCGGACGTTCGGAGGACGTCCGCATTTGGTCCGCTTTGTAACGTTCGCTGACGGACATTCTGATGACGTCCGCATTTGGTCCGCTTTGTAACGTTCCCGAGCGGACCTTCGGAGGACGTCCGTATTTGGTCCGCTTTGTAACGTTCCCGAGCGGACCTTCGGAGGACGTCCGTATTTGGTCCGCTTTGTAACGTTCGCTGATGGACGTTCTGATGACATTTGTCCGGGCCATGTTTGCGAACGTCTATTTCGTCCCTCACCTGCCATTTCCATGACAACACAATCCAGTCGCCCATGCCTTTGATTTTTATCATTAGACCGGACATCTTGCAACTCAGACAAACGAATAATTAAACTAAAATATAAACCCATATTGGATGGGGATTTGTTTATCCATTTAATTAACTGTGATAATGGATTTTATCTAAAAACCATGGTTTTTTGTTTTGCAGATTGACAGTTTTATAACTGCAAATAAACTATAGTAAAAATATTATTTGAATTAATTGTAAAATTAAGTTAATGTTAAAAATGTTAGTGTTTTAATTTTAATGTTAAGATAATAACTTTCATGTTACTTATAACTTCTATCACTAATTAAAGATGTAATCAAATCACGAGTCTGTTTTCAGCCAATATAATTTAAACATCAAAAACATGAGAAGTGATTCAATTGAATAGCCTACAATTTATTATTCCGCATGAAGAAAATAAGGTTGAATCTCAGGAGCTCTAAAATAATGCATCGACTTCACATGATGAATGCAGCCAAGGAAAATGCGAAGAATGGAAAAGCACATTGCTGGAAAGAAAGTGGAAAATAACACAGGTAAGACAAATAAAAGTATCCTATAGGCTACCTGTAAAAATGTTGGTCAGGCGATCGAAGGACTGGTTTTATTCAAAATAAGTTATTTTAGGAAAAATATTATTCTAATTATTGCACTTAAGACTGATAGCACATTGCATTTCAAATAACAAAAAAAAAAGTGTCATATAGCTGGCCCACACTATAATTTTGGCAGAATATGCCTTCATAACACACTAGCAAGTGACGATCAAAATGCACCTAAGCGAGTGACGTCATTCATTATGGCACGTAGCATCCGTGTATCCATGGCAACGCTCAGCTGCGTAGTGACAGTTAACGGTCCTCCTCAGACGCGGCCTTGTGTTTTCTCTTTCGACAGTCTAAAAGGTATTTTTAATTTTTAGATTAGTATACATTAGTTATCGTAACCACTATACACCATTACATATTATGAAAATTTGACCTTTTAAAACGTTTGCTGAAGTTGTCCGCCGTGTACCACTGCTAACCGTTATGCTAACACTAACGTTACGAAACTAACGTTAAATGTTGCTGAAATGAGACGACGTTATATTTCACATATTCATATATAGACATATAAAATCATAACACTACCGAATGTGTTCATTTTGTTGTTTTAGATGCCAGGGGGAAGAATTGCCAACGGACTAACCCCACAGCTGACCGACCGAGACACACACACACACACACACACACACACACACACACACACACACAGCTGCCAGCGCGTTTGAACACACACACACACACACACACACACACACAACACCTTTACAATTGTTCAAATAAATACTTTGTTCCTTACAACGTGTCTGTTTTCTTTGGTTAGCCAGAAGTAAAATAAAATAAAATGATAAAAGGATGTTAAAAGGACTTCGAACGTTCTGTAAAGGTCACCGAATGTTTTCCAAACGTCCCACTAAGGTCCCTCGGGACGTCGCACGACGGTCCTGCAAACGTCCTGCGAGCGTCCCCCGCGACGTCCTGCGAACGTCCCCCGCGACGTCCTGCTAACGTTTAAAGAACCCTACACGAAGACGTCCAGAGGACGTTCGCAGAGGACGTTCAGGGACGTTCTAGGGACATCTTTTTGTTAGCTGGGTATATAGTCATTAAGTGCTCTAGCTTTTCTAGCTTTTTAATACGATGTCTCGAGTTAAATAGCTCATCTTTCAAAACACATGAGCTACATCTCGACACCAGTGCGCTTCTGCTGTGTTCGTGTGGAACTGAAGTAGTGATGTTACGTTCGTGAACGAATCGTTCTTTTTGAACGAATCCTTTAGGTGAACGAATCGTTCTCGTTCACGTAATCAATTGACTCATATTTCTCGTTCACTGAAATCCCTCCCTCCACAGCAGCGCGGCGCTATTAGCAGCGCATGCGCAGCTCAGTGAACCGGTGTTTTCAACCTGTCAAAGAATGAACCTCGAGCCAATAGCCTTCGAGTATGAGATGTGACGGAGCATGTGATTTGTTGGATGTAGTGAACGAATACGCCCTTCACTGACTGACCGAGTTGCTTTTGAGTCTGAACCATAGGTCTGAACGAGAGAGAGATCTTATCGTTTGTGTACGAGTTGAACGAACTGGTATGTCGTTCATGAACGAAAATAACCAGTTGTTTGAACGATAATGATGGCGAACCGATAGAGCTAGGTTTGTGTAGTTAGCATGTTTGCATCAAATAATCAAATTTACACTTTACCATTGTAATGAAAACAGGTTAATAACGCAATATATTGGTTAAATATAACAAAGACAAATGAACATCGTCATTTTTTACTTGGTTTGAGTTAAGGGGGGGCGCACTTGACTGTTTACTTGATTTAAATTTACACTTCTCGTTACCTGCTTTTCTTATATTTTGGTTGTGTGTTTTAGTCTTAGTTTTGTGGTATTTTGCACTTTGAACAATTTACTTGACTACTTGTGTTCATTTTGTATTATCAAAATGAATTCATTACGTTTTATTCATGTATGCACTTCTCTAAAAACTAAAACAAACCAAAAAAATATGACAGTATTATAGGTCTCATAACGTCAGCAAATAGCATTTCAGTTCGGGCTGTGAAGGGGCATGTATTTGGTTGGATCTACTGAACGAATTTGCCTATCACTGCTGAGATCGCTCTGTTTTGAGTCTGAACGAGAGGGAGAGATCTCGTTCGTGAACGAATTGAACTGGTACTTTCGTTCGTGAATGAGAGTACTGGGTAGATCGGTCATTTAGCATGTGATTTAATCTCATTCAAAGCGCAGTTATAGGTGTGCACATATAATTGTTTATATTCATATTCAACATACAGAACATCAACGTTTAATATAATCCCAGATTTATGAATGTGTATGTCTGACTAAATAATTAAAATGTTAATATTATGCAAGAAAACCTTGGTTTGGTCATCTTAACCACTTATTTAGACTTATGTTATTAATTTAGTAAATAAGGCACACATTTTAACAAAGCCAAATCACTTTTTTTTGTAACAAGTAAATACGTTCATTAAAACATAACATAAAATACACTCTTTTTCGCCTCCTGCTGCAGTATATATCTAATATGAAGAAATTATCACTGAACGAATCAGTGAACGAGTCTGAACGAATCATTTTGGTGAACGAACTGAAAATGAACGAGTCTCCGAAAAGAATCAAACTTTCCACCACTAAACTGAAGCGACTCGACGAATCGACGTGATCGCGATGTGCGCGGCCAATCAGCGCGCGCGTCCAGCAACGCGACGCATAACTCAGGTGATGATCAGTGTGTGCGGGAACGGCTGTGACTGAAGATGCTCTCTGACTGTCTCACCTCTCCTTCACCATGAACGCTGCTTTTCTTCTGTTGTGCGTGAGTCTGTGCGGTCAGTGCGGGAAGATGAAGCTCGGCGTCAGGAGAACATCTGGACAACATCACCATCACGGAACGTAAGTGGCATTTCAACTTATTATTTCAGTTTTCACGGAGTCTAGAGTAGAGGACAACAGGCAAAACTATTATTTACAGGTTGCTTAAAATAAGTTGGGAGCTGTGCTAGTTGTCACAATTACTTCAGTAACTACACGATTTTGTGTACAAAAATGCTTGTGTTTTTAGATGTTGGGAGTATTTATCATAAATGTTGGTCTTTAATTAAATATAGAAAACTAATTACTATTTGTGCTTGCAGAATAAATATATTTTTCAATGTGTCCTTTTAAATTTTTGCTCTTTCATAAACCATTCTTCATCATTTTCTGCATCAAAAAGGCAATTTATCAGCTTTCCTGTTGTGAAAACTATAGTATGACAACCAGATGAAACTGTTTTCTTTTGTTTTTAGTTTAGCCTATATAAAAAATATTCATAACTTACACCACTAGCCCTATATTCTCATTAGTCTAATAGACACCAAAAGTCAGGAACAAAAATTTTACAGACAAGAATTGACTTCATTAATGTCAAAATACTATATGTTGCTTGAGAATCTCTTAATAATAATAACATTTCAATTAATAATATCCCATTAAAATTTTTTAATTAAATAAAAATACTTATTATGATTAAAATCACTGCTAATATATACTAGTGTGCATATAAACATAATAAACTTTGACTGCACTTAATTCTAGATCTTTATTTGATCACTGTTAAATAGGTCATTTAGCCTGAGAACCTGAAGACGGGTTGTTGAGTAAGGAAACACCCTTTGCCTGTGTGTAGTGTGTGTGTAGTGTGTGTGTGTCATGTCCTGCTCTTCATCATGGAGTAGTTGCTCACTGAGGCGTCTTTCTATGAGCTCACGTTGAAGTCCCGAGATGTTCTTTTGCAGTCCACTTTTCAAGAAGGTGTTGGATGAAACCAAGACACATCCGCTGAAGTCAGACCATCTGCTGCGTGTTGATGATCACGACTTCACTATGAGACCAGCGTTTGCAGGTAAAATCTGTGTGTGTGTGTGTGTGTGTGTGTGTGTCTTACTGCATGGCATACAAATCAATGAAAAGTTGTTTTGTCATATAGATTGTCAATTCATACTGATTGTAGACTTTCTTTTTTATGCATATTTTTCCCCTTATTTTTATTGTTTGACATAAATTGGTAACACTTTACAATACGGTTAATTAGTTAACATTAGTTAATGTATTAACTAACATGAACTAACAATGAACAATGCATATGTAACTATTTATTAATCTTTGTTAATGTTAGTTATTGAAAATCCAGCTGTCCATTGTTTGTTCATGTAAATTCACAGTGCTTTAACTGTTAACAAATATAACCTTTGATTTTAATAATGTATTAGTAAATGTTGAAATTAATATTAACTAAGATTATTAAATGCTGTAGAAGTGTTGTTCATTCTTAGTTCATGGTAGTTACCTAATGTTAACTAATGAACCTTATTGTAAAGTGTTACCCATACATTTTATGATCTTGAGCCAATACAATTAATACTGTCATTTTACATTTGACCCTACAATAGGAAATCTACACACATTATAGTACTTCTGAAAGTGATGCTTTTCCAGAATAGCAGATGTGAATGTTCTGGAGTATGTTCTAGCATTCTTCCTGACATACAGCTGCAGGTCATTCTCATTATTTATATGATATTTATGCCCCACAACTTTCGAGTAATGTCAAACATGTTCTCTTGTTGTGTCTGTTTATCATCATCAATTCTTTATACTTAAAATATCATGATGAAAGTTACGAAACATCTCAAGGCTCATATTTGGCCCCAAAATCGCTTAAAGCTACACTGTGTGATATTTTCCCCCATCTAGCGGTGAAATTGTATATGACTACCCAGTGAATATTAGTTTCGGTGGCCGTATTATTCCAAGATTAACATTAGCATGTCCTTTTTTTGTATAGCTTAAAAAATTGCGCCTTTAAAACTATTCATCACCTGTGATCCGTCGCAGCACAGATTTATGTTACAAGGTAAACAATACTTTTTCACCATTGACACGAGGAAAAATAACGCAAGTTATACTAGAGGTCGTTCTGGCGTTATGCACAACCATGCTATGGTTAGACAAGCAACTATAAAACTTCGAATTTACACAAATAGGCTGAATTACCTGTCGAGAAGAAAGCAGGCAACCTCGGCGTCCGTTTTAAAATCTTTGCTCCTCATGAGCTCTCTCCATCTGGGAAAAGTTACTCCAGTATTGGCTTTGGTCTTGCTGATTTGCCTGTCGCGTTGACGTTTTAATTCTCTCTTTCGCTTCCTTGGCGACTCTGCTACATGTCCTCGAGAATAGGCGAGATCCTCTATCAGCAATCTTTCAAATCTGCCGGCAGTCGCGAGTAATCTCCCCCTCGCATTCGTCTCTGTGTCACTGAGTGTAAAGCGCGAAAGGCGAAGCTTGAATTTACAGGTATGTCCCTCTTTGGCTAATGTAGTTTCAAGATGGAGGCGCAACATGGCTGCCGCCGTTCGAGCGACTCGCTCGTATGTATTATAAATGGGAGATTTTACGCTTACGAGAATACTTTATTAGTTGGTAGAAGTAATTACACATTAATGAGCACATATACTTTTGATAGAACAAAGTGTTTTTTGCTAAGAAACAACTTAAAAAGTTACACAGTGTAGCTTTAAAGAAAACAAAGCATGTTTTAAGACCATTAGGAATTTGTAAAAGTGTTTCCAGGGCAAAACTGGCCCTGTGAACTTTCAGGCAATAAACTCTTTTAGACTCTTTTAAACCTTTAAACATGTGTTCTGACAGTGTCCAACAGTGGACATGCATTACAGAAGATTATGTCATTGTTGGTGACATTATTTTCCACCACATACGACACGTGGCAATTGAATTTGTTTGGGAATAAAATGACTGATTTCAAGTATAGTGTAAGTCTTTGCTTAGATTATCATAGTTTTAAAGCCATAATAATGAATTTTAAGATTGTGAAACACCCAGGGATGATGTGTAATGAGGTTTGGACAGTGCTACCCTTCATGTCACATTGGATTATGGTGAAGGTTTTCTTGGTCTCATCTGCAAACATTCAACACAATCCTTTCCCATGTCACATCTAGGTCACTATCACATAATTTGGCAAAAGTTCTCAGCTACTGACATCTGGAGTGGACACTTCTAATACAAGTCTCGTTGTTCCTGCAGAGATTTGAGGCATGACCTCTTCTAGGAAGTTACTCTTGTGTTAATTGAGTCAGCGGCGCCACTGGGACGCTCAAGGCTTTTCTAATTTACACATTAGTTTTGCTTCTTACTTCTTCAGAATGCTTCTCAGTCTTCATTATCACAGCAGTCAAATCAATTCAATTCAAATTCACAACCTGAACATGGATTCCTGTGGGGGGTTTATCCTGTAAATGTAGTGGTTTCTCAGAAGGGCGATGATAATGCGTGTTGGCGAATGCATTGCAAGCTCTGACTCAACTTAGGTTTTGTCTTTAATTGTTGTTTTTTTGTGTGCTGGATGTCGTCTACAGCTGACAAACACTGCAGAGTTCCTCAGTGTTGACCCACTGTTTACAGAGTAATGGAGCTCTTTGTCTATACTGTATAGGCAGATACAAGCTCACACATCACTGATCTACTGACATACAGTGTTCACACATCACCGACACGCATGCATATTTTCACGGCCCCTTTAAGAAGGAGTTCATGAGAGTTTAGGGGGTTTATAGATGCACGTTTTCTGAAGCAGAAGTTTAATAAAAACCCCACCTGTTGTTGTTGCAGAAACAGAAAGCAATGTGCAAGTACAAAGGTCAATTTGAGCGAAAATGCAGTGGAGTAACTCATATGCATTGTGTTGAGATGATACAATGATGCAAATGAGCCTAGATGATATTTCACAAATAAATACAAACCATCCTACAAATTGCATGTAACATTTGAACAAATACCAAATCTAGTGCATACAAATGCATATCTGTCTGTTATGATTGAGAGACACTTGGCTTTTTATGAGATCTCTCGGCTCGATTTTCTCACAAATGTGTCCAGGCAGATTTCGGCCACACTTGATCCATTATTACTAATATCTTCTCTTCTCCTCTATTCTATATCTATCTATCTATCTATCAAAAAAAAAAAAAAAAAAAAAGACGTACTGCGTTAGATTAAACTGGGAAGGGTAATTGCACTTGCATATTGTTGTCCTATTGTTAGTTTCACTGCTTCTATTGTTCTCCTCATTTGTAAGTCACTTTGGATAAAAGCGTCTGCTAAATGATTAAATGTAAACGTAAATTCAGGATTGATTTAAAAATTCTCCTGTTTGGCCCCTCAGTACATTAGTGATCTTATTCCCTATAGACCTTATGTAGCTCCGCCCCCTTTCAGCGCTGCGCTCGTTGTCTTTTGACTTCCGGTTTTATTTTCACAGCGATCTTGCGTATTTATGAATGAAAGGCTCGTTTTAAAATCTTCCCTGTCGACTGACATTTGTTAAGACATCTGGTTTAAACATTACAGTCCTCATGATAACTTTAGTTAACTTTTGTTAACTTTATATTAAGTAAATCCACTTCAAAAGCTAATTACTCCTGGACAGCAATGCCATAGGAATATGGAATATACAGAGCGACCGCAAAAACGGAAGTTCAAAGACAATATTCTAAAGATGGCGGTGCCCTTGTTTCTCTCCTTCTGGAGTTCTCAGATCTGTGTTTGCTATGTTGTATGTAATATTAAATGTTGGTTTTATTGTCATCAGTGTTGTAAAGCACTTTGGGGCAACGTCTGTTGTTTGAAAATGTACTTTATAAATAAAGTGTCACATGTTGAGTTTGTGTGTTCATCAGGCTACGTCTACATTAATCCGGATACATTTGAAAACGGCGTTTTCGTTTATAAACGCTCTCCGTCCACACTAGTGTTTTCAGGCGTTTTCAGGCGTTTCAATAGCCTGACTACGTCAGACTTCGTACTTCCGCTCAATTTCATTTCGCTTCTGTACTCAGTCTGAGATCGCGTCATAGCTTTCCGTTTTCCTCCGGCCTGAAAACAGCCGACCAATCAACGAACAGAGGGCGGGCTGAGAGCCGTGACGTAGACACTGATTGTACCGTGGATGCGTAGATTTACTTCACATAATCTGCAAAAGTCGTTCACAGCCATGTTCACTCCGGTATTTCGCTCGATGGTTTTGTTTTCGCATCATACATGTGTTTACAGTGGAAGTTAGATGCGGCTGAGCCAGCGCATAACACACGCCATAACCAAACGTTATGTGATTGGCTTACGGGTAACCAATGATTTTAAGCTTCAGACTAGCGCCCCCAGGCGGTAAAGAAAACGTTTTTCTATTACGAAACTCCAGACTCTCTCTACGAAGCAAAGCGAAGTAGCAGAGTCTGGTATTACCAGAGAATGTCTAATAGGAAGAGAATTGTCACTCTCTGGTTACTTCCGGTTTCTGGACTGGCTGCAGTAACACGTCTCTGTCCATGCGGGGGCGATCGCAGGCGAGTGCAGAATGAATGGAGGTCTATGGCGCTATACCCAATCAAAATCCACTTTTCTCAGGATATAATTTTTTTTCTAGTAATTTGAATGTTGTATTCGAAAGGAGATGCAAAGAAATCACACGTTGCTGGGTGTTAGATTTTTTTAGAGTCACTTATTTGCTTTAAAAAGACATCATACACATCGTACGACCAGAGATACGGCTTTACGGCAATCCTTCAGTCGCTTTGGTGCTTTCGCGCTCTGCACTTTCTTTTCTCTCGAGGCTTCGACAACACAGCTGAGCTGACACAGGTAAATACACGTGCTAGAAGAGTTTTTGTTTTGTTTGTTTCTGGTCCCGCTTCGGATGCCACGATGCCATCAAGCGGTATCTCTGGTCGTATTCAGTCCTTCACTGACCAATCAGCGTTCATTAGCAGAATGCTAGCGTGTTATGGGCAACAACAACTCAACCTGTAAGAAATCGAAAGGACATAAGTACTCGTTCATTACATTTTCGACCTATAACCCATGCTGAACTTGCAAAACCTACAATAAAATCTGAGATTTCTCAATGGCAATCGGGTGAAAGAGACAAATTTAGCCGTCTAGCCCCATAGACTCCCATTCAGTCTGCACTCGCCCGCGATCACCTCCAGTGGAACTCTAATGGAACTGCAACCAAGATCGATACAATGGGGCTAATAGGAAGTGCCAAGGCTCTCCGTAGACGGGCTCTGGTATTACCAGGCTAGCGTTTCAGTGTGGATGAGAAACTTTTGAAAAACGCCTGAAAACGCTAAATTCACCTTTACTGCGCATGCGTAAAACCTCACCAAAGCTCACTGAGATGATACAGACGGAAAAATATTTAATAAAGTTATCGCGCAATTATTCTGACAGCATAATTTTATTTAGCAAAATATCTCACCGTTCACCGATGCGTCCACACTCACCGTGTGTTTGGTCTGAAACGCGACTGCAGTTGGTTGTTCTGTTCCTGATTTTGTTCCTGTTCTGGAGATTCTGTTTTGTGAAGATTTGAGTTTGTTTCTAAATAAACCCGGCTGCAGATCCTGTTTCATCTCTTCTGCAACCAATGCTGATATAAAGTTGCTTGCTATTAAAAAGTATCTTTATTCTTCATTCTGCATCACCTATCTTTTGGATTATACACACACCCTGACATAAAGATTATATGCCGTGAACTTCTCATACTTCACATGCTCTTGAAGATCCAGCGTTTAGTTGATAATTGCGCATTGTCACAATTGTGCACGGCTTTGTTTTCAGGCAGACCATTAAAGAACATGACAAACACGTCTCCAGATGGCCACTTCAAAACTCCTGAAGTGTTTTCAATAGTGTGTGTCTAATGCAACACAGTCAGCCAACGGGTCGTTGACGTGATGTCTGAGGCTGACACTAGGTGGAGACAGACAAAGTTTTTTGATTGGTAGGCTACATTTGCTATGTGGCAGTATTTCGTGTTATGTCTCTATCAAATGAGGGCTTAACATATGTTAAACATTTGACTTTGCAATATCATATAGTCACTTTATCTGAGATCCACACCCTGATGAATACTCTTCTAGCGTAACATGTCAGTGATATTTAATTTGATAATACTATTTAAGTGATTAAATGCTTTTTTAATAACTTGAGTGCCTTGGATTTCTTGTGTCATAGTTATTATTTATGCCGTGGGGGTGTAAATAGCTCTTGATTTTTAATAACCCTTTAAATATCAAAATGCACATTGTAAAACCTTTGAAACTAGCAGTGTTCTCTTCCTCTCAGGTCCAGCAGTGCCGGTGGGTGTGGATGTACAGGTAGAGAGTTTGGACAGCATCTCAGAAGTAGATATGGTAAGATCTGTGATTGTTATGAATTATTCATTATTATGCAAGGCATATTACATAAATAAACAAACAAACTGTTTCGCATAAATAAAATGTAGCCATTCATTTTTTTTCTTGCGTTTACTTTGCAAATAATAAACTCAGCATTTATGAAACTAATATATAAATACTTTAAAGCTGAAATAATGCATCATTTTTACCCATTACTGTAATGAGAATGTGATTGTTATTCATTTTGAAGTGGGCTTGTAGTCATAAGGGAGATTGCATAGATTATATATGAATCTCAGCGTTTGTGATTAATATCCCTTCTGAAAGCATCAGAAATGTGTCTAGATATGCTTTTATTTATCATATCAGTGCCGATTACGAGTGAGCGTGGATTTGATCTTACATAATATGCAATGAGTAGAGGATAATCCATGAGGTTTACCCAGTGACATCACAAGATATCAGCCAATCAGAATGTGCAGTCCATCCGGCTTGATGAAGACTGGTAAAAGTGCTGGCATCCCTCAGTAATGCCAACAGATGGTAATATTTCACAAGGATTTAAGCAGTTTGGAAATGCATGTCAACACCTTGCACACATTTTCAGTAACGTTTTATTTTGATGGTCCCTTTTGAACATTCTGTTGACTGTAACTTTGCAACTTCATCCCACATAGCAACATTTTGACATCCCAGATCCGGCCCACATCTGGCACACGTGGAAAGATGATCCGGCCCACATGCAGCGTGGAATGACGGCCCTTGGGTGGCTCACTCCTGTTTGCCAGATCTGGGCCACAAGCCAGCCATAGATATGCCACATGTCAGCCAAGAGTAAAGAAACAAACCAGAACTGGACCTTATCTGAGCCACAAAATCTGTGTATATTAAATATGGAGCAATTTCAGCCTTAATAAGCCTGTTAACAAGCAGAATCACTGAAGGAAAGAAGAGAACAGAAAAAGAGACAGCATGAGATCCAGCAAAATTATAACAATGGGCCAGATCTGGGACGTCAAAATGTTGCTATGTGGGTATGTGCCTTTTAGGGATCTGCTATACTGTTATAAAGATCTCACTGAGATATGACTATATGGACCATAAAAGCCTGAAGTATCAAATATGAATAGTTTCTCAAAGGGGTGATCAAACAAAAAGAACAATGTTTTGACAGAGCCCCAATTAACCCAAGAATGGCTTACTTAAAGCTTACTCTGCATGCTGAGCTGGGATAGGAGAAAGTATGTCACACTTATTATTGTTAACAAACAAAACAACACACAATGAGCTTGAGAAGTCAATCCATGTTGTTCTTTTCATACAGGACTTCACCATGACCCTGTACCTGAGACACTACTGGAAGGACGAGCGACTGTCTTTTCCCAGTAAAACCAATAAAAGCATGACTTTTGATGGTCGATTGGTGAAGAAAATCTGGGTTCCTGACGTGTTCTTTGTCCATTCCAAACGATCCTTCATCCACGACACCACCACGGAGAACATCATGATCAGGGTCTACCCCGATGGACACGTGCTCTACAGCCTCAGGTCAGTGCAACAAACAGTCTACTCAAGTATACCAATGCTTGGACACCTGGTCCTGCATGCTTGCGCAGCTGTAGCTTTTATTCTGCTGTCACAATCCTGTTTTGAAAGTGTTTTTTCGGTGTGTCAGGGTGACTGTAACTTCAGCGTGTAATATGGACTTCAGTCGGTTCCCGCTGGACACGCAGACCTGCACGTTAGAGCTGGAGAGCTGTGAGTGATGTCCACTTCTCCTGATGTTGATGTCCAGTATCACATCTTGAGTCTCTGCACACATTCGTTCATCTGCTGTGTGTCCAGATGCTTACACTGATGAAGACCTGATGCTCTACTGGAAGAGTGGCGATGAATCTCTGAGCACGGATGACAAGATCTCTCTGTCTCAGTTCCTCATTCAGAAGTTCCACACCACCTCCAGACTGGCCTTCTACAGCAGCACAGGTGCACACGCTTATTTTTAGAAGAGTAAACTACACAGTTCGGTTTCAGTTTCAGTTGTCTACCAGTGCATAACGTGCTGTCGCTTTGCACTCTTATGGTTTATTAGTTTCCCAGACATCTTGGGCAAATTGTATTTGTGTTGCATGCAAATAAAGGTCGAAACTGTTTCATCTGATTTGAATGTTGTTTTAATATTATACTGACTTGCATTTCAATCCCTCTTAGTTTTAATTTGGTCATCAGTGGCTTCTTTTTGCATGCACTTTATGGACACACTTATAATGCGATTATGGCTGTGATTAAGTTGGAGCTCATGTAAACAGAATACTGTAAATATGTTATCCATAAATACTTATTACCCAGTCAACACGTATGGCCACAATGTGAGGTCACCCCAGCTAGAAATGTTATTGGACATGGACTCCAACATCGCTCAGACGTCAAATTTTGGTTGAAAATTTAAATTGGGTTGACGTCTAAACATTTGATGTCAGACTCCAACATTATTAAACAACTCCACAAACAGCATTACCAGCTTCAGTTATTACAAACCAGATTTACTTCTGTCATATGTGTACAAAGGTCCTTATTGAGATAAACAGAGGTTTAGAATGAACCTCATTGGTTCTTGCTGAAGCTCAAACGTGCTGTGTAACACGAGAATGAACCTCATTGGTTCTTGCTGAAGCTCAAACGTGCTGCGTAACACGAGAATGAACCTCATTGGTTCTTGCTGAAGCTCAAACGTGCTGCGTAACACGAGAATTAACCTCATTGGTTCTTGCTGAAGCTCAAACGAGCTGCGTAACACGAGAATGAACCTCATTGGTTCTTGCTGAAGCTCAAACGTGCTGCGTAACACGAGAATGAACCTCATTGGTTCTTGCTGAAGCTCAAACGTGCTGCGTAACACGAGAATGAACCTCATTGGTTCTTGCTGAAGCTCAAACGTGCTGCGTAACACGAGAATGAACCTCATTGGTTCTTGCAGAAGCTCAAACGTGCTGCGTAACATGAGAATGAACCTCATTGGTTCTTGCAGAAGCTCAAACGTGCTGCGTAACATGAGAATGAACCTCATTGGTTCTTGCAGAAGCTCAAACGTGCTGCGTAACACGAGAATGAACCTCATTGGTTCTTGCAGAAGCTCAAACGTGCTGCGTAACACGAGAATGAACCTCATTGGTTCTTGCAGAAGCTCAAACGTGCTGCGTAACATGAGAATGAACCTCATTGGTTCTTGAAGAAGCTCAAACGTGCTGCGTAACATGAGAATGAACCTCATTGGTTCTTGCAGAAGCTCAAACGTGCTGCGTAACATGAGAATGAACCTCATTGGTTCTTGCAGAAGCTCAAACGTGCTGCGTAACATGAGAATGAACCTCATTGGTTCTTGCAGAAGCTCAAACGTGATGCGTAACACGAGAATGAATCTCATTGGTTCTTGCTGAAGCTCAAACGTGCTGCGTAACATGAGAATGAACCTCATTGGTTCTTGCAGAAGCTCAAACGTGATGCGTAACACGAGAATGAACCTCATTGGTTCTTGCTGAAGCTCAAACGTGCTGCGTAACACGAGAATGAACCTCATTGGTTCTTGCTGAAGCTCAAACGTGCTGCGTAACATGGGAATGAACCTCATTGGTTCTTGCTGAAGCTTAAACGAGCTGCGTAACACGAGAATGAACCTCATTGGTTCTTGCTGAAGCTCAAACGTGCTGTGTAACACGAGAATGAACCTCATTGGTTCTTGCTGAAGCTCAAACGTGCTGCGTAACACGAGAATGAACCTTATTGGTTCTTGCTGAACACGAGAATGAACCTCATTGGTTCTTGCTGAAGCTCAAACGTGCTGTGTAACACGAGAATGAACCTCATTGGTTCTTGCTGAAGCTCAAACGTGCTGTGTAACACGAAAATGAACCTCATTGGTTCTTGCTGAAGCTCAAACATGCTGTGTAACACAAGAATGAACCTCATTGGTTCTTGCTGAAGCTCAAACGTGCTGTGTAACATGTGTAACACGAGAATGAACCTCATTGGTTCTTGCTGAAGCTCAAACGTGCTGTGTAACATGTGTAACACGAGAATGAACCTCATTGGTTCTTGCTGAAGCTCAAACGTGCTGTGTAACATGTGTAACACGAGAATGAACCTCATTGGTTCTTGCTGAAGCTCAAACGTGCTGTGTAACACGAGAATGAACCTCATTGGTTCTTGCTGAAGCTCAAACGTGCTGTGTAACACGAGAATGAACCTCATTGGTTCTTGAGGAAGCCCAAACGTCCTGCGTAACATGAGAATGAACCTCATTGGTTCTTGCTGAAGCTCAAACGTGCTGTGTAACACGAGAATGAACCTCATTGGTTCTTGCTGAAGCTCAAACGTGCTGTGTAACACGAGAATGAACCTCATTGGTTCTTGAGGAAGCCCAAACGTCCTGCGTAACATGAGAATTAACCTCATTGGTTCTTGCTGAAGCTCAAACGTGCTGTGTAACACGAGAATGAACCTCATTGGTTCTTGCTGAAGCTCAAACGTGCTGTGTAACATGTGTAACACGAGAATGAACCTCATTGGTTCTTGCTGAAGCTCAAACGTGCTGTGTAACCTGTGTAACACGAGAATGAACCTCATTGGTTCTTGCTGAAGCTCAAACGTGCTGTGTAACATGTGTAACACGAGAATGAACCTCATTAGTTCTTGCTGAAGCTCAAACGTGCTGTGTAACACGAGAATGAACCTCATTGGTTCTTGAGGAAGCCCAAACGTCCTGCGTAACATGAGAATGAACCTCATTGGTTAATTTTTCTAAATATCTTCATTTGAGTTCTGAAGGTGAACGAAAGTCTTACGGGTTTTAAACCACATAACGAACGAGAGTAAATGATAACAGAATTTACATTTTTGTGTGAACTATCTCTTTAAGAATTAAGTCAGTCCTTCCTCAGTCTTCAGAATCAGAATATCATTTATTTTTCTTTTCATTTTATTCTATGTTCTAACTTCATATCTCCTGCAGGTTGGTACAATCGTCTGTACATCAACTTCACTCTGCGTCGTCATATCTTCTTCTTCCTGCTTCAGACGTACTTTCCCGCCACTCTGATGGTCATGCTGTCATGGGTGTCCTTCTGGATCGACCGACGAGCCGTTCCTGCCAGAGTCTCATTAGGTGAAACCAGTGGGGTTGTAAAACAGTTTTTGTTGATTAACATTGCATCTGACAGTTTTAGATACAAATATTCTCATTTATAATCTTACAATATTGTGTTACATTCAAGAATAGCCTGTTCATTATTTTTGGACAGACTTAATATAACAATGCTAACTACAAGCGTAGATTTAAAGGGGACTGGGTTTACTTGTTTCTCCAACCATCCTGGTGTGCAAAGAGTGTTTATTATTTGGTCTGTATTTGAATCAAGGTTGAAAACTATGAAGCTTGAGATCTCAGTAAATTAATCAACAACTGCTTTCTGAGACTTAAAGTCCCTGTAAAGGCAATTCTAAAAAAAAAATCTAAACACATTAGAAATGTTAGAAATGTATTGCTAAAACATATTACAAAGACTGTGAACTGTGAAGTACTGAATTGTGGAGTTAGACCGTTAAACAGTTTTTCTCCATTGCTGTTTTCCGGATTTTTTGGGCGGGGCTAAAACGGGGGCTCGATGACGCACTGAAGCCCCTGAGCTCCTGGACACGCCCCTACTTGATGACGCACTGGAGCCCCTGACGCTGCCCCTCCCCTAACAATATAGCACATTCACATCAGTTTGCCGATCGCGAGTTACTGTCAGTAGCCTACTATTAGTTACTACAGCAGCCTACAGTTTGCTAGCTAGCTATGCCTTCGTCACGGAAATGCGTACTACCTGGATGCGATCACGTACAAAACAGATCGGTGTCCTTATTTAAATTTCTGAAAAACGATCAAGTAGAGGTGGTTTCATTTTGTGAAGAGCCACCTTGATGGAAAGCTGAGGATCACCGCCAAAACCCGCCTCTGTAGTGATCAATTTACACGGGATAGTTTTATAAACTTTCGTTGGAGACAACTGGGATTCACTGATAATCCGCTGTTACTGGTGAATGGGGCCGAACCGATGAGCTCTCGCCTCGGCCTTCATCCTCCCGTCGCGCCGACAACTGGTGCCATCGTCGGCAGACGGCAGTGCGTGCCCACCAATGAGTGTAAGTTGCCTTGTATGCTTATGTTATAATTATAGTAGGTAGTCCAGGCTCGAACATGTATGGCTTTGTAAAACCTAGGAGCATCCATTCCGGCTGTAGCGGTGACAGTTGAGTCAGTGTGTCGACGGCAGCTTAGCTTTCCCGCGAGTGGGCGTGGTTTCAGCGCAGCCAGTGGACACGCCCCCAGCGTTTGAGAGCAGAGACTACTGCTCATTTTTTCAAGATTTTGATAGCTTATTTTATGTACTTGCCGGCTTTTTTTATAATTCAAATTTGGCTGGGTGGCTAATAACACCTTTTTCTGTGGTGTGACAAACTCAGAACACATACTTAATTTTGACTTTACAGGGACTTTAAGATTCATGCAGATGATGATGAACTTTTAATGTGTGCTCATTAAAGTATTGACAGTGGACAAATACAAAGTTTCAGAAATACAAATGAAATGAACGTCAACAGTCTGACATTGCAACTGTTACAGCCATTGCATGTTAAAGGGTTAGTTCACTCAAACATAACATTTATGTCATTAATTACTCACCCTCATGTCGTTTCAAACCCATCGTTTCAGACCTTCGTTCATCTTCGAAACACAATTAAGATATGTGTGATGAAACATGAAACACACGACACGTGTGTGTGATGCTGACTCAGGAGCCGGCCAATAATGAGTTCTACGTGACCAGTGTAGGAGACTGATGTGGAAGAGAAGAGATTGCTCAATAAAGTCGTTATTTGTGGGGGGTATTGCGCGCAAAAAGTATTCTCGTCACTTCATAACATTAAGGTTGAACCACTGTAGTCACATGGACTATTTTAACGATGTCTTTACTACCTTTCTGGGCCTTGAAAGTGATAATAACGTTGCAGTCTATGGAGGGACAGAAAGCTCTCGGATTTCATAAAAAAAAATCTTGTTTTTTTGTGTTCCGAAGATTAACGATGGTCTTATGTGTTTGGAACGACATGAGGGTGAATAATTAAGGGGTTAGTTCACCCAAAAATGAAAATTCTGTCAGTAATTACTCACCCTCATGTTGTTCCAACCCCGTAAGACCTTCGTTCATCTTCGGAACACAAATTAAGATATTTTTGATTAAATCTGAGAGCTGATCACTCCTCCATAGGCTTCTAAAGACGTTATAACTTGCTGGCCCAGAAAATGCATTAAAGACATCGTTAATATAGTCCAAGTGACTCCAGTGGCTCAATCTTAAGTTTATAAAGCGACGAGAAAAACAAAAATAACGACTTTATTCCACTATTCATTTCCTTCTCTCTGAGCCTCGAGTTTTTTACGTAGTGTAATAGCGTAGCGCTTCTGTGTTGCACATCACACGCATCTCACACATGACCAGCGTCGGCCAATAGTGAGCCTGCGTGTGACGTACAACACAGACGCGCTGCGCTAAAACACTACGTAAAAAACTCGAGGCTCAGAGAGAAGGAAATGAATAGTGGAATAAAGTCGTTATTTTTGTTTTTCTCGTCGCTTTATAAACTTAAGATTGAGCCACTGTAGTCACTTGGACTATATTAACGATGTCTTTAATACATTTTCTGGGCCAGCAAGTCTTAGAAGCCTATGGAGGAGTGAGACAGCTCTCAGATTTAGTCAAAAATATCTTAATTTGTGTTCCGAAGATGAACGAAGGTCTTACGGGGTTGGAACAACATGAGGGTGAGTAATTACTGACAGAATTTTCATTTTTGGCTGAACTAACCCTTTAATGACATCTAATGTTTGGGTGAACTATCCCTTAAAATCAGTTGCCACTGCAATAAAACACGCCACAGTGCAGACGAAAGAAAGAAAAATCACACATCATTAAAATGCTAAATGTGTAGTTGGTGTGGAGATGAAATAGAGACACTATTTGTGGGAGAATTTGACAGTGATTTCCTGTAGGCATTACGACGGTGCTCACCATGTCCACCATCATCACTGGAGTGAACGCCTCCATGCCCAGAGTCTCCTACATCAAAGCCGTGGACATTTACCTCTGGGTCAGCTTCGTCTTCGTCTTTTTATCGGTACTTGAGTACGCTGCCGTAAACTACTTGACCACAGTGCATGATGGGAAGGATCGCAAGTTAAGAGAGAAGGTAAATACACAAATGATTTTCAATCATTTTCAGATAATCTCTTTATTTATCCTCATTTAATCTCCTCTATTACTTGCCTTTATTATTAACCTTTTTTTTTTGTCATCTTTATTATGTTGGCTTGACAAAACATATTGTTGGTAACCCCCAAGATTTACAACATTTACATTTATTAATAGGAAAATCAGTGCGCAATGGTTTTATCTCTCCAAACTGGATGCCGTTTTACAAATGTGGAAATGATCAGAAAGAAGTTAAAGGAACACTCCACCGTTTTTTGAAATAGGGCTTATTCACTTTCTTTCCTACATTTAGATAGGTGGGCAAATGCATTTTTGTCTCAGTGCATGCATTGTTTTAGTTTGACAGGGTCGGCGCTAGCTTAGCTTAGCACAATGAATGGAATCCTTTGTTGCCAGCTAGCATGTCCTGAGTAAAAGTGATATAAAAAAATTTAAAAACCCACCTAATTACTTCTTGTGGCCTGCGTATTCACAACAAGTACAAATAGTGATGCAGATTAACACTAGGCGATTTCCTAGGCAGATATTGACTTATATATTAAGGACTATATTAGGGGGAAGCACAGGCGAAGCACTCCTACTTGGGCGTGATATCTCTGCGCCCAAGTAGCAGTGCTTCACCTGTGCTTCCCCCTAATATAGTCCCAAGTCAATATCTGCATAGGAAATCGTCTAGTGTTAATCTGCATCTCTATTTGTACTTGTTGTGAATACGCAGGCCACAAGAAGTAATTAGGTGGGTTTTTTTAATTTTTTATATCACTTTTACTCAGGACATGCTAGCTGGCAACAAAGGATTCCATTCATTATGCTAAGCTAAGCTAGCGCCGACCCTGTCAAACTAAAACAATGCATGCACTGAGACAAAAATGCATTTGCCCACCTATCTAAATGTAGGAAAGAAGGTGAATAAGCCCTATTTCCAAAAACGGTGGAGTGTTCCTTTAACACAACCTCTTAGTTATACGGTAACACATGACCTGGCTACTTGGACTAGTAAAATGATTAGTCAGCCAAGCCCTAATTGATATAAATGTGTACATATTTTCAAATTTTACACCTGTTGCTGCCATAATAATGGAAGTTTATAATTTAGAAGTTTACATGATTTAGTAATCTTTCTTCTTTTTCTTCTTACTCGCTGGATTTGAGTGGTGACATAATATAATTTTTGTAAACAGTTTCTGTAAATAAGTCTATTTTTAACTCTTTTCCCGCCAGCATAAAAAAAAGAAAAGAAAATTTTCTAAAAAATTGCGTGGCCCCCAGAATATTTTGTTGTATGAATATCTAAACATGCAATATATCAAAAAAAATAACATCCTCTGCTTTTAAAAAACAA
Organism: Leuciscus leuciscus; assembly: GCF_965113295.1. Classification (NCBI taxonomy): domain Eukaryota; kingdom Metazoa; phylum Chordata; class Actinopteri; order Cypriniformes; family Leuciscidae; genus Leuciscus; species Leuciscus leuciscus. Next base: position 35,775,754 of record NC_138743.1, on the reverse strand, counting down.
CTCTTTTATTCTATCTTCATCCATTCCTTTTAAATCAACACTTGAATGTGGGTAAGTTTCATAAAAAAGCAACATTTTGAGCAAAAATCATGTTTTTGTCAAACACATGTGCATAAGCAATACTTTTATTGCTCGTTTCTGCTTCCTCTTCACGTGTGTTTGGATCCGGAGTCTCAGTACTCTCTCAGAAGATGTGTAAGATGTTATCCCTACTGTATAACAATGAATACATGTATTGCCGGAAAATTCTGTCAATGGCGGGGAAAGAGTTAAAATGCACATTACCTTTGTGGTTATAGTTACCATATGGAGCTTAGCAGTGATCAAAAATAAATAAAATACAAAACAACTTTTGGATTGACCCTTTGGTTTCACTTTATTTTGATGGTCCCTTTAACGCATTCTGTTGACTATAAGTAACTTTGCAGCTACATGTGTACTAACTCATGTAGAATGTTCAAAAGGGACCATCAATGTTCAAAATAAAGTGTTACCGATCCTTTTTTATAAGTTCAATAATCAATCATTTGGCCATGATATCTCACCCGGGTGGTAGGAGGAAGACACTGACATTCTGGATTTGGATGGCTATAAAATCGCATGCCTTTCCCTTGTAAATGTTGACAATACCTTACTTCCCACGAGAAAGAGTTACTGTATGCATAAGGGCTCAAGAGACAAATATCCATATAGCAATGTCCTCACCACTGCCAAGCAACCAGTCAGACTATAGCAAGGCCTATATCACTTCAGATTTCAAATCTCTTTTTTTGGTTTTCAGGAGTTTGTGAAGCTGATATTCAAAGTTTGTCTTACAGTACTTCCCTCTTGTTGAAAGTTACATGTACCTTTAGGTAATATCAGGTGGGCTAACTGTTTGTCTTATTCAAGCCTAAATGAAATAAGCCATATCTTGCACCCTGCAGCCAAGATACAAGTTTTCTAAATAGTAACGAAAGTGTTTGTGTTTATCCATTTTAGCCTGTACCCTGCACATGTGACATATCTCACACAAGGACTATGTTGCTCGATGACACGTACAGTAAGTCTGATGTCAATGGCCTGGCTGGATACACCCAGGCTCCCGTCTCCTCTGAGGATAAGCAGGAACACATGGTGGTGTGTCTGTCTTTGGGAAACGAGGCCACAGCAGCCAAAAAGAAGACCCTCAGAGGCTTCCGTATCATCCAAAACACTCACGCCATTGATGCCTACTCTCGCATGATCTTCCCAGGCGCCTTTATATTCTTCAATCTCATCTATTGGTCTGTGTACTGCTGAGTTGCCTTGCAAAGGGATTGTTGCTGGAGCATATTATACTGCTTATATATTAACGAAAGTAAAAGAAAATTGGTTTTTGCCATTGATTGAAAGTAAAGAGAACATGATATGATGCTGGCCGGATTCAAATCCAGCACAAGTGTCCTGGCATTGATCTTGAGGACATGTACAAGCAGCTCTCAGATGTAGGATACAACAGGGCTAAAGATGCACTGGAGTTAAAGGGGTGGTTGAGTATGACTTCATTTTTCTAACTTTAGTAAGTGTGTAATGTTGCTGTTTGAGCATAAACAACATCTGCAAAGTTACAATGCTCAAAGTTCAAAGCAAAGGGAGATATTTTCTTTTAAAGAAATCGTTTTTTAAGGACTACACGACATTCCTCCAGGGTTAGTGACATCACAAACACTAAAATTTACATAAACTCCGCCCCCCGGAACACGCATTCCATGTTGAGAAGAGGAAGAGTTGTTGTAGTCGAGCACATCTGTGAGTCAGCTCAAACTGGAGCATCCGTCTTTTCACATGCAATAGAAAGTCACTCTGTGTGCATCTCACAACAGTTCCTATACGAGCGATTTATAGATCATCATGACAGAATATGCTAATTGAAGATAGTTAACTCCGCATCAGCAACATAAATTCATCAACTAACCATTCAGAAACGTCCTGTTGCTTCTACATGTTGTCACTTCTTCTTGAGTCTCTCCATCTTTGTCAGTTTCTGTCATTATAGTGTGTGTCTGCGTGAGGTAATCGGAGCTTCTAACACACAAGCTCTTGAAGCTCCGCCCCCTGTGTCGGGAGCAGCAGCTCATTTGCATTTAAAGGGCCAGACACAAAACGGTGTGTTTTTGCTCACCCTCAAAAAGTGACAACTTTAACATGCTATATAAAAATATCTGTGCGGTATTTTGAGCTAAAACTTCACACACACACTCTCTGGGGACATCAGAGATTTATTTTACATCTTGTGAAAAGGGCATTATACCACCCTTTTGAAGGAGATTGCAGAGCCGCAGCATCATACAGTATGCCGTCTGTCTCATGCCCACAATTGCCTAATCCGCCCTATCACTAACCCTAGCCTTAATGAGGCTATAATCTCCACACTAGCTTCCGGCCTGAGATGGCTGGCTCTCCTCTAAACCACTAGATGGTACAACAACTCACCGCTGCACTTTCCTACACACCCACAGTATGCTTGTGGAAGTCTGGCTGTAGACGCGATCACAGGCAGCAGTGCGAAGAGTATTCTGTGCTAATTTGATCTAATATTGAATGTGTTTTTGTATTTATAGATTTATGTAGCAATTGATAATCTATACAATTGGTAAATATATTTGAAATTAAGATTGTGCTAATAATGTTTGGTTTTGTCCAAGGTAATTAAATCAACAGTTTTTCAATAACTGAAGAATATAAGTGTGTGGTAAAAGTTCCACCTCGCCACTTTGTACATACCAGTAGGAAATGACTGAGGTGTCCTTGAGCAGGGAACAGCAAAATGGTGTGTGTGTGTGTGTGTGTGTGTGTGTGTGTGTGTGTGTGTGTGTGTGTGTGTGTGTGTGTGTTTGTGTGTGTGTGCACTAACCCATCCAAGTTACATGGTAAATCTCAAATGAATTAATAATTAAACCTGTCTTCAACATTTGGCCATATATTAATCAATATCTTGCTGTGGGAAAAACCTTCAGGCATGATGAATTCCTGCTTGACATTGCTCTGTTGTCATTGCAAGCCTAATCTCTGGCGTGAAGGAGTGTGACATGCTCATGGGGATGGCCATCATACACCTTCCGCCTCCAAGCACAGAAGTGTTCCTCAGTGGGTTGAGGAAAGGTAATATGGTGAGAGACATAGGGTCATGAACCGAAGATGATCCTGGAACTATTCCCAATCCAGCTCTGCATGATGGAAACTGACATTGTCCCCACACAATAACACAAGACAGGAGATTTTCTTCACCCTGACAGGCCTTCTCAAAACTATCAGGTGTTCAGTCTCATATGATCCATGAAGTGGTGTACAGCCTGCCACACCATCTTAATATTTAGCCACTCACATTGAGACGTTTCCCTCATACTTTATGCACTATTAATGCCATTTACTGTACCGTAAAAGTATTGTGAATAGTAAGCAGACTTGTAGGTTATGGTGAACTAACCTTGCAGTCTCTACCATGGTAAGGCCTCTGTTATATGGTCAAGAATGATGGCCCTTATGAGGCTTCATTTGAAACAACAGTAAGGACAGCCCTGCTATAGACATACCAATCGATTAAACATTAAGATTATTTGGATTAAACGATAGACGTGTAGTAAAATGAAAAAGAAGAGATATAAATTAAAACTTTGATAGTAATAGCATTATGAAAGCCAGTTACTGTGAAGTAAATATTTATATGGATGTTGATTTGTGTGTTGTACTAATGTTAAAATATGCTGTCGTGTATTTTGATGATCTGTTGTGAAACTAAGAGTTTTCAAAATGTACTACTACCTAAAAGCTTGACGTCAGCTTGATGTATATTCCATAGCCCTTCCTCTATCCGTAACACTAATGCTCTAATGTAAAACAATACTAAAATATTAATGAATCCCTAATGTTCTCATGAAAGGACAGTTAATAAGAACATTGTTCAAGCTTCGCAACCCCATTGCTTACCATAACAATGCTCTTATCCCTGTTCCTAGAAGATGATTGAGATGTTCTTCCAGAACCAACAAGAATGTAAATCCAGGATCATGTCAGCCAGAAAAAACTTCTTTTTTTAATTTAATGTTCTCAATCTCCCCTCATTAAGGGTCACCAAACAATGGAAACCCTCAAGGCTCTGTGTTAGGCCCACCTCTGTTCTCCTTATGCACCCATATGTCACTGATCACAGGAAGATCACACTGAGAGGAAGTTGAAACAAGGACATTGTGTGAGGACAACAACCTCTGTCTGAACAATAGTGGAAATATGGATATAATCATGGATTAAAGGACACATCAGAGATGAAACACTCACCTAGATACACGTGGTCAAAAAACTTGATAGTGCCTCCTTTTTTCAAAGATAAGATTAAAAATGGTTACATGAAATTAAATATCTTGGCCAATCTCGCTATTGACAGTAGATCATTTAATTGCATAATAGCCATGGGAGTAACTCTGCCTGGCAGCCTGAAGCCCCACAGGGTCAGGCAAGGCATTGTGGGATAGCCGACCCATCATCATGGACATGACCTCAGGTGTCGTCAGATGGTCAGTTCTAGATAGATTGATCTCGCTTACTGCAGCTGAAGACTGCATCAACACATCTAGTCAAAACCCAAAAGACTATAAATAATGGAATCCGAACAATAAAATGTATTAAATAAAAAATAAAAAACTTTGGAAATAAAGTGTGTCTTGTTTGGACTTTTGTGTTTTCATGTTTGCAGTCCTCTGTAGTTGTTCATGTTGATTAGTCCCTGGTTGTTCCCCGGTGTGTCTTGTTCGTCTCATTACCCCGTGTGTATATAGAGAGCCCTTGTGGTTTGTCAGTGGATGTTTGGGGTTTCATGCATGTACCAGCTTTCTTTACTCTCTGCGTTTCCTGGTTGTTGTTCTGTTTGGATTATTATTAAACTCCTGCACTTAAATACGCTTCTTCACTCGCTTTCCTGGCAGCCAGCATTACAATTGCTTTCCATTTTTAATTAAAAGTTTGCATCCTCAAAAGACACAATTGACATAATTCTGTATCATTCAGAATTTCATAAGCACTGGTGACTGTAGGATTTGACTGCTAAAGACAGTGTTTATTGCATGTGATGTTGGTCAGAGATTTGAATGTTCACATTGAAACTAATTGCCAGCCTCAGCCCTGGACAACGGCACAATCAAAGTGGCATAATGGAGTAGAATTAGACTAATCAATGGAGAATCTATCAGTTAATCAGTTAGAACAAATGTGTTTGTACAAGTGACACATAAATACACACGCAATGCATGTGAATGCTGAAGGAAAACAGGTTGACTCAATTATACATTGTACATTTTAATTCAGCATATGATTATATTAAACATATATATTATAACAAACAGCCATGAAAACAGCTTATGATGCAACCATTAAAGAACAAAGAAAGGTTTGGCTAGGTGTACATGCACCTTTTTACATTAGGGTGACCAGACGTCCCGAAAAATTCGGGACAGTCCCGAAATCTAAACTGTTGTCCCGAATCCCGAATTTGGCCCTAATTGTCCCGAAAATTATACTAAAGCAAAATCTTGAGTAGTTATTGTCTTATAAACATTAAAAACGGTCTGCGGAGGTTGAGGCCGGCGACACACTGGCTGCGTGGCGTGTCCGTTTTTATTTCGGCTCCCTGTTAACAGGTTAGAGCTTGCACACTGCCAGCGTGAGACGCGCGTCTCAGGCGCGCCTCGAGCCGCGCGGAAAACGCGTGCATGCTAGAAACAGAACCGACGCCTATTTTTCACGCGACACGCAAGCCTGCAAAATAGCAAGCAAAATAGAATAGGAAAAGATGTTTGTATGTCATTTTGACATGAAAACATATTAAAAAATTACATTTTGATGTTTGAAAGTTTAAGTTTTTACATAAATGCAGATATAAATGTAAAAAAAAAAAAAATATATGATCGATTTTCAAATATTGCACCTGTCAATACAGAATAATGACAGACTGTTGATCTTTGAATAAAAATATGTTTGGTTCAGATTTGAAATTCATTATCTTTTATTATAGGCTACGCAGTCTGATATCATAGAAGCCCCCCATCCCGTCACCCCAGACCCATAGATCCCCCCCCCCCCCCCCCCCCGTCGTCCCGAATTTCAGCCAATCTCATCTGGTCACCCTATTTTACATATAGGCTATATATTCAGTTGTGACATTTACATTTCAGATATTGAATATACAGTTATATTCAATATAAACTTTTTTTTATATATATAATGTATTTAGACATTTTGTAATATAATTACAATTTGTTTTGATATTTATGAAACTTTCAGACTTTTGCAACGGCATTAGGTCCGCAGATGTAAAATACTGTGTAAAGGAAAAAGGTATAATGTGAAAGCCATGGCACTTTAATAAATATTATGGTATTGAATAATTACCATATTACAGATCAGTCAGGCTCTCACACCAGCCAATCACAGCGCACTGAGTTCTAATCACACACTAGAGTTCTCAACGGGTCGGGTCGGCCCGACAAACCCGACGGGACCCGCGGGTTCGGGCCGGGTTCGGGTTGAAAATATAAACAAATGACTCGGGTCGGGTCAGACGTCGGGCTTAATCTTTTCCGCTCAGTGAAAGAAAAAAAAAAATATATTAATCATCGCACCGTAAAGAAAGGCTGGCTACTGCGTGTAACGTGCATCATGGAGAGGGGCGGAGGCAGACCTGACGCCGCTGCGTGCACGCCTTTAGCCTGGCCTGGAGAAGAAGATGGAGTTGGTGAAAAGTAAATAAAAGTAAGCATACGATTATGTTTGTAGGCTAGGCCTATTTTGTTTAAAAACTCTTCAAAAATTGTGTGGTGTGAAAAGTAGCCCGCCCGCTGGCTGGGTACATGTTTGAGTTCTTTTTATTTATTATTGTGTGAAGATTTTTATTTAAGGCATATTTATATAGCCTATTAATATATTTAAAGTTTATTGTTTCAGTTGTTTGTATTGTTAAAAGGAGTGAACATTAAAGGTTGATTTGAATTCCCGTCTGCTGGTCATGATAATACGTGTATGAGAAAAAAAAAAAAAAATGCGTTGATCCGTTTATAACGGATATAACGCAGAGTCGGGCCGCGGGCCGGGTTCGGTCAGATAATTCATGTTGATGTGTCGGGTTACATCGGGTCCGGGCTTTAAAAGCCACGGGCCGGGTCGGGTCGGGTTGTAATTTTCAGGCCCGTTGAGAACTCTATCACACACCTGCAACTCATCATCACCATCATCATCATCATCACCACTATGAAGACACACTCTTCACCTCAGTTCACTGTCCGGTCTCGTTCATACGAAGAGGACTCCAGACACTGATTCTCCAGTCTCCACTCCAGCGTGTCTCGTTCCTGTCATCCGTCTCGCACACCTCCAGTCTTCATCCCTGTGCGAGACTCATTCACTCATCTCCTGCTCACTGCTCTCCATATTATCTTTGTTCATATCACTTTCCTGCATTCTGTTCCCGCTCTGTTGTCAATAAACTCCTGTTAACTTTATATCCATCACGAGTCTGCTTCCGTATAAGATATTATCATAAGATATTTTTATTGTGCTACAATTATATGATGTATATTTTTATTTGTTTGTTTTATTTATTTTTTGTTTATTTTTGTACACACATTAAGTCAGTGAAAAGTTTGGACACACATTTATTCTTTATAATGACTGTTTCCCACATTTTAGAATAATAGTCCAACCAAAGAAAAACAACTAAATTAAAAAAAAAAAATTATTTATAATTAAATGTATATATTTTATAATTATTGATGAAGAAAATAATATTTAATTATTCATTTGTTTTGTAAAGAAATGCACGATACACTCGGCAAAAATGCATTAATTTCAAGCATTTAAGAAAAACGTTTTTATGGTTTGAGAAAATATGATTTAGCTGATTTCCTACAAGTCAATTCCAATGACTAAAATCCTGTAAAGTCCAATGTATTGACTGGTCATAGCTCTTTTCGATGTATATGGCCTTAGCCTACTCCAAATTCACGAATATGATTGAACGAACATTAAATATTGTAAAAATGTTGACTTTTAACACCTTTTAAAAATTATTCCAGAGATACCATTTGGAGGAAACTATAACAATGTTCAGTGCCTATACCACTGGATTATGTAAGTGTAATTCAAATAACACGTAATACCCACATAACATTACATAATATCCAGCCAGCAAATGTCTGTTTCCCCTGCAACCTGTGAAAGCCCCTCCTGGTGCAGCAAACCGCTCTCTGACCTTCACGCTAACACAGATTAACCGCACGCAGAGTGCATTAGATGGCACAGGACCGTCTTCAAGGCTCCGGCGGCAGAGCTGGTGATTTTGAGCAAAAGCTTGAACTTTTGAACTGTTTCTAGAGGCATTCGCGTGCATGGCTGCATGTTGAGGCGCGCATCATGCACGCGGATGTCTGCTTTCTCCTGTGCGCGTGCTTTCTCTCCACCGGAGCGCTTCAGACCTGCAGCCAAACCAGGTGAGACTGAGAACATCTACACACTCATGCTTTCATACCAAACCAGGTGAGAACATCTACATACTCATGCGTTCATCCGTGCAAACCAAACCAGGTGAGAACATCTACACACTCATGCGTTCATCCGTGCAAACCAAACCAGGTGAGAACATCTACACACTCATGCGTTCATCAGTTCATACCAAACCAGGTGAGAGCATCTACACACACTCATGCGTTCATCCGTGCAAACCAAACCAGGTGCGAGCATCTACACACTCATGCGTCCATCAGTTCACTCGTACGAATTGGTCGTGAGCTAGCGTTGGTTATTCATGGCAAGAGTGGAAGACACGGAGAATGTAGTCTCTGAGACGGGCTCGCGCTGAGACGGGATGCCGATCACTGCAGTGAGTGATGATGAGGATGCATGATTCACTTGGTGTATTCAATCATTATTTCTTGTTTCTTTAGCTATTTCTGCCATAGTTACGATACAAAAGTAAAAGAAACAATATAATACAATATATAGCCTATATTTATATAAATTAAATTCAAAACGAAAAAAGAAATAAATTAAATGTGAAAAAAAGCTTTGAATTTGATAGTGCATTTAAATGTACTTTTTATGATTGAGGAAAACTGTAGAAAAAGAAATGTAGAACAAAGCATATACAAATTTCTAGGCATTTAATCATTTATAAACAAATGTGTTTCATTGTTGATGTGAGATGCTTTGCAAAGATGATTTCTACTAAAGCATGATGATGATGCCATTTGGATTATTCTCAAATCGTGCTGAAAAACATGATCATCGCGAGTGCTGGCATCATTACAGCAAAGAAGGATATAAAAAATACTAAGACCAGTGATCTCCACTGTACTTATGTAGTAATAATTAAATTATGCTTACAAAATCCATTTCACAGTAAATCATGAATGTGTCTATTGTTGTTATGTTCTGATATCTAATGGTCATGTCACTTCCTGCATTTGTCAGATCCAAACGAGAAACCAGCCGAAGAGAGAGAGAAGCTCGTAAACCTGGCAGGTACAACAACAACTACTGTCAAATTTATCATACGCATACATTTCATTTTCTTCTACAGAAAAAAAAAAATACACCATATAATTTGCAAGAATTCTCAGGTTAAAGGCACCAGTACTGTTGCAATCCCGACATGAGAGTAACATTAAAATTAAAGTAATGAGAATAATATTTCAAAAATGATTTTACATGCTGAGTAGAAATAAACACAAACATATGATGATGTGTTGTAAAAAATAGCTGACGTATACAGACAATTAATTACATGATGCAACTGTCAGGTTTATGTTCAGTTATTGATTCCCTGCTCTGTTCCTGCTTCCGTTGATCCCTATTTTCCCGCTACTTTTCTGTTACTAAGCCTTTTTTTCCCTCCATAGTAACCTATGATTTTCACCTGTGTCTCGTTTAGTTTGTTGCTTGCCTGTATAGTATTTTTACCTCTCAGTTTTCAGTTGTGTTTGTTGGTTCTCGTTGCATGTAGTGTGTTTTTTGTTCTCCTGTCTTGGATATGTTCTCCTGAATGCTTTTGTTGTGATAATTGACGTTTTTGACTTTTGGAATTTGATCCACATCTTTATCATAATGTTTTTGTGACTTCTTTTACTTGTTTATTTCTCTCTTGAACAGCACATTACTGATGAGAAGTCCAGACGTCACAAAAGCTCCCTTCACAAAATCAGAGCAGCTCCTGGAGTTAGACCACCATGACTTCACCATGAGGCCTGGCTTCGGAGGTGAGGCGACAAGAAAACGTTGAGCCCCAAAAATATTATGAAAAGATGAAGATGAAAGAAAGCACTGACAGATATGCTGAGAAGAGTTTCCAGGCTCAGGTAGAAATTATGGACAGTTGTCTAAAACAATATACATTTATTATAGTTTAACTCTAAAATATATAAAAAAATCAAGCTTATTGTTGGTTATTCTACAGAATCTAATTTTATTAAGTGTTACATTTGAGTTTAATTACATTTTATTACAAAATAAATGGATGATTACTTTTTTCTTAGATGATTTCGGCTTTTATTGGCTTTATTTGTGGTGCATATGGACTAATAAGCAACCTGGTTTTCATTACTGCATTAATGTCAGATATGAAATACCAAGATCTTAATAAACACCACAAGACTCGGACTTATGAGGATTTGGACTGACATCACAGGCAATCAGCTTAACATAAGCTCATGGCAGATTATGACACTGATTTACTGTGGCTCTGTGCCACGAGCATTCACTTATCGGCCCGTATCTTCACTAAAGTTCACGCAAACTGTAAATACTATACGCTCAGATCAAAACCAGATTAAGGTTTATGCAAATGGTGTTCTGAGGTGAAAAAAAGGACATTTAGGGTTTTTCACAAATTTTCTTTTGCCTTTAACAAGTTTCATGCAACTTTGAGTGCTAAAGATGAACACCGAGATTTGCAAGAAATTTCTGATGGTATGGCGAGTCAATAGATATCTGCATTTAAATAGCTTTCTAAGTTAATTAATTTGACATTTCAACTAAACCCTAGTGTTAATTGAGCTATAAAGCAGTAGACGGACAGATCAAGAATCACCTTACAATCACAAAGTCTTTAACTGTGGTTTGTAGATGATGATTGGATGGTCTATTGCAAAAGTTTAGTGTATTATGGCAAAATTTTATTTAATTTTCTGTGAGGGTTGATTTGATCTAATGTGTGTCAAGATATACTGGGAAAGTGGGGCACTTTTTAAAATCTATTCTGATCAATTAAGATCATTAATCTTTATAATTTATGAATTAGCATGAGCATTTCATACAGCAATTAGAGTGTGGACATTTGCTAAAAGTCACTAAATGGCCCAACAGAGAGTTAAAGTGTAGATCAAGGTGCAAACAGTCTTATATTCACACAAAGAAGATATCCTAACGGCAGACGAAGACTAACCAAAATGCATCAACTTAACAAAACACAACACAGGTGCTGTGTTTGAAATCACCCCCTTATACCCTCATTCAGTATTCGCTAATATAGTCCACTAATATAGTCCACTAATATAGTCCACTAATATAGTCCACTATGGCGGCAAATCAATGACAAAATTAACGGAGCGCACAACTGATGCTGGCGCACGCAAATATCTCTAAACAACACAATGCAATCGCTAGTATGACTTTCTGTTAATAAAGATTTCATGAAGAATCTATTCTATATTACCAATGCATTAAATCACATTACACATTAATATAAATAAATAAAACAAATATCATGTCTGAAGTCAAGTGAATTATGGGTCATTGGACAGGCGTCCAATCACAACTGACTTCTGGAAAAGGGGAAGTAACCAATGACATTTGAGGTTAATAAACAGTAAGTCCCGCCCCTCGACTGCCAAAAATAAGTGTTCAAGCGAGCAAAAGCAGCAGGCGAGAGGAGATCAAGCGCGAGAGCATGGGGAATGATCATGCGCACGCGCGAGAGCTTGTATTGCGTGCAGAGCAGATGTCATGCGCACACGCAAGGTTTGAGTGAGCTTGCGAGTTCCCGCTTCCTCGCGTGTAGATCTGTTATCCTTTCGCGAAAGTCATTTACTGCGCGCGCCAGCATCAGTTGTGCGCTCCGTTAATTTTGTCATTGATTTTTCGCCATAGTCCACTTGAAGGAGTGAATAAAAGCGAGTGAGTGAACTCGGACACTGAGTGCGCCGGAAAGGCTGCTGCTTCTGCATAGTTTGTGTTTGCTATTTAATAATCATTTGAAACTTAGCAAACTGGCTCCAATAGTAATAAAAATATTTATCTTGAACTTTGTCATGCAAAACTAGCATTTATAAACCTTAATTAAACAATGTAATAATCAAGTAAAAAAGGAATTTATAACTGTATGATATTACACTGTAGCCACATTGGACCATCGGTTTGGATAATGGATGGATGGAAGATTCGGCTGCGCCATCTTCTGGTTGGACACGGGAATTCATTCGCCATTTAGCATACATCGTTTGTAGACTTGCTATTGAGGTGAATTATGGGATTGAATGAGCGCACTCGATAATATCCACTATAGTTTCGGACACGACTACAAATGGTTGTCTCCTCAAGTAGTACCCTAAGTGTATAGGGAGCGATTTCAGACACAGCCCGGATCTCGAGGGCCAGAGTTGCCCTCCTCTTATCTGAGTGAACACAGGTACGTAGACATAATAATCTATCAGAAGTTTTTGCTCCAAACCTGCTCTCGAAGGGTCAGTGTCCTGCAGAGTTCAGTTCCAGCTCGCCTCATCACACCTGCCTGGAAGCTTCTAGTATAAGACCTTGATTAGCTGGTTCAGGTGTGTTTAATTGACCTATCGGTAAGCCCCTCCCCTCGAACGCAGATGAGCCAATGGCAGTTGAGTATCAGTTGCATGGGGAACTCGGACATCTTTAGGTTTTTTCATAAAAATTGTAAAACAATGTGCCTGGGGTACTTATAACACTGATTCCAGGTATCCTGAGAGGATGGGCATGGGTATTCATGTATTAAATCACCGTACTGTGCGCGTGTTCAAGTGTGATAAGATTTGCGCGAATGGACCAATTATCTGCGACTGAAGCCCGGTTTATTCATCACTGATGTGTGCGCAGTAACCTGGTTTCCTAAGGATTCAATCCCCAATCCCAATGAAGACGAAAACGTTAATTTTCTGGTTGTCATATTAAGTTACAATTAAAGTTAGTGAGTCCATGCTAACGTTAAATAGCTAACTGTTCTCACGTCGTGTACAGTGTAGGTCAAAACACATAAACGAATGTCTACATTTCAGTACCTCTCCATATTAAACTGGTTAAATGTAAATTCATGTAATCTTACACTGCGGTACATGAACAGTGTTGATCCTGGATGCGATCGTGACGACCGTAACATGAGGCTTCTCCCGCTTGCATTGTGATCTGTAAACCTTCGCTTCCAAATTAATCTTGTTACCTACCATATTTATTTTAAAATCATATATATATATCCCTCCATGGCATATTTAAGTCCCACTTGAATGCTCCTCGACGAGAGGTGGTCCTTCTGTGTCCAAAGGTTTCACCCTGCCAGCTGTCATTGTAAGACAGTTAGCAACTCTGTTTGTTTGAGGTCGCAACAGTAACTAAGGGGGCGGGGCTTACCGATAGGTCAATTAGGGCTGGAGCTGAACTCTGCAAGACGATTGGACACCCTGATCTAATCTTACAGAAGTGGATAATAAATGGATTTGATGAGCAGATTATTAACTGTTACCTTGATCTTGTGTGCATTGTAAAACAGTTTAAAGCAACATTTTTGCAATGTATCATGATTTAAAAAGGAAAATTTGTGCTTGATTTCAGGTGCCGCGATCCCTGTAGGTGTCGATGTTCAGCTTGAGAGTCTGGACACCATCTCTGAAGTTGATATGGTAGGAGATTGACACGTCTTTATAAAGATGGCTTACAGCTTTACAGCTCTTGTATCATGAATGATTGAGTGCTGTCATGATCTGAACTGACACTGGATTTGGATAATAGCAAGAGCTCTAATTCAACATTTCCAAGCACCCTAGATGCATTGTCTTTTTCCGTATAGAGGGCTCTTAGGATAGAGATAAGGCTACTGTTTTAGCTGTTTTTTATCAGTTGAAAGATGATTATATGATTGGACTGTGTGTTGCAGGACTTCACCATAACCCTGTACCTGAGACACTACTGGAAGGACGAGCGACTGTCCTTTCCCAGCAACACCAACCAGAGCATGACCTTCGATGGCCGGCTGGTGAAGAAAATTTGGGTACCCGACACATTCTTTGTCCATTCCAAACGATCCTTCATCCACGACACCACCACGGAGAACGTCATGCTCCGAGTGTATCCCGATGGCAAAGTGCTCTACAGCTTGAGGTAACCGTCACAAATCACTCGTACACACGCATACACACTGATGATCTTGTGTTACAACAAAGCTCTGACATTTTATTCAGGCTTTGCTTTTTCGTATTTAACATTTGCCCTCTCAGAACTGTGGATGCGCTCAATTTAATCCCGATCAAAGCTCAAGAAACAGATTGCCAGCCATCAGAAGAGTTATGTTACGTCCAGCTTTGCTGTATGACACAGCTGAGTCTAAACCTAATCAGTGGGAGAGACTCTGATTTGCTCAAACAACAAGATCTCGGGTTTTCTATCAAAGATAGAAACCAACACATTCTTTTTTCCATGTTTTCAAGATCTGTCTTCTCCAGGAGGCGCTGATTCTGGTTCTTGCTTTAGATGAGTGAACGTGTGGATTAACATGTGGGAATCTGGCGGATTAATGCAACCCACATGTCTATTCAGACTCAAAGCTGGCTCATTGATGAGCTTTAATCTCAGATCCGTCCCACACCCAGTCTGCTGGACAAAATGACTTTTTTCTTCTATGTACATCTCAATTTACAATCTATAAGTCAATCTGTTGTGCCAAGGCTAGCTCCTCCCTCTCAGCCAGTGTCTGTACATTTATCCCAGGCCAGATGGCTGATCCCTAGGGGTTTGCGATTTACAGTGCATTCAGAACGTATTCAGACCCTTTCTTTTTTTATTTTATTTTTATTTATGTTGCAGCACACTAACCACATTCCCAACATAGACGATGACAGACAAAGAAACCTTGAGCCTAAGAAACCTTGGTGTCTTGTTCGACCAATCGATGTCTCTGGATGGTCATAGACCGTTGGAAAGAAACTGTTTTTATTATTTGAGAAATATTTCTAAACTGAGAACATTGTTGTCCAAAGCTGACATATCTCTGACATGACATTCTCGTTTAGATTATGGTAATTCTCTTTGTTTTAACAAATCTTCTCTGAGTCGTCTCTAAATGGTGCAAAACGCTGCAGCCAGGCTTTTAACAGGAGCCAACAGAAGGACACTCATTACACCGGTTTATCCACACTCCATTGGCTTCCAGTCAAATGTAGAATTGATTTTACTTGGTTTTTAACTGGCTTTAATTGACTTTAGAGCACTATATAGATAGGCCCCCCAGTACATCACAGAGCTGTTGACCCTCCTCCTCCTCCCGCACTCTCCGGTCCTCAGGTCAAAACCTCCTGATGGTCCCCAAAACCCGCTTTAAGACTCGGGGGGACCTGTCCTGTCATGTCCTATCCTGTCCTGTCCTTTCAGGCAGTTTTAGTTGATTGGGCTTTTATGTTTTGTTTTTATGTTTGATAGTTTTATCTGTGTTTTATTGTTCTTTTATTTAATTTGTAAAGCACTTTGTGGTTTTTATCTGTGATAGGTGCTATATAAATAGTTTACTGACTAAAGATTACAAAGACCTGAACAAAACAAGGTGTGTATCCATCCATCCGAGCAAACAAGGAAACAAAATGAGACAGGTGCAAATAATCAGAAACCAAGGAAAAATAACAAGGCTAAACTGAAAGGAAACACAAAAACAGACAAATGAACTAAAGCTATGTTCACAGCGTCAGTCCAAATCCGATTATTTGTGTATCCGATTGGAATCTGATTTAAATGATTGACTGTTCACACTGTATCGCAACTGTTCAATAACATGTTGGTAGTTATACGCCAAAAACAACAACAACAGAAACATGGAGGGGTTTGCAATACAGATGTTGTCTTATTTACAGCATGATAGTGTGTATCCGCCGCTCTGGTCTCCTGAATCTTCTGAGTCAGCAGCAGAAGCGTATGAGGCTGGCGTGAGCGGCTTTATTCTGTGCTGTCGTCTCCGCCGGTCTCAAAACACGTCTCTGTTATAATGGCATTTCCTGCTCGTCCGCCACTTTGCAACAACACAGCATCGTTTCTGCAGAGACTTTCAGCACGTTTCCAATAATGACATCTCACGTTTACGTTTTTTTAATAGGATTTCAAACCACATATGACTGTAGCTCAAGACGGATTTGTAAAAATCACATTTCATATTTTTTGCCTTTACACTTGATCAGATTTCAATCGGATATGCACAAAAATCGTATTTGGATTGACAGTCTGAACTAGGCTAAAAAGACAAGGAAACCAAACATAATCCTGACAGTGTAAAATGAAGGGGTCTGAATACTTTTTGAATGCCCTATTATGCTATTTTAAAGGTTCTGATTTTGTTTTGGAGGTGTCCTACAACAGGTGTTCATGCATCAAAGGTCAAAAAACATCAACATTTTCTCATAATATACACTGCTTCCTAAAGCTCAGCGACTGTACACACTGTAAAGACCGTAACAATGGCATTGGTTTTACCATATCAATCCAAGCTTGAGTCCGATGATGAAGAACTAGTTATTCAACCCGAACCCATATCGTAAGGACGACTTGAGCTGGACGTTTCTCAGTGATACACTACTCAGATTGAGGTATATTATGAGATGTTGCAGATCTGTGTGTAAACTCACAACAGCCAAGAAACCACAATGGCAGTTTCACTGACTTATTTATGTGCCACAGAGTTCTCTTTGGTCCTGTTTACACCTGGTATAAAGATGCATTTTGTTCGATCGGATCACAAGTAGACGAGGGAGACACATACCCATTTACACCTGGTGTTTTAATGCTTAAAGTGTCTTTAATGCCGCCTCTCTATTCTGACAGACGCAACACCAGCCGAACGCTGTGAGTGTGTGTTAGAAATCAGAAATGATGAGAAGAGAACATTGTGCTTGGTGCATTTTTCTTTTGAGTCTTCAGCCGACAAAGTTTAAATCCCGTCTGTCTAGAGCTCTTCCCATGTTCATGCATTAGGTCAGTAGACGGAGAGTAGACGGTCTTTTGTGGCTGTTTGAACACATTCGATCACAAGTGTTTACACTATGAAAGCAATCCGGTCAAATGTGTTTTTGACTACCTCTGGAAGTGGACAAGCTCAAAACGTTTTAGACCCCGTTTACACCTGTATTTAGCCTTGTCCACTTATGATCCAATCGACCAAAACTCATCTTAATACCAGGAGTGGACAGGGCCTTAGTGTCCACAGATGAGTTTCTCTCAGAGATGCTGAATTATGAGGTGTTTGGTTTCATTATAGATGTGAGATCTATCTCTTTACATGAAATAATTTTGACTTGGAAGCTGACACTTAAAATTGAACTGTTAAAGCATTTGCTGGAATCCATCTTTTCCGACTGCGTAGACAATAACTTGATCCATATGAATTCAGCAATAGCCTGGTTCGGTTTTGTTTCAAGTTTTGTCATATTTAAATGTCTCTACAAAGCTTGCTGGGGTCATATTCATCCTCATCAGCAAAATGCTGTTAAAAAGGAAAAAGAGATTTCCATAATAAGGCAGACCATAATCATTTATTCAATGAATATATAAACAGTAGATCAGAAGGAATGAGATGTTTGGTCTATAGATGGCTTATAGATGACTGACAGATTTCTTCCAGCCTTTTATTGTGGTACATTGGCAGTTCTGGTTTTGCTGTTGTTGGGGATGCTAAGGGCGTGCTTTAGGGATCTGATGGGCTGATAATAAAATTAAACATCCATACTGGTAACACACACAGACAGCATTTATGGTCTCTGCATAAACAACACACTGTTTCATTCATTTAGTTTTATTTTGATACAAGAGAACTCCTAAAAAGGTAGACCGTGCATTGATTATGTCTGAAGAGAGATCTTCTCTTCTCAGTCCTGATGCTTTGCTTCAAATTAGAGTTATGGACCAAAGTTAATCTCAGTTTTTAACCCATTTTAACCCAAGTTTCTGAAGTCAGAGATCACGTTTGCAACCCAAGCTCATTGGAAAATTTTTAATTTCAGCTGGAAACTGCAGTGAATTTTATATATAGGTACGTTTTTTGGAGTCGAGGCATGTTATTTCTGGTGTAATAAACAGTTGATTACTGGCTGTGAAACTAAAAATAATATCATATTGCATGATTGCAATGTGGGGATCCTAGATGATTTCAAAGCCCATTTGTTAATCGGGACTCCTCCCCCAATGAGACACATCAGGATTATGAATGAAATAAATTAAATAACATTTTATTTTATTTTATATGCGTATGTATTTATATTGCAAATTGTAATAATTAAATAATGCCATAGAAATTTTTTGGGATGCTGCACTGCTGTTAAATTCCTGACAGGGCTAATCCAAATTGCTAAAATAAATAAGATGGTTTCTATACAGTGTATTTGTTCTATATATATGTGACACAGGTTTTAATACACTCTCAACAGGGTCACAGTCACAGCGATGTGCAATATGGATCTCAGTCACTTCCCGCTGGACACCCAGACATGCTCACTGGAGATCGAGAGCTGTGAGTCCAAACACAACATTTTCAGGACTGAATCAAACATTTCACAGAGTAATGTGACACATTTCAGAGTAAAGCAGAAAATTCAGTGTTTATCTATGTATTTGTGTTATTTTCTTTGCAGATGCCTACACTGATGACGACCTCATGCTGTACTGGAAGAGAGGAAACAAATCTCTGCAGACGGATGAGAAGATCTCTCTGTCTCAGTTCCTCATTCAGGAGTTTCACACCACCACAAAACTAGCTTTCTACAGCAGCACAGGTACTGATGATCGCCTCTCCGGTACAGTTAAAGCAGTGGCTCCTGGAGCTCCACCAACAGTTTAAGTCTCTACTAATGAGCACATGAGTTGAATCAACTGTGTTTGATTAGGGAAACATACAAAATGTGCAGAGTTGGTGGTGCTCCAGGACGGGTCTGTCACGTTTTTTAAATAGCCGTTGATTAATTGGTCATTTCAGGTAACCGCAATTATTGCCCACCATTAGAAGACACAAGGGGGCGCTGTATAGTACCTTCAGACACGTACTTCCACCGGTCTCGCTCTTAACGGATTACGCTGAGCAATTACGTGCGTTATGTTCAAATGACATTGCCCTGTTGATTTATCCATCATTTTGAGTCATAGCAGCGCAATTATTCAACAAAGATGGATTTAATTTCGAAGCCGAAAACGATAACACTAACCTTCTCACATTTTGGTTTTAAACTGGTCCTATTATGTCCTTTTATGAAGTCTTGATTTAGTTTTTGGGATGTACTAGATTAACTAGAATATGCTTTCATGCTTCGTTGTTCAAAAAACACGTTATTTTTCACATATTTGACATTATTACAGCACCTCTCTCCCCAGTCTGGCCCGAACGCGTTATTGATATCAGGAAGCAGGGTAATACACACATGACGACAGGAGTGTGATGGCGGTGTGTATATGGAGTTACCCCTCTCACTCCTGCTAGTTTTACTGAGATGTCTTATCCTGTGCGAGTTGGCCATTATAATTACAGACGTCCTGTGGTAAAATGACATTACTCCATCTACCCTTGCTAAACTAATTCCGTCCGAATAGGGCTTTAGACAATGAATCGTCAGCCACATCTCATAATGGTGCCAGCCCTTCTCCAGCCGAGGGTTGGGAACCACTGAGTGAACTGATCCTCCACTAATCCCACTTTAAAACCACTACTGATCAGTCCTACATTGACAGCTGTCGCTACCCTCCACATTGTCCCATAATGTACGTCATGTTGCATAATACCATAATTCCTTTAACAATTCCTGGTTGTTAAATCAGTTAAAACTGTTTGGAGACTCTATTTTTATGTCCTGTAAAACTAACCACAACGGCATGGCTTAAACAGTTAAAGATGGTTAAGTAAAAGTAAAATGTAGGTACTGTATCTAGAGAGAATATATATATGCAGGAAACGCACAGAATGTGCAATATCACACTAAACAGTATATTCTTTTATCAAACCTTCAAATAAATGGAAAGTCCATGATGTGGATTATGCTGATTTGTATGATTATTACATTCCCAAAGTAAGAACATTTGCAATGCAAAACTACAATTCATTTATTTACTGAATCAGATGATAGTGTGATAGTACTGTAAGTAAAGAGGTTACTAGACAGTAACCCTGAACTTATCTCTACGGGACACTGGTCCTCAAGGAGCACATTCGGACACCCTAAACTTACACTTATGATATCACTTATAATCGCTTTCAAAAGAGACTTTTCTGTTTAAAGTTTAAAAGTGAGAATCAAAAGGGGACACTTTGTCAGAACGCCATATTGGCTTCACTCTAATAGTGGTAAAACATAAAATCAAATCAAACATAAACAAAAGGTCAGCATGAAATGAAAAGTCCTTCCATGCATATGTTTAATAAAAAAAATTTTTTTAACTTCATATTTTGTAATCAGAATGTCATAACTTAATCTTCCGGTGAAATGATAGACATGTCTCTGGTGATATGCTGGACTTCTCCAGTCATTTGGGTACTTTCCTATAATCCACTGCAAGCTTGCATTCAGATCCGCCTCCAACTGGATAAAACCATGTCCCGCTCTACATTTTTTTTCTTTCTTTTTCAAAGAACAGTTTTACTGGGATACTTCATGATATGGAATCAGCGGTTACTCGTTACATCCTGATTTTAAGTATAATCCTTAGTGCAATTACATATTGCAATTTACTTCAAATTGAATTCACACAAATCATTCCATTTGTTTGAGAAAAATGCTGAAAACAATAAACCTTTTCAATAGACAACAATAAAGACAATAAAGACAATAAAGACAAACTGTTAGCAGATGTTAGCAGATGTAAATGCAACACCGCAATCAACACTTTTCATTTTCATTTTCATTTCGATTTAGTTTAATTGTGCAGGATCATTTTTAGGGCAGTAGCTTCTTTATTCATTTTGCTGGCATTCTGCTTGAACAGCAGGGCTTTTCAATTGTGTTTGTACTGGGGAGTTTACTTCCAACCCTAATTAAAGGGATACTCCACTTTTTTTGGAAATAGGCTCATTTTCCAACTCCCCCAGAGTTACACAGTTGAGTCTTACCGTTTTCGAATCCATTCAGCCGATCTCCGGGTCTAGATCATTGAATCGGACAGGACCATTAGCATCTCTCTCAAAAAAATGACCAAAGAGTTTCGATATTTTTCCTATTCCCAAGAATGACGGAAAATGAAAAGTTGCGATTTTCTAGGCTGATATGGCTAGGAACTATACTCTCATTCCTGCGTAATAATCAAGAAACTTTCACGTTTTAAATAGGAAAAATATCGAAACTCTTTGGTCATTTTTTTGAGAGATGCTAATGGTCCTGTCCAATTCAATTATCTATGCTAAGCTATGCTAAAAGTGGTTCCGCCAGACCCGGAGTTCGGCTGAATGGATTCGAAAACGGTAAAACTCAACTGTGTAACTCTGGGGGAGTTGGAAAATGAGCCTATTTCCCCAAAAAAAGTGGAGTATCCCTTTAAACACATCCGAACCAGCTAATCAAGGTCTTCAGAATTCCTCCATTATTACGGGAGGGTGTGGATCTAAACTCTGTGGGGCGCGGCCCTATGGGAATAGGATTGAAAAGCACTGCTGAACACCATGATTGTTGGTGCTTTGACTAAAACTGCACACTTGTCCCCTTCGATCTTCTCCTGCAGGTTGGTACAATCGTCTGTACATCAACTTCACTCTGCGTCGTCATATCTTCTTCTTCCTGCTTCAGACGTACTTTCCCGCCACTCTGATGGTCATGCTGTCATGGGTGTCCTTCTGGATCGACCGACGAGCCGTTCCTGCCAGGGTTCCTCTCGGTGAGATGTCTTCAATTAATTGCGTAACTGCAAACCAAGTCAAGTCACACACACACACACACACACACACACACACACACACACACACACACACACACACACACACACACACACACACACACACACACACACACACACACACTTTTGAATAGACTGATCGGACTGATCTCTCTGTAGGCATTACGACGGTGCTCACCATGTCCACCATCATCACTGGAGTGAACGCCTCCATGCCCAGAGTCTCCTACATCAAAGCCGTGGACATTTACCTGTGGGTCAGCTTCGTCTTCGTCTTCCTCTCTGTGATAGAGTACGCCGCTGTCAATTACCTGTCCACGGTGCAGGAGCGCAAAATACAAAGCAGAAGGGTAAGCTAAGCTAAGACAGTTTAGTTATCATTTATTAAGGTGTACTTGTTCTGCGGTTAATACAGCATTTTAGCAAGGCTAATCATTAATATTTAGGGACAAACATAGAGGGATCTGTCTTGTTGGCTACTAGAGATGTGCGGATCATGTCTAACATCACCTAAATCTGCAGTTAGAAGTAAATCATCCACCCACTGCCCTCCTGAACCTGTGATTTTCTCAGATTTAGAAATCTGCACCCGATTATTGCAATTATTCTAATTCTCAGTGTCACACGTGATGATATGGTAATTAAGCTTTAAACATGTTTAATATTTCAATGATTCCATCATTAATGATTTAGTTCATCCACCCGCAATTAATCAGAATGTTACTTTTACTTCTTGGCCCGCCTGACCGGTGGATTAGCCGTAGTGTCCGCGGATATAACTATGATCCGCGCATCTCTGTCGGCTACAAAGTGTTTAGCTGGGAGCGTCATTTGATTGCCTAGTGAACTAGACTCAAGGAATAATATTTAAAGTCCAACTGAAATCAAAATGGACCGTATTTACTTTGTTAGCGCATATTACTAGTCTTGTGGTGAACAATTAATCCGTGCAAGTTAAAACACACAAAAAAATGTTTTGGCTTCGTAATCTTTAATCAAAATCTGAAAATGCCCCTCCCCTCTGCATTGGAGGACCTTCCCTGATGACGTAGGTTTGAGGACTTGGGTTGGGAAACGCTTAACCACTCCCCTCAAATCGTTAGTCTGTGATGAGCGAGAGATGGAGAGGAGGAGCGCTAGAGTAAAACCCTGCCCTCTGTTCAATATTCCTTTTCACTGGGAAATACGTCACAGCACTGGAGAAAAGTCGTTTGCAACTTCCGGTTCACGCGGACTTTAAGTCATGATCAGCACAAATTCTCCAAATTAATACGTATAAAAATAATACCAAATAATTGTGTTAAAAAAAATCTTCCATTGCAGAAAATCCATAAGGCCGGATTCAATACAATCTTTGTTAAGAAATTAAGAAATGGCTCTAAAGCTTGACCTTGTTTGTCATGTTGATGCAGGGATGGGGAGAGGCAAGGATCTAATGCAAGCTGTCTTTATTAAAGAAACACTAAAACTAAGATAATTTAAATGAGAAAGCCAAGGTCCAAACTGGGAAACATAAATCCAGGTAGGGAGGATGATAATAATCCAAAACAGTGAACGGAAACACAACAGCTTTACAAAAGACAAGTAAAGACAATGACTGAAAACTAAAGAAGACTAAAACACAGGGGTGTACGGTATATACACACACACAGGCAAACAAGAAGATAACAAGGCATGGATGAGACTGATTAAACACTATGGAAACAGGGACTAAACACAGGAAGTGAAAATATGGAAACAATAGAAATAGTAAGACAATAGAATATGAAAATAAGAGTCCTTGAACAAAAAAACACAAGACATCGTGACAGACATAAGAAAATCTATTTTTGGGAACAGTTTAATTGAACCTTTCGAACCTGATCTGATCAATTTAACCTTAGTTGCTTCAGTCCAGTAAGTGTTCATTTTGATTCATCACTAATAATATAAAAGTTATTCTAGTGTCTACTTTTTTTAAAAATCAGTAAAAATGTCTCAAAAAGAAATTTCTAACTGAAGAGGGTCTATTTCTTTATGGGCTGACTTTAAAATAGACATGGCAAAACATTTAATAGAACTCTTAATTTAGAACCTCATGACATTTTTCTTTGTTTTCAAAACCCATATTTTTCTACAATGACGACATTACTCATCCCGATGACTCTTAATCATACCCAGATACACCCAGCACCCTCCAGAGGTCTCAGCGGTTATTACAGTGGGTGCCGGAAGTTCAGTTTTCTCAAATTGCAGTCAGGCGTGTTCTCCTCAGCACTTTACGAAATATACTCCTTAATCATAGCCACCATCCTTTTGGGGTTCATGAATGGTCTAGAAATTCAGACTCTTGGCTCCAGAATTGGACATTCATCCAACATCGGTCCCTCCGTTTTCTTCAACCGACCTACTTAGCCTCTGCATCCTCTCTCTACTCTCAGGCTATTTAAACCCCGCCATTGCCTGAACCTAAAGTCCATGTTCCTGGTTGCCTTTTTGGCATCCTACGACATTTAAAAAATGTACCCCTATTTCATCCATCTCCGATCTCTACATCCATCCCTGCATCTTTGTAATTTCCATCTAACATCTCCTAAGATCCGCTCTTTCTTACCGAAACCTGGCCACAAGACTCTGGTTCAGCAAGCAATCAATCCTCCATATCACCGGCATTTCTCCAGAACACTACTCACTACATTCCCTCCGCATCGGAGCAGCAACCTCAGTGGCCAGACGAGGTATCTCAGACGAGACGATCCGACTCCTTAGCTGTTGATCTTCAGAAGCTCTTACATTTGTAACAATCTCAAAGACCTCCGTCAAGCCAAGCTTACCTCAGCTCTTCCAATCTTTGGGGTCCTAATCACTCGGCCTACATTTAACATGATGCCCCCAGTCTAAGTCTCCGGGGGACGGTTGCACCAGCTGTGCGTAAGTTAGTTTTGACGTAAATGGACACTAAGTTACGACTTACGCACTTCTATTTTTGCGTTGCACCATTAAACTTAGTTGAAGCGTAACTCTACGTATACAGTAAACTAAATATTTACGGCAGCCTCCGATCAGGAGTAACGGTTGGAATAAAATATCAGACAGGCTGAACTGCATCAATAAGCTCTTCTTTTACCTGACAGACTTCAGTTCTTTAGACATATATGATAATGCTGACATTTACACTCACTTATATTTCAAGAGAGAGAACATTATGTGAAAAGATTACTTTGTAACGAACCCGTCCTTAACAGCGCGACGCTGTGTGCATCGGTCCATGTTGTGCATGTCAAATATCAGTCATAATCAATAAACGTAATGTCTTATGTTTTTTTGTATCAATATGACAGTTAAGGGGTTAAGAATTTCCCAGATATTTTCATTAAACTTTTTTTTCTTAAGAAGAAAATTTCACCTGATCAATGTGATTTAAATTCCGAGAACGTGCTGTAATATTACATGTAACATGTGCTTGTGTGATCCAGCAGTTGCCGTGTTCATGTGGAATGACCCATCCTGGTCAGATGATGATGATGAGCAGCAGCTACAGTGACATGGACATGATGACCACGGGAAACTACGGCATGTCGGAGCTGAACGGGGACAAACAGGAGCAGTTCCTGGTTAATCTGGTCCTGGATAATGAGCAGGGAACTCAAAGACCTGCTGTAACCTCCAAAAGCAGCTTATTAATAGACACTCATGCCATAGACACTCATGCCATAGACAAATACTCACGGGTCATCTTCCCCGGAGCGTACTCGCTCTTCAACATCATATACTGGTCCATCTACCTGCAGTGACCGCTGGTGCTGCACTATACCAGTCTCGGGAATGCAAACTACTAATGAAAAACTACGTTTGTTCTTTTTTATGTTGGAACATGTAATAGATTTTTGCCAGTTAGCAATAAAAGAATACGTTACTATATGTGGGCAGTTGACATGACCTGTCATTACAAGAAAAAGTTTTTTCTTCTTCTTATATATATCATTGTTAGGATGAATAGCAAAAAATATAGATTTTTTTTCAATAAATATCAAATTGCCTATTCAGAGAGTGGGAATCATGTGTCATGATCTGATCATGTGTCAAAATAGCTGAATACCTTGAAATGTACAGTGTGTTACATTAAAATGACGGTGCATATTATTTGCATGTAATTGCTGAGTGCATATTATTTATAATCTACATGAAATATCCATACTTTAACTATTTATTATACCTCAGAACCACTGAAATGAATTTGTAAACATAAAAACATAAAAAGAAGGTTAAAACTAGACCTAATTGAAAGCAACGTGTTCACGGTTTATTGGACGTTCTCTGGCAGCAATTACAGCTTTGAGTGTTTTTGGTCACTATTATGGCCATATATGCTGTTGACTTCTCATAGAGATTTACAGTACGCTTTACATTATTCCAGAGTGGATTGTGGCCTGGACCTGGTGGCGACTAATATTTTTTTAATTTAGTTAAAATCATAAACTAATTATCATTAAGGGGTTCCTTATCATTAAGGGAGTCCCCCTGTAGTCAATAATTATATCCCTTAAAACTCATCTTTGATCACCAAAATATTTAATTTTTTGTAAACGGGGTTCTATGAATATGCAAATGAGCCCCGCCTCCACTCACTCACAGCAGCTCAGAGATCCACTCAGCCAACTTACTGAGGGAAACGCTCCACAATGATATCGCTCTTTATAACGTCGGACACATAATGGCGATTGGCCTTTTCTTGACTATGTTATCAAACCGCTAATAACGTGTTGCTAATGTTATACAAACCATGTTCCCGTTCCTCATCTCAGAGTCGGACAGCAGCCTTCTAACAACCAGCATCCTTACAAACGCTCTGAACATCACAGAACATCAGTGGAGAAACTGGCACTTTCATCAAAACATCATCGAACCGTGTTTTTGAGACTGTCTTTGGTTCACTGCAGTTTTAAGGAGGAAACACTCAGCAATGGTGTCGACTTATGAATTTACACATGGTTTGTCTTTAAACACATTAAAACACCACATAGACACATAAACTACATTAAACACTTGATTTTCACTACAGGGGGGCTTTAACTTGAGGGGAATATTGGCCTTTGATTGGGCACTAGAATATTTAGTTTTGAGTGCTTAGAAAATAAGCTGTGATAAATTGGTTATTCAGTAATGGGAGAATAGGCTAACTTACATTAGGAATGAACACTTTTGCAACACACTGCATAAAAACATCAGACCATTAAGTCTAACACACACACACACACACACACACACACACACACACACACACAACAGCGACCAAAACTCTTTATTTCAAAATGGGCAGAATAAAAAGATAAAAATTATTACTGTATCCTTTTCTTTTCCATTCTGAAGTGA
Source organism: Leuciscus leuciscus (assembly GCF_965113295.1). Taxonomy (NCBI): domain Eukaryota; kingdom Metazoa; phylum Chordata; class Actinopteri; order Cypriniformes; family Leuciscidae; genus Leuciscus; species Leuciscus leuciscus. The sequence continues at coordinate 35,748,268 of NC_138743.1, read as the reverse complement.
TGCAGACGATACAACGGAAAGGCAGTGAGAAAATGAGTTTTGAAGAGGTTCAAGCATGACATCCCGACACTAACAGACCATGTGCCAGATGGTACATTCTTAAGTCAATTAAAAACAAAGAGCCATTGAAATAAAACATATCATTGCTTGAAGATTGGCATAATTAGTTCCTTAACTGTCCACTGCGCTTCAATACAAGGTTAAAAACACACTTTCTGTTCTCACGATCAGCTGTCCAGTTCTTCATGGTGATTGTCCAAGTCGGCGTCCGCCCAAATATACACTCTTATACATTATTGTGCAAAATGTTACACGTATTCTGGTCTTACACAAATGCAAAAAAAAAAAAACTATAAGCTTCAGTAACAAAACTACATGGACGTTTCAAGTAAATTAACACGAAAAAATATACACTTTTTGTTTTTTTTACACTTCCAAAAGTCTTTAAGTTTAACTTAAGAGTGCTTTCCGAAACTGCATGGTTCAACAGTTCTCAGCCACGAGATGTTCCCGGTCCACTGCGCTTCAATATAAGGTTAAAAACATACCATTTTCTTACAGTCAGCTGTCCAGTTCTTCATGATGATTGTCTCAAATATCTCTTTTACCCGTGTGCTTTCCGAAACCACTGCCCGGTTCAACGGTTCTCTGCAACGAGACGCCACCGGTCCGTGTCAGGGTGTGGTGTTGGTCAGGGCTCGGCCTGGACCTTGAGCAAGCTCTTCAGGTGCTCGGACATCTGCTCTCTGCTGCAGTCGTGCTGGAGCCGGCGCTCGCCCACCCAGTGCCGGGGTGGTTTGGGGAGGACGCTGGGCGAGGGCGGCTCGCTGAACTTGGCTCCGGCGTACGTCTGGAGCTCGGGAGCGCAGACGCTCGCCCTCCTCAGCGGGATCTTCTCTGAGCGCATGGAGATCTGAGCGTTGTCTGGCGTGTTCCTCTGCTTGCTCCACTGCCGGGGTTTGCTCAGGTTCTCGCCGGTTTGCTCAAGCCTGCTCGAGCTGTGGACACACTGGCTTCCTCGCTCATCACACTCGCTTTTTGACTTCGGCTGCTGAAGACACACAAGAAACGGTCACACTACATTTGGTTTCACAGTGTCCTTGTTACATATGTTACATGTACTTACCATAGTAATAACAGTAAATGATGCATAATTACATGCAACTAACCCTCAACCAAACCCTAACCCTAGAGTAAGTACATGTAGTTGCTTAATATTTACTCAGTACTTAAATATATAATTACACTGTAACAGTGACACCTTAAAATAAAGTGTAACCCACTTTATTGTAAAGTTTAATTACACACATACATGTACTTACTGTATAATAACTGCGCTATTTTTAACTTCCAGGTTTAAATTAGTCTTTGTGTCACAGGATGTGTTGTTTTCTCAGACCTATAGGCCTTGTTCAGGTTAGACGCCATTTTGAATTTAACGCGGAAGAAAACGAGGCTTTGAGGGATAGACTTCAGTCTTTACGATGGCAAGCACTGTATAAAGGTCCTAGACCACATCATCTTCCTCACAACTCCTGCTTTACTCCTGTTTTTTCATCAGCTGAACGATCAGTATCTTGTTAAACGACACTGTACTTCTATCCCTCACAGCCTTGTTTTCATTCCTGTCACAAATGAGCACGCATTGCTTTCCTATGACAGGCTTCAAACAGTGAGATCGCATACAGTAAGTGAGAGATGCATTAATGGATTAAAAATGAGTTTGTTTTTGCTTTACAAGAGTAAATTCTCTTCAACAGATCCATGATTCATCCACACTGTGAGTGTAACTAGACTTTACGGCTCCATAACCGATCAAACGGCATATACAAATGCAGCAAAATAAGCCTCAAAATGTATAATAGATGCAACAGTGTATTCATATATAGTTGATGCAGAGTACAAATGTGAACAACTGTGCATTTATTTGTGCTTTAAATGAGCTGTGCTGTCTGTCACAGGACGTGTGTGTGTTTGTGTCATTTACAGAGAGCTTACAAAACCATGTATAAAATATTTGTTGATTTTGTTGCATGTAATGGTGAATTGCAGTGGGAATTTATGGGAATCTTTGATGCTTTAACTCAATGAGAGCGAAATAAAACTGAATCAAAAGCCATTGTTGTGTTGTCAGTCTCTTACCATGCCCACTTCTGCAGCATGTAGTAACTAACCAACTAACTGGTGTTGAAACAATATGTAATATGTCAAATGTTCTGCGCGCACAGAAAGCCGCTTCTCAGACAGCGCCAGTGCCGATCTGAGTTCTCTTTAAAGTCTTATCGCGCTTGAACTGACAAAATCACACTGAATTATGTCAAAATAGGCATTTTTGGCAAGTATCCTCATAAGTCAAAAGGTCTTAAATGATCATAAGGAGTTGTGAGAAAAACATAGTTAAATATAATAATGATACACACAATTATTAAGGCTTAAAGCAAGGATTTAGAAGAAACAAGAATTTTGATTATTATCACGCAACGTTGCAGTTATTAGAGAATACTAAATTTCTTATTACAGAGCCGTAGATTTTAGACGATTTTCACAAAATGTAATTAGTACATAAACTTGTTTTCACACGATGTACACATATGTCCGTTTTCGTAACGGTTGGACATTCATATGTGAAGTTATTAGCTGCTTAAGTTTGATTGGCTGCTGGCGGCCATGTTTTTCCCATTACAGGACATGTTACAACATCCACTGAAGAAGATTTCAACTTCACAGATCAAGCGGTTATGTGTCCTCAGAATGTCCCGAGATCTAAGCGTTTTGTTAAGTTTGGGCATTGCGTTCAGGAGATGAAGGTCAGTCATGAAAAGCGAGTGAGTTAATTCAGTTATATCTTCACAACACGACAATATATTAAAATTCTTTTGATAACTTTATGCCAGCACCATCCTAGCAGTGTTAGGGAGAGATACTTTTTAATCCATCGCGCTCTTTAAGATCACTAAATTCAAGGCTTTTGGTCATACCTAGGATATCCAGAACCACCAAAGGAGGGAGAGCATTTTCACATTTGGCTCCAAAACTCTGGAATAGTCTTCCTGATACTGTTCGTTGCTCAGACTCGCTCTCCCAGTTTAAAACTAGATTAAAGTCGCATCTCTTCAGCCAGGCATTCTTATAATCCTACAGTTCAAACTACAATCCGGCCTCTAGCTCATAAATGCCAGAGGAGAACTGGCCCCCGACTGAGCCTGGGTTCTCCCAAGGTTTTTTTTCTCCATTAGGTCACCTGATGGAGTTTTAGGACACCATTAGGTCACTTGATGAAGTTTTTCGGTTCCTTGCCACTGTTGCCTTTGGCTTGCTCAGTTGGGGATATTTTGGGGATATTTAATTTAATTTTATCAATCAATAAATTCCTCTTGAAACAAACTTTGTTGTATTATTTTAACTTAATACTGTGAAGCTGCTTTGATACAATCTGTATTGTGAAAAGCGCTATACAAATAAACTTGACTTGACTTGACTTTTAAAAAAGTATTGCATTACAATATTGCGTTATTCACTTAAAAAGTAACCAATTGCTTTACTTGGTTACTTTTAAAGAAAAGTAATGCGTTACATTACTTTTGCGCTACTTCTTCTCACCTGGACTTGTTTTAAAATTTTTAATAATAAGGCTGAAGGAAATGCAAATTCACACAGCTCAAATAATCATTTCAGTTTAACTGGATCATGGAAGGTCAGCAGCAAGTACACTGGTCAATAAAGTGAGATTAAATGCATAGAAATATTTGTTTTATTTAACATATTTAATTATTGGAGGTTTGCGTAGAATTCTCATTTTGCATTTCACTGATTTTATTCATTTTGAGGAATCCTGAACCTGTTCTTTTGCCAGTGAGACGAGTAAAGGCACACATTTAGTCTGAACTACAATAGCCATCAATTTACTCATGATTTCTGTCAACATGTGGACAGGAGAGCTGTCAGTCACGACATGGGGAAACAAAGTAACGCGTTACTTATTTGAAAAAGTAACTCAGATATTTTGTTGTAAATTTAAAAATAACTCGTGATGCGATACACCCAACACTGATCCCTATCTGCAGTGCGCAACATTTGGTGAAGTTTGGAGGAAATAACAATATGTATATAATATATATAATAATATAATATATTTAATAATATATAATTAAGTATATTTTCGCGAGAGAAACCGCAATACAATTTTCCTCAATAAAACAGTAACAAGAGTTTGATCAAATGTTTATGCGCCAGAAGATACACTATGCGCAACGATACAGTCAGAAGGCTTTTCAATCTACAAATCGCCATCATTTACCATGGATTTACTGTAGTAACACTCACTGCACCATGGTATTAAGGCAGAAATGTGAGAATTTTATTATAGCATTAATGTAGACATACTAAATGTATTAAAGGAGTAATGGAATATAAACAGTATTGTTTGTGATTAAGCTATAGCATTTGTGCATTTATAGTAAATATATTTAGGCTCCTGTTTTTCATACAAATACCATAGAAACAATATTGTTAAATTTTACCATGGTATTGAAGTGCTATATGCATGGTTTTAACTGTGGTTATCTTGATCTAAATGTATGCTACTATGGAAGAATGGTAACATTTTAATATTCTGACTGTTTGAGTTTTATTAAAATAATGCTTATTTTAATAAAACTCAAACAGTCAGAATATTTAAATTTTTCCGTATAAAAAGTAATAAAACAAAAACATAATTGTAATAAAATTGTAAAAATCAAAAATTATAAAAAGTTGTTACAGTTTTTACAAATTCAAAAAAAGTATTTGTCATGTTCTGACAATAAAGAGTCGTTTAAAACCACAATTAATGGTCTGGTATCTACAACTGTCACTCAGGAGCAAAAATCTGCCTTGAAAATTGAAAGGAATAAAGATTTGACATTTATAGCGATAATTATTTATATCAACTGGAGGACAATAAGGATTGCCTGATGGCCCGGGGGCCAGCGTGAAGGACACTCGGGCCAGTGCTGCAACTTCATGGAAGTTGATAATTTGCGCATTTTTAAGCCTTGCCAATTCAAATATTTAAGCGCACACGAAAGTCCTCTCAGACTGGTACTCGCGAATACTCTCTTCAAGTCTTCCTGAGCTTGCATGGACATATCTGCACAAAAATATGTTAAATTGCCCGTCTTGTCGAGTATCATCGTAAACATAGTCGGTTATGTCTTAAGTGAAGGTAAACATGAGATAAGATGCGTGTGTAACAGTATATTGGATCCGTGCAGCTCTTAAAGTGACAGCAGCCTAATATTCCTGCTGTCTATTTTTTTGTTTAATTTGTGCTGAGCAGCTTTTATCTGGGGGCTCAATAGTAATGTTTATATTTGTACATGGGCGTCGGAACCATTGTATATGGGTGGGACAGGACACACCCACTTTTTAAGATCAATGATATTATACCCACTCACTTTTACCGTCTCTAATTCAGCGCATTTGTCTGTTCGCTTTTCAGAGCGCCGTCAGTCAAATCCATTCCACTTGAGGAATTAAAATAAATATTTTTTTTAATTAAAATTAATAAATTAAACTCCATTTCCACTGAATCACTACATTATATTTCTCAACGAGCCGCAACTGACGAAAGTAACCGCCCGTTGTACCTTTCCAGTCAAATATTGCATTGCAAACATCAATAACAGCTTTAAGTTGTCATTGCTGGCAAATTACCGTATTAGCGGGATAATCCACGGAGAGCTGTGCATTTAATGCACGACGTGGAGGCAAAGAACCGCCCGACGTTAAGTGGAGTTTAGTTTACTTGTTTAATTAAAAGGCACCAGAATGAAATGGTATTTACTCCAGTAACAGTTTTCTGGGGGAGGACCCACCCACTTTTTTTCTTCTTCCGACGCCAATGTATTTGTATGTATAAATAAGTGCGTATTTACATACAAGTATCCACATTAGTAAAGCGGGCGTTGGGGTAAGATGATCCACCCCTAATTTTTGTTTCTGACCAAATATCTCATCTCAGCACTTTTGATGAATGGCTACACTGTTTAATTTTGTCATTTCCTCTGAATATCAACATTAGTGAGGGCTAGTCAGCCGAAACCGTTCTGAAGTTAATTGATCTAATCTCTTGAAAATAGTAATCTGTGACGTCATCATGTTGAATATCCAAGTTTTTTGTGTCTATTTGTTAATGAGAAATTTGTGGACACATTGTTTTTGGATTTGTGGTGTAAAAGTTGTATCTTTTATTTGGATTTAGAAAATTAGACCCTTGGGGTAAGATGGGCCTACCAGATTTGGCACAGAATTCCCCAAGTGACATAGTGTTACTAGTGTTATTATTTTTTAAATGTAATAATCATTGTATTCGAAGGGGTTATTATTCAGTATACTGACTATAAATAATAAATATATTTCCATGAATTAGGCCTAAATATAGGCTACATTTCAGACATCTTTGCTTTCATTAAATATGTGAAATCATTCAATTGGCATTCATAGTGTTGCTATTATGACATACACTGGATGAACATATTTGAATAAAACTGTTAAATTGCCCGTCTTGTCGAGTATCATCATAAACATAGTCGGTTATGTCTTAAGTGAAGGTAAACATGAGATACGATGTGTGTGTAACAGTATACTGGATCCGTGCAGCTCTTAAAGTGACAGCGGCCTAATATTCCTGCTGTCTATTTTACATGTTAATTAAGCAAAACAGAAAAATAAAATCGCTCACTGCTCTTGACTGAATAACTTTAATAAGGGTTAATCTACATTTATACAGTGAAGACTATGCAGTGATATTTTACATTTGTTTACTAATTCTGTACCTGAAAGTCTAGTTTACACCTACATGAAAAACCTGAAAAGCACTGTTTATTTAGTTTGTTCTGTTGTATTTATTTGTGCTTTTGCTCGTAATTTGATTATTTGTTCTTATTTTATTACTGACTGTCTTTAACAATTTTTTTTATGTATGCGAGTTAGGCTCACAGTTTTTGGTGTCATAACATTATTTATTATGGTTACATGGATCAAAAACATCTAGGCCTAAAACAATAACAAGGCCTATTTTATTTGTGTATTTATTAAAAAAAAATGTGTGGTGGGCCACTGGGTCAGTGTTGAGCCCTGACCTGATATGAACACTTTTATCATGACAATTTTTTTGCCAGCTTTATATAGAAGGCAATGAAATCAGACTCAAGGATGCAGGTGTAATAAAAACATAATGTTATTTTTAACCCCCAAGACCCAAAATGCAAATTGTCCTATTATAGTGTTGGACGTGTGTGTGTCTCTTTGCACCTGAGCAGATGCGTACATTCGGGACCATCTGATGATCCTGCATACATTTTCTGGCAGAAAAGAAGACGATGATGATCAAGAAGAGGAGGAAAAGAAAGAATCAGTACAAACACACTTCAGTGATTGAACCCCTAATTACAGGTCATTCATTTAGTGCGGGGTTCAGTCACTCTATTGATGCTGATATAGTAGTGTCTGCCAGGATTCATGATTTATAGATCAAGCCTTGCGGGATTCAAACCCACAAGATTCCAGTTATCAACCTCTTTACAGACTATCACACTGACTAAACATATACTCTCAGCGTTTAGTCCAAAACAAGTAAGCCTGAACATGCGGAAGCGCCACGGCACATGCTCGAGAAGCCTGTTATCACCAGGGCAATAATAACGCATGTTACCTGTTGTTTATTCGTGGCTGTTTTAGACTGAGCTGGTTTGAGCTCTTCATGGGTGGTTAATGGAGATTTAAAGCTGCTTTTGTTGCTGTTTGCTGATGCTTTGTTGTGTTTACTGTGAACGTTTCGTCCTCTCTTCTTCAAGAGCGCTTGCTTTGATCTGCTTATCTTCATTGCTTTATTCTCCACGCTTGATTCGACTCGATGTCCAAAAGCATCACCCAGCATGATATCAGCTGCACTACACAGAGAACTTTGTCAAACACGCCCAGATGTAAACAGAAACTGATGCTGCTGCTGCTGCTGAGGAAGATGTTGTGGGATGTTTGGTCGTATCTTGAGGTCTGACAGTCAAGGAAGTTTTCTAAATCAAATATTTTGACCTCTGTCTTCGCTAATTCTATTAAAAAGATCCGTCTCTGTAACGCGGTGCAAATGTGAAACCATCGCCGTTTCCTTTTCCTCCCCCGTAATGGCCACTCAAGCACTTACTGCGCATGCGCCCTCTATTACATCACATCGGGCTGAAAACATTTCATTTAAAATCGCGACGTTAAAGCGATTAATATAGGAAGAAATAAGAGTCATAATAGTCCGGTCATTTTAAGCCAAAATGGGGGTCAACCTTGAACAAATTGCAACAGAAGCAAACAGAACTGATTTTGTATCCTCAATATGTCCTGAGTAAGGGTAAAAAAGTCCCGAATAATCCCATTAGGGGAAAGTTTCTAAGAAGACCCAAATATAGTCTATTCATTATTTTTCTCACGTGAATAGAGTAAATATTTTAACCTTTAGATATCACCATGAAAATCACTGAGTTGATTACTTACATCAAGACAAACATGGACAAACGTGCCAATTTGCATAAATACCACAACAGATCTGAACACTGGGTATAGCCAGGCGAAAATGTGTTTTTGAATCTTGTTGACAAATAACAGTAAAATACTTAATGTTAAGGTCTGAATGGAACCCATTTAAGCTACCCATGAGCATTAATACATAGAGGCAGGAAGAAGTAACCAGCCTTTATTAATTATTATCGCAGAGATGGGGTTTGGGGATGGGTCCGTGGGACTGTTTCTGGGGATTCACTTTTTATTTTACCTACCTTTTGTCTTTTGCATTCCCCTTGCCATTGTCTCCTGTTCTTCCCTCAGACTCGTCCCCCAGAAACAGTCCCACAGACCCAGCCCCAAACCCCATCTCTGCAATAATAATTAATAAAGGCTGGTTTAAAGTACTTCTTCCTGACTCTGTGTATTAATGCTCATGGGTAGCCGAAATGTGTTCCATTCAGACCTTAACATTAAGTATTTTACTGTTATGTGTCAACAAGATTCAACAAGACATTTTCGCCTGACATGGTTAAAATAAGTACCCTATTCACGTAAGAAAAAGAATGAATAGGCGTATGAATAGGCTATATTTTGGGTATTTTTCGAAACTTTCCCCTAACGGGATTCTTCGGGGCTTTTTTTCCTTACTCAGGACATATTGAGGATACAAAATCAGTTGAGTTTGCTTCAAATGTCAGACGAGTGTTTTAAATTATGCTGAGCAGCTTTTATCTGGTGGCTCAATAGTAACATAATATATTTAGGCCTATGTATAAATACGTGCATATTTATAAATATCCACATTAGTAAAGCGCACATAGATATATGAGAAGGGGCCATAGGGCGTTGGGGTAAGATGATATTATTTTTTTCTGAACAAATATCTCACCTCAGCTCTTTTGATGAATGGCTACGCTGTTTAATTTTGTCATTTCATCTGAATATCAACATTTGTGAGGTCTAGTCAGCCGAAACCGTTCTGAAGTTAATTGATCTAATTTTGTGTCTCTTGAAAAGAGGCATCATGTTGAATATCAAAGTTTTTTTTGTGTCTCTTGTTCATGAGAAATTTGGGGACACAGTGATTTGCATTTGTGGAGTAAAAGTTGTAGCTTTTATTTTGAAGTAAAAATATAAAATTAGACCCTTGGGGTAAGATGGGCCACTCATATTTGGTCAGAAGGCCCCAAGTGGCATAGTGTTATTATTTTTAAACTGAATAATCATTGTAATCAATGGGGTTATTATTCAGTAGGCTACACTGAATATAAATAATACACATATTTCCATGAATTAAATGTATGTCAGAGACATCTTTGCTTTCATTAAATATGTGAAATCATTCAATTTGCATTCATAGTGTTGCTATTATTACATGTCTTTAATTAAAAATTGTCAATTAAATAAATAATATTCATATGCCTATATAAGTCACAGCATAATTTTACCTTTCAGATGAATCTCTTTAACTGGGATTCTGCATCGGTTACTCAATTATCATTAACTCATTTGTGAAAATAAAATGTATAGAGTAGTTGATTTAGTATTTTACATTAATAGCACTTTAATATATATATATATATATAATATTAATAAGAATTATATTAAAAATCATTTATACATGCCTTACATATCCCTCTTTTAATATTTGACATTGTGTGCTTTAACAACTAAATTAGACTCTATCTATCTATCTATCTATCTATCTATCTATCTATCTATCTATCTATCTATCTATCTATCTATCTATCTATCTATCTATCTATCTATCTGTTCGTCTATCTATCTATCTATCTATCTATCTATCTATCTATCTATCTATCTATCTATCTATCTATCTATCTATCTATCTATCTATCTATCTGTTCGTATATATATATGTTTGTCTATCTATCTACTATCGGTCTGTCTGTATCTATCCATCTTTCTGGAGGTGTAGCGCCCCCTGCTGCCCGCCTGGAGTCACTGCTGTCGGTTGTAGATGTAAGTAACGCACAGAACTGCGGGACAGTGAGCGTGGGGAATATTACTGTTTACTTCTGAACAGGGTTTGGGAAGAGCCTCATGGAGTTCATCTCATGAAAGTTATCCTTTCTACCGCACGGAGCTCTTGATACAGCGGGTTAACGCCAACAGCACTGGGAGTGTGTGTGTCAAAGGCCCAGACAGCGGCTCACAGAAGCTCCTCCAGCCCGCCCGACAGGCTTGAGCCCCGGGGCAGCTGAACGCGGAGTCCCGCTCGAGAGCATGGCTCAAACCGGAGCGCCTCCTCGGTGGAGGAACTGTCCCAGAAGAGGACAACCTGTGGCTGGTGAGCATATACCAGACTGTTGTCAACAAAGCTGCTCTGCTAATCCGCACTCAGTCTCATTAATGCAATGATTCAGTTGTTTAGAGTTATGCTATTATGGAGAGCATGAATGCACTCAATCACTGAACTGTGCGACTGCAGCTTCCGTGAAACCAGATTAAACTGCTTTCAGTCTAACAGAGAGCTACCGTTAGCCTGTGCTTGGTTATAGCACTGACCAGTGCACTGCGTCGTTTGCCCAAATTAACCAATGAGAACTTTGCCTAAATTAACTAATGATGACTTAATTTGCGTGTGTTTTAAAATGGGAGCATGTACGACGTCAAGATACATACTAGGGCCACTCTAAACTTGTTTTGTTGGGTCTGGTTTTTTAAATGGAGTGGCTAGCCAGATTAGCTCGCTACACGCAGATCAACACAATTTACGTCACTGGACAAGAAAGAGGCGGGAGCTGCGTGTTCGAATTCTACTACGGCGAGGGCTTGATTCATGAATATTAATCACGCAATGTTACGTTCGGCCTCCTGATTCGCTGAGAGCCAGGCGTCGGCAGGATTGTAACGAATCGCACTATGGTGTAGGACTCACTTGACCTCCATGTACGCTATGACTTAATTAATATTAAAGAGATAAGACTTCAACTTGTAGTGTTTTGCACAGCAGCGGTTCCTAAACTATTTGGTCAGCTGAACAGTTAAACAAATCATTTAAATGGATGTATTCACTGACATTTCATGCAGTGTTCTTACTTTTCCTTGAACATTTATGCTTATGGTTATTTTTTCGGCATCCAAGATCAGAGGAAAGTATTAAACTTAAAGGAATAGTTCACTTCAAGATGAACTCAAAAGAAGATATTTTTAAGAATATGGGTAACCAAACAGTTGATGGACCACATATACTTCCATAGTAGGAAAAAAACCTTTGTGTTCAGCAGAAGAAAGAAACTCATACATATTCCTTTAAATGTGCTATATGTCATGGATATTATTATTAATACCATGGTATTACCGCCCGACACCAACATTGTACTGTGGTACCACAGATGATAAAGATTTCAGTGAACCAAGCCATCATCGTGAGTGTCATGCTTGAACTTGTATGATGATTTCTCTCTTCAGGTAAATTTCTGCCCATGAAAACCATGCTTGGACCTCGGTATGATGATAAAGTGCCCGAGGAGAACCGGTTTCATCCCAGCATGCTGTCCAACTATCTCAAAAGCTTGAAGGTACATGGAGGTTCCTCTTAAACGCATCTTTAATGCTCTTGTTCTGACTGAGCTGTGTTGATGTGATGCTCACCTGTCCGCAGGTGAAGATGGGTTTGCTGGTGGACCTGACCAACACCAGCCGCTTCTATGATCGAGCCGAGATCGAAAAAGAAGGAATCAAATACGTCAAACTTTCCTGTAAAGGGTATGTGAACCTCAGCATATGAATACTGTGTTTATTTTGTCGCTTGGATCTGAAATGTAACCGCGCATAAGAGAAGATCCCAGCATGCATGTATACATTTAAGAAATATTTGCATGTATATACTGTATATATATTTATATTTATATATAATTTAATTTATATATAATTTTTGTCTTAAATATGTACATGCATGTATGTGTATTTATAAATGCAAAATAATTTTACACAGTACACACACACATATATAATGTAAACACAAACTTTTATTTTGGACGCGATTAATCGTTTCACAGCCCTAATATATAAGTTAATAAATAACCAAAACATGGCATCTAGTTAACATATTAAAATCACAAAAAAGGTTATTGGGTTACAAACTGTAAACTTCAACTAAGTCACAAATTTGTCTTGTTTGTCTTTTTTTTTTCTAACAACCAAAATAAACATTTTGGAAAATGTAATAAATTAGGTTTTAAAATAATATAGTTTGTAAACTTATTTTTATGATACAATGAAATGATAAAATATATTTTTTTTAAACAGAATTAGAAGTTTTATTATAATTAAATTGTATAATGAATTAGCATGAAAGCGTGTGCGTGCTCAGACTGCCTTTTCATTTTAATCTTGAATAGACCATCAGGTGTCACTTTTATTCTGTGTGAACATGTGTCAGTGTATGTCTGTGTGCCACTGGAGCCCCTCTGCTGTAGCTGACATGCTAGTGTTGATCTGTCATGCTAAAGTCATGTGTGTGTGTGTGTGTGTGTCTCATTCAGCCACGGGGAATGCCCCACAGCAGAGACTACAGAGATGTTCATCAGACTGTGCGAACACTTCATAGAGAAGACGCCCACCGAGCTCATCGGTAAGACCACCAGCCGGCTCAGCTTTGACACTTTAGCTTGATTTTATTTTTGCAAACCCTTATTCCAACAATTACACTGTGTACTATCTATCTAGTCCCGACGCAACATGCAGTTTTTCTTGCTGAAAGTACTGTCAGTCATCTATATGACTTCTATGCTGATTTCCAGTGTCCAAGAGTTATTTTTCTCACTTGAGGAACAGTGTTTTAAAGTGCCCTTATTATGTGATCTGTCATGCAGTGTGTAATACAGCTGTTTGGAAACGTAAACGGTCTGCAAAGTTTTAAAGATCGAAGTGCAGATAAATGGAGTTCCTAGCCTGGGAAAACCCAGACAACTTCCGGCAAATTTAGATTTGCTCTGCAAGTAGTCTGGCAAAGAGCTCATTCAAGCCCATTTCTAATCCGTCCAAATCGCGGCACCAATCAGAAACGTTGGGGCGGGCTTTACACGATGACGATCGCTCTGATTGGTTTAAGGTCTATCCAATTGCGCCCAGAGGCATTTGAGCGACGTCCGTTGGTGAAGCGCACATTATTAAATTCAAATTGCAAACGCATGAGGACAGTCTCCATGAAAGACCCACTGGCAGATGAACGTGCTTCTACATTTCTCTCCGAAACGGTAGGAAATTAAATTCGATTTAATAGAGGATTTTAACTGTGACGAGATGATTGACAGGGCAGTTTAAGTGACAGGACGCACGCGACAGATCCGTCCGATAAAGATGACGAAGTAGTGTTTCCCAAAGCTTGCCTACTTTTTTGCTACACATTCAAAAGTAAATACCTTTTCTTCACAAAAAGAGTTCATACTTTTATGGCGTAGAGTAACTTAGGCGAATTGGGACGCAGCATATGGCTTTACACGATGACGATCGCTCTGATTGGTTTTAGGTCTATCAAATTGTGCCCAGAGGCATTTGAGCGACGTCCGTTGGTGACGCCCCTTTGGAAATGAGTTATTAATGAAGCTTTGCCAGACCATAACTCAGTTACTACTGAGAATGGTCTGGTTTTAACCAGGCTATGGAGTTCCCAAAAGAAAGCCGTGATTCTGACCTGCCTGAAACAAGTCGTCAGTATTTCCTAGGGCTGGGTATCGGCCTCATGATTCGATACATATCGCGATACATGTGTCACTCACGATGTATCATGATATATTGCGATACGATACATATTGTGATATATTGCGATACTTAAAAAAATTATATTTAAAAAGTAATTGAATACAGCTTGCTGTGTGGTATGTGTATCATATTATATTGATAACTCAGCAGAAAAAGAAAAACTTCCATTCCAATTTATTAGCAAAGCCATTTGCATTGCACTGAACAGTGAACACACTGAAATGTATGAAGTGCATATTGTGTCACTGAACACTTTTAACTAAAAATGAAGATCCCACAAAATTTATAAAACTGAAAATTCTTCAGTTGAAAATAAAAGTTAGTTGCTGCTGTCCCCTGTGACTTACATAGAATATATATTCATACTATGGCAGTCAGTGGGGAACAGCAACTGTCAGGATAAACATTCATCAAAATAACTTCTTTTGTGTTTAGCACAAGAAAATAAATTAATACAGGTTTGGAACAACATTTAGAGAGTAAATAACAGAATTCTCATTTTAATCATCCATGATCAAAAATCGTGTTATCGCACACCAAAGTGCACCAAGTTGGCTCTGCAAGCTGGAGGCGATCATATTTTCCGCCATGCTCGCTCCCGCTTGGCTGTATGAATGTATCTGACTATCATCTGTTAGCTTTGTAGATAGCGAGTCAGCGATATTAGATATTAGAGGTTGGAATATCGAAACACTGTCGTGAATAACATTATCACGATAGTTAGCTGTATCGATATTTTTGCACAGCCCTAGTATTTCCAGTCTTACTTCTTGCTTGAACCTACATTCAAACACTGTAGTTGTAGCTGAGGCTTGGAAGAGTTTGGTTTGTTTTGTTCATATCCAAAGGATGAGATTGATACGGTAAAACCAATGCCATAGTTACTGTTCATATCACTGTATCAAGCTGAGGAAGATCTGGAGCGGAATTTAAGATATGGTAAAGAGCATTTGTTTTCTGACATGGGCTGTTAGCAGTAGACCAATCACAACAGACTGAGCCATCTGACCAATCAGAGCAGAGTAGACCAATCACAACAGACTGAGCCATCTGACCAATCAGAGCAGAGTAGACCAATCACAACAGACTGGACCTTCTGACCAATCAGAGCAGAGTAGACCAATCACAACAGACTGAGCCATCTGACCAATCAGAGCAGAGTAGACCAATCACAACAGACTGAGCCATCTGACCAATCAGAGCAGAGTAGACCAATCACAACAGACTGGACCGTCTGACCAATTAGAGCAGAGTAGACCAATCACAACAGACTGGATCATCTGACCGAGCAGAGTAGACCAATCACAACAGACTGAGCCATCTGACCAATCAGAGCAGAGTAGACCAATCACAAGAGACTGGATCATCTGACCAATCAGAGCAGAGTAGACCAATACCAACAGACTGTGTTGTCTGACCAATCAGAGCAGAGTAGACCAATCACAACAGACTGAGCCATCTGACCAATCAGAGCAGAGTAGACCAATCACAACAGACTGGATCATCTGACCAATCAGAGCAGAGTAGACCAATTACAACAGACTGAGCCATCTGACCAATCAGAGCAGAGTAGACCAATCACAACAGACTGGATCATCTGACCAATCAGAGCAGAGTAGACCAATTACAACAGACTTGACCTTCTGACCAATCAGAGCAGAGTAGACCAATCACAACAGACTGGATCATCTGACCAATCAGAGCAGAGTAGACCAATTACAACAGACTTGACCTTCTGACCAATCAGAGCAGAGTAGACCAATCACATTTATTGTAGGAGACACTATAGTTTGACACTAAAGGCCACTGGTTCAGGGTGTGTAGTAATTTAATGTGCGTGTCGAAGTGCGAATGATATTTTAGAGTTACTGAAAGTGAAATGCTGTGCTAACCAACACATGTAGAGCTAGCCAGAGTACATTTAATATTTAATATTAAACAGAAATAGAAACCAAACCCAACAAAAGAATGTCCTTTTGCTTGTTGCATCTGGTCATTTGTCGCTCGCTGTGTCACATGACGTTTGTTTAGCACACGTGTTATACCCCCCCCCCCCAAGAAATAATGTAATTTATAAAAAAAAATGGATTTTTATATCATTTTAAATCAGCGGGTTTGCTTTTTAATTGTTGTAAATAAATTAAAATCATCATCAATACACAAATGAAACCTCTTTTCGTAAGTATTTTCGTATTTTTCATTTAACTAAAATGAATGTGGATGTAATAAGGTCTGATAGTGATACGCCTTTAGATATATGATATGATCAAGACAAGAACAGATGTATGAGAATGACAGTAAAATTACATTACATGTAATGCTTAAATATGTGAAAGATTATGGCTGAACCATCCAGTGGAGTGATGACAGTCACTCATAATGACCTGATGAATGAGGCATCATGGGAGATCAGTGACACACAGCAGTGAACTCTATGAGTAATTCTCATCAGTGCTGAGGTGAGATATGAAGTACAGAGGTGGCGGAGTGTGACATCATCAGGGGTTCACATTCACAGTGACTGTGCCAATAACCAGGAGTCACAAACTAGAGGAAAATGAAATACTCATTAGATGCTTTACCAGAGGTGGGTAGAGTACCCAAAAACTGTACTCAAGTAAAAGTACAAGTACTTATAGAAATATTTACTCAAAGTAAAAGTAAAAGTAATAATCTTAATAGTTACTTGAGTAAGAGTAAAAAAGTATCCAATGAAAAAACTACTCAAGTAGCGAGTAACTTACTTCGGATCATATAGGCCTCTATTTTATATATATATATATATATATACACAGTATATATATGAAGACTTCAGATGCAAAAGCCTCTGAGTGCCATATGAAACTTTCTTCTAAAACAAGCATTTTTATCAAGCTTGTATATTTAAGTTCAGTAATTTCACTTTAATGACAATTAATAGGTACTTTTCATTGCCATTTAAGTGAAATAACTGAACATAAACATACAAACTTGATAAAAATGCTCTTTTAGAAGAAAATTTCAGATGGTACTTAGAGGCTTTTGCATCTGAAGTCGTCATATATATATAAAATAATATTATTTAGATTTTTTTTATTTAAATGACTATTATTTTCATAAGTAGATTGGCTCTCTTTGCAACAAAAAACATTATTTCTGCCATCTGTAGCCCGAAAATCATTGCCTGTCTTTTGGTTTGTATAATAGTAACTTAGATTTGGATTATTAGACAATGTCGAAATAAAGTGAATCTGCAGAGTGTTGCATTCAACTGACACAGAGAAGAAAGAGTTAAAACTCTTCACATGTGCTCGCGCTCATGACTGCTACTGAACATCTGAACACAAAAAACAAACACAAGTACATCGACGGATCTTTTTCTGTCTGTTCTCCAAAATATAATCAAATGTATATTTCTGCAAGCATGTTTAAACTGGTTAACTGTGTGTACGGCAGGCAAAGGCATTCGTTTTCAAGTCGAGTTCGTTCGCCACTGCGCAACAATACACACAAACTACCGCAGGATGGCGGGAGTTCATATCGTCCTGTGGAATCATTCATTCACAGACAGCTTACGAAGATGTTCAACTAATAAAGATCTTCATCGCTGGCAAATATATGATGCATTTGAAGATTTGCTCTCACTTGACTGTACTGTAGGCCCACTGCCACTTCATCCAACGCTCTTGATGTCCTTAAATCTTCCTGTTACGACTCCGAGTCGAGTGTGAATTGCAATCGCTTCAGACGATTCAGTGCGTGCAGGAACTGAATAGAATCAGGAACTGAATCATTCAAACTGATTCGCGAACCGATTTAGACAGATCTGCCAACTTGTTTGATGAAGTCTTTGAACAGAATCGACTCAAAAGAGTGATTCATTTGTGAATTGAGCATCGCTCAAGCCCAGAAAAAAAGATACATCGCGCTTGGAATAAACTACGCATTTAACAACACATATTGCATTAAAATAAAGTAACGAGAAGGACGTCGCCCAACGTAACGAAGTAAAAGTACAGTTTTTTCATTAGAAATGTACTCGAGTAAAAGTAATAAGTACCCACATTCAAATCTACTCTTAAAAGTACATTTTTTCCAAAAAAATACTCAAGTAAATGTAACGAAGTAAATGTACTTCGTTACTACCCACCTCTGTGCTTTACTAAGTTTGGGGTCGGGGAAGTTTTAATGTTTTTGAAGTCTCTTCTGCTCATCTATGCGATCAAAAATACAGTAAAGTTCAGTAATACTGTTACAATTTTAACAGTTATACTGTTACTGTTATTACAGTATAACAATACTGTTATTTTTTTTATGTGAATATATTTTAAAATGTCATTTATTCCTGTGAATTTCAGGATCATTACTCCAGTCTTCAGTGTCACATGATCCTTCAGAAATCATTCTAATATGAGGATTTAATGCTCAAGACACATTTCTGATTATTGCTGCTTCATATTTCTGTGGAAACCATTTTTTTTCAGAATTCTTTGATGAATTGAAGGTCTAAATGAACATCATTTATTTGAAATAGAAATAGTCTGAAACATGTCTTTCTGATCAGTTTAATGTGAACAAAAATCTTGCTGACCCCAAACATTAGTTTAAATTCAGATATATCAGTAAAAATAGTTTTTACATATTGAAATATTTCCAGCCTCTGTTTTGTCACCTGAACGTGAGGTGGTGTTGTGCCCTGATGAAGGCCCTGATGAAGTTTACTTTGGGTTTGTGCACATTGAGCTTGTCCTGTTGGAGGCGCTCTTGAGTCGCTCAGATCCTGCTAACTGAGATGAGGCTGAGAAAGGAACATTATGAAAGTCATTGTTATCACCACGGCAACAGTGTGATTGACACTGCAGGGAGCATGGAGAGCGTCTGAGCTCAGGGCAGCAGAGGAACACATGTGAAGCGCTGGATTACTTGGATCGATTATTAATCAGGTAAATTAGCAACACTTCCAGCAACGGGACATGATGTGTTTAACCTGGAATATTCATAATTCATCAAAGTACTCTAGATAATTATTGTGTTTGCAAGCACTTTAAACAGGCAAAAAATAACACAATCCTGTAGACTTTCACTGAAGGACTGGAAGGTGGTCTAAGCCAGGGCTCACCAGTCGATGAAAAGACAATAATTATTCATTAATTTGAATGTAACATTAAAATAAATAAGCGGGCTGCACAATTCATCTGAATTAAACTGACATTTATGTGTGATGTAATTTCGGATTGTGATATCAAAGCAAAGGTTGCGCTGTATGTTTCAGTGTGTGTTTTACAGGCTCGTGCGCAGCTTTCAGATCAGCTCGGTTCACAGTGAACACTGCTTCTGCTAGCGCTGTGAGTTTAACTAACACACATCTGGGAACATAATGTGCTCCAGGTTCTCTTACTTTTTCACATTTCCAACATTTTACAGCATTTCAGCCGAATCTGCCAAATTACAAGATCTGAATCGTAACTTGTAGTGTTGGTTGGCTCTCGTAAAGGTTGATCAACCTTGAAAGTAAGTGTCCATTAGCGGTCGAGTCTTTGTTCTGTGTGTGTGGATGTTTCAGTGCAATAGCAACATGAGACATCTTCATATGAAATGATATGACGAAATATACACTGAACAAAAACATTACGACCAAACACAGGTGAAGCGAATATCATCTAACATATAAACCGTGTCGTATACACAGGCTTCTTCAAGATCGCCACCCTTTGTCTAGTTTCCAGTTCTGCTCACTCTGGACGTTTGCAATCAAGGTGCATCATGGGATGCTTTTAAATCAGAAATGGCGACCTGCTTTTCTTCCCTATTGACGTATACCGAGTGAAACAGCTTAACAGGGGGAAAAGGGACACACACGGGACAGGACTTGATTTCGTCCATTGGGAACTGATTGTAGTTTGATGTGACGAGGTGCAGTTACCAGTGACATGCAGTGATAAGCTCCATTAGTGCAGCGCTGTATGAGGCACTGCTCACACACACGTCAAACCAGGCAGCGAACCCAATGCAGGATTCACGATAGCGTAGATTCCTGTTCAAATGAACTGATTTTGACTGAAATCTCACTGTGACTGTGACTGGAGCTGCACAGGATCCTGGAGGGACTGACATCAATCTCGGATCATCAGAGAAGAGATGTCATTGCGAGGGGGCGGACATTATTTATGCTTTTGATTAAGGATTATGAGGGCATAACAATCCGTATA
This sequence comes from Leuciscus leuciscus, assembly GCF_965113295.1. Classification (NCBI taxonomy): domain Eukaryota; kingdom Metazoa; phylum Chordata; class Actinopteri; order Cypriniformes; family Leuciscidae; genus Leuciscus; species Leuciscus leuciscus. The sequence goes on along the minus strand of NC_138743.1, from coordinate 35,727,818 downwards.
AATCAGTTATGATAAACACTGCAGTATTCCAGTTATTAAAAAGTAAGAATTGTCAATTTTGATTTCGTTGTGACTAAACCATATGGAAGGAGTAATAAAAAATTAAAATAAAATAAAAATATAAATTCTAGTTTTGTAAAAAAAAAAAAAACTTGTATAAAACTATTTTCAGGCATATAAGCGTTTATATCTGAACGTTTTTAAATCCGTCATGAAAAGGAAGTTGCGCAAGTCTTTTCTTTCGGATATTAAAGGAACCGTATGTAAGATTGTGGCCAAAACTGGTACTGCAATCACTTTCAAATTACTGTAGAGCGGTGTATCCCCTCCCCCTCCCCCCTGACTCCAGGTTGCCAGATAGGCTGGCGTTTTTTATCTGACACGTTTGTAGCTGCAGCTGTGGTAACTAGAGCAGAGCTGGCAACCCGGATGCCGAAACACTACTGACTTCGTGATTGGTAGACAGGTGGAGGGTGGAGCATCAGGCCAAAACACAACATGACAACATCAGTTGAGGGCTGCAACTTCACTTTTAAATGACAATATCCTGGCCGGACTACTGTTGTCAGTGATATAAGTATTTGAAATGAACATGATTTCTTAATGTCTAGTGACATATCAGGGCCATTTTATGATTAATTGAAATATATTTCTTACATGCGGTTCCTTTAAAGTGAAACAGCTTCTGGAACAAGAGCAAATGTGGGCGGGGCTTGGTTTTGTCAGTTGGGAATTGATTGGATGGTTGTGGTTTGCTATTGGTGGATCTCATGTGAGTGACAGCCCCCCCCCCCCCCCCCCCCCTCGTGATCAGAGAAGAGAAGAGATGCTGCAAGAGGGAGGGGAAGATATTTCAGTCAAAGATTATGAGTGAATTTAACACAACAATGATGTGCACGGATAAATCATTTAGAATAAACACTATAAAAAAATACGAAATGCCAGTTTAGATTTCATGCTGACTTTAAGCTGGTGAGAAGCGTGCAGTGTGTGTTTGCGTGTGTGTGTTTGCAGATTAGCAGAGGTGATTATTCTCGAGGTTGAGAGACACCATGATCATTCCTCGATGATGTGAGCTGTGATGAATGAACTTCAGGTAGTTTATTCTCAGGAAAGCAAACGTTTTGTCATGTCTGGCGTGGTGTCATCAGTTGTAGGAAGGTGTATGTATGTAAAATTGTCACATGACTTGTGAAGCGCTGTGGGAGTGTGAAGCGTAACCCTGGCGAAGAGTAGCGAGCGCTTCAGTTTTCAGCACTTCTCTTGAATGACTTTCATCCTGGAGAAATGTCCTTTATATACGTGTACTGTACAGACTCTATATTAGGTGTCTTTAACTACTTTGAACGTTTATTGTAAGGTACAGTGTACCTATTGTGTTCATGTTGTATTGCTAAACACTTATGCTGCTAATGAGATGAGATTATTAGATGTAATTACACAAATTAATTACAGCTCTAATTACATGCAGGTATATTAAAAAATATATATATAAGGACAATGTAAAAACATGTACATGATAAAACATTTGATCAAATTATTAATTTAAATGTTAAATGAGTAAAATGTTAAATTAATTTAAATGAGTAAAGACACTTAATTATCTTTTTTAATTGAGGTACTTTTTTTTGTTTGCCATTGATTTACATTTAAACAGTTGCTTTTGTTTTGTTTTATGCTGATCTCTCATTGCTTTTACACAAACAGCAGAAACCACAAACACCGCTCAACCTTGCACAGTTTTTATATCGTTTGAAGATGCAAGCGGTTCTCATACACAACTTGACTCTGGCTTTAGGCACACACACACTACAAGATAATAGGACCGATTTCTCCCCTTCCGACTATCCTAGGTAACGTCCTGATAATCTCGATGGTTCTGCGGATTATCTCATCAGATTTTCCTCTGGTGTGTGAGGTGTGTTTAGAGTGATTGAGTCTGCTCAGAAGAGCTGTTTTAGGTATAGTGTGTGGCTTAACAACACAATGCTGCGTGTCAGAAGGCAGTGATGTGACCACACTGTAAAACATGTCTAGTTTTTATAGAAAAAAGACCAAAAATGCTACTGTAAAAACCTGCTTATTGGTTATCTGCAAGATATTTTTCCATATCTGGCAATTGTAAATGGTTTAACGTATATGTAATTTGACTAGAGATACACTGATGTATCGGACGCTGATATTTATCGGCAGATTATTGATCAGTTGGCATATTGGCTATAACATGAGAAAGGCCAAACGCATGGTTTAGGAAGGCTCTGAGTTGTATAATGTCTGTTGCATAATCAAACGTTTTTCTACGGGTAAGATAATTAAATACTTGCTAAAACAAAATGAAATATGTACACAATACAGCAGGGCTCGACACTAAAGCCTGTCCGGGGCCGGCGTGAACAACGCTCGGGACGACTGACAGAGCTCTCACTGTCCCGATCGGGCCAGGGCTGCATCTTCACCAAAGTTTTTCCTTGGCACATGTTTTTAAGCCTTGTCAATTGAAATATTTAAAAGCAAGAAGAGAACTCAATTCCACTCGCTGTGTGAGAAGTGTCTGGCGCACTGATCCAAAGTGACCAACCAGAAAGCAGCGTTTTAGCGCAAATACTGAATCGAGTTCTTTCACTTCTTCTAATTCACACACAATTATATTAAAATGCCCTTCTTGGAGAGTATTCTTGTAAACATAGTCGGTTATAATGTCTTAAGTAAACAGCTGAGAAATAAAACGCGTGTGTGACAGTATATTGGATCCGTTCAGCTCTTAAAGTGACAGCAGCCTAATATTCCTGCAGCTGCCTGTGTTTTAATGTTAAATCAAACAACAAAAGGCAAAAAATTGCTCACTAGTCTTGATTGAATAACTTTTGAATAACTTAATAACTTTTTTTTTTTTGGTAATCAGTAATGCACATAAGGGGAGTTTGTGTTTCATTTTAGTTAATGTTTACTGCTTTATTTTATTGCAGTGCGTCACTCTGACACGTACATGAGTATTCGCCATGTTTTATGGACAGGCTACTTATGATGAATTATCATGTGGCTTTATATTTAACCAGTACATTTACATGTTATCAGTACATTAACGTACAAAGCAGAAATGAATAGTTCAAGTTAAACTGGTACATTAACATTATATCACTTAATGAAATATATGGTTAGAAGTTGTAAAATATGCAGATACCAATAAATATGGAATACCTGAAACAGTATTTATTGCTGGAGTTTCTGGGCACCGCAGACGCCTGTTTTTCACTCTTAAAACGATGCGTCTTTCACAGTCCAGGTGAAGAATCTGACCTCAGTGCTGGAGCTAATGGCAGATCACAACCCAGTCTCCCCAGTGCGGTCGCTTCAACCCTTTCAGAGTGTTTCTGTTGTGTTTGGGAGTCTTCTCAGACCACACCGTGATGCTGTAAGCGAAAAACCCTCTCGGTAGATGTTCAAGTGTATAAATAACACAGCAAATCCCTACAAAGACGCCCATCAAAGCCCAGACATCAATGGAGTCGAGCATCTGTGGAGTGGCTTAGACTTCGCTGTTTGCATCAGTGTGGTCTGAAAGTTTTTTGTTGAATCACTATCTAGTGTCTGGGACAGCTGTGGGGTTTGATATGAAATCACACTGATGAGTGTGTGTGTGGCATTTGCCGTGTTCGCCTCTGATGAAATCTTTATTTTTCTATTGCCAGAGGATATAATCCCAGAAATACCAATACAGCTGCACCCATCTGAGAGCGCTTCGATAAGAAATCTCATTTGGTGATACTTCGTCGAGTCATTGTAAGTGTAAATATGATGTTCATGTGAAGGCAGGGCTGATCAGGAACTAATAGACGTTACGCTTGGTTGAATCTGTTCATTTTGCCATCATTTGACATTTGGCAAGCGTCCACTTTGGAGAAAAGAAAACATTTCCTGTTTTTGCCTATGATTTACTAATAAAGACACTTTATCAAGGTCTGTAGATAATATGTGAAATTCTTTTCCACTTGTACAGATGAAAGGACAGTTTCACTCCCAGGGCAGTGAGAGATGGTGTATCGTATTGGAAACGTTTCATCAGGGCACATTATTATGTTATTATTCGTAATATTTCATAAAAATGTAAGAACTCGTCCCAGCTCTGAAACGACTCTTATTTTCATCTAACCTGTCCTGGACTGTGCTGGCTATTGGTTAGTCGACCAGCAGTCCCAGGACTCGGGACTCGCCACAGATGCAGGACAATATATGTAAACCCTTTTATGTGTTAGGGATCATCTGATGGTGCTTTCAATTCACATCTGTAGTTTGGTTCGTTTGGTCCGGACCAAGGCCGAAAAATGATACTTTGTAGCATTTTTCAGGCGTTTTGCTTCCTTTTCACACCACACTGAGTTGATAAAACGAACTAAAATGCAGTCACGTGACAGCATCCACATCACTCGTTGGCCAGATGTGTCTTGAACGCATTTCCATAACTGCACTTCGATTGGTTAGAATTAACGTGCGGGAAAATTCCAACAGACTTCCAACAAACAACAACTCCAAGTTTGTCCTCGAGCTGCCATGCTTAAAGTGCAAACTGTCAACAAACATTTGTCCTCATCCCATAATGCACAGCGCAGCTGACTACGGCAACTGGTTTAGTCCAAAAGTGCGATTGCCACATTCACACCTGTCCAAACGAACCGCACCAATGGGGAAAACGAACTCTAGTGCGATTCAACCGTACTAAATGAGGCAGGTGTGAAAGCACCCTTTGTTTGTCTCTGTTTTAGCACTCGTTTAGTTCTGTGACCTGGTTTTCAGTTGTTTCCATGTGTTTTCATTACTTGATCAACAGTTGCTGTTATTTTCATTGACTGGTTTGTCTATTTAAACTCCGAGTTTCCTGTAGTTTGTCGGTTCTCATCGAGTTAGGTTTGGTTGTTTACTTCCTGTGTTTTCTGAATACCTTGAGTTCTGTCTGCTGCGATTAGATCCGTTTCATTAACTATACTGCAAGCCCACCGTGACATTATGTTGATTTCTGCATAAATTAGTCATCTTTTTCCCCCCACAACATGATCAAAAACTGTAAAAACTGTATATTCTGAAATTTATAATAGTTATATTCTATGTGAATATATTGTAAAATGTAATTTATTCCAGTGATCAAATCTGTATTTTCTGCGTCATTACTCCAGTCTTCAGTGTCACATGATCCTTCAGAAATCATTCTAATATGCCGATTTGATGCTCAAGAAACATTTCTGATTATTATCAGTGGTGGAAATAGTTGTGCTGCTTCATATTTCTATCGAAACAGTGATCCCTTTTTTTAACAGTGATGCCTTAACATTAAAACATTGTAACATTATATAAGTCTTCACTCTCACTTTAGTATTTCATTAACTTTTAGTATTAACTTTAACTTTTTGAATGGTAGTGTATGTGAACGCTTAGATTTAATAAATGGTTGAAAGCAATAACCTCCACCAAACATGTCCTGTAGTTCCTGCTCAGACCTCCACAGCCGGTCACCTGTTTTATTGCAGACCATATCACCAAAGCCGGGCTGAGGCCAGGAGTCTCTGACCTTTTCAAGAGTCCCTCCATCGCATGCTGTGCCTTGACAAATGCTACACACAAACAGAACAACACAGTATGAGCCATCTGATGTTATATTTGGTTTTCCCCCGGTAATAGAGAAGGGAGTTGAGAGGCCTGGCTGTCTCAAATGTTGCTTATAGGGTTATTATAGTTAACTAAAATTAAAATTCTACCATAAAAATGATTTTGTGGGCAGTAGTAGCTACACACTGCGTCGTCATCTTTTTTTACTTTTTTACTGCGGTTGGCAACCCGCATTAAGCCCCCAATATACATCAAATCGAATAATGAACTGGTGTGAAAACACTTCGAACTAAATCAGGCCTAAACGAAGTTTGTTCGAAGTTGCCAAAGCAAACTTAAACCCCTTTGAACTACCATTGGTCAGTGGTGATGATGATGTAATCGGTGGGCGTGGCTCTGTGGCTCCGCCTCTTTTGAGATGTAAATCTTCTGTCTTCTGTTCAGTCCGTCGAGCTCAGACCTGAGTGATAATGTGAACACACTGGAGAGACGCTTTATAGGAGAGACTAAAGTTTTAATTATAATTGAAAGCAACACTGACCCTGTTTTTTAAACGTTTAATACTGTAAAGCTGCTTCTTCTAAGCAATCTATTGTATAAAGTGCTATATAATAAACGTGATTTGACTGGAGTACCGAATTTCTATGATCAGATGCTACTGTGTTGGAGTAACTGGCACTGGATTAATTACAATATTATTAGTGTTAATACAATATCAGTATTTAACTGATATCAGTCATTGCCAATATATTGTGATGCCCCTACTATGTTCATATGCATTAGATGGATGGCTATGGCCTTTGCATCTCACTGTTTTTCATTGTTATGTTGGATCAGTACCCTGTCACAAAAATGGCAAACTCAAAACAAAAGGCCAGCTCTATGAAAGAAGCGCTCGTAAAGCCCGTCTCTCGCCACTTCCCCCTGATGACTGTAATTATCTTAATAAGTTCACAGCTATTTTCAAGCTGCGGCTGGCTTGAGCAGAGTTCAGCACTCAGTGCTGCATATTTAATATGTGTATCAATGAAGAGGAGAGCAGTCCTCCCAGAATGAAGGGCTTTGTTTTGTCATCAATTACCACTGCATCTTTCCAAAGGCCAGTGTCTAGATCCGCCCATGCACACAGACTGCATAAATAACCAAAAATGATGATATTGATTCCAGTAAAGGAGGAAAATCGTTCATGTGCCCAGAAATGATTGGTCTGGCAGGTGGGTGGTCTGTGTGATTCAGTTTTAAGTCACTTGTTGTGTTCTGTCTCCCGCAGGCGTTCACTGCACACATGGCTTCAACCGCACGGGCTTCTTAATATGTGCCTACCTGGTGGAGAAAATGGACTGGAGGTTAGAAAACACACACGAGCACTCACCCAATGAACACACACGAGCACTCACCCAATGAACACACACGAGCACTCACCCAATGAACACACTCACCCAATGAACACACACGAGCACTCACCCAATGAACACACACACACACACGAGCACTCACCAATGAACACACACACACACACACACACACACACGAGCACTCACCAATGAACACACACGAGCACTCACCCAATGAACACACACACACACGAGCACTCACCAATGAACACACACGAGCACTCACCCAATGAACACACACACACACACGAGCACTCACCAATGAACACACGTAGACTGGCCACTAAATGAACCCTGTTGGGTGACCAGCCACAGTAGCTGGAGGATACCAAGCCAAGCAAACCTAAAAAAGCTCTTTTTGCACACACATTAATTACCTAAAATATCACTTATTACAAAATAAATTAAAATATTTGGTTACACTTTATTTTAAGGTGTCTTTGTTACAGTGTAATTATATAGTTAAGTACTGAGTAATATTAAGCAACTACATGTACTTACTCTAGGGTTAGGTTAGGGTTGAGGGTTAGTTGCATGTAATTATGCATAATTTACTGTTATTACTATGGTAAGTACATGTAACATATGTAACAAGGACACTGTGAAATAAAGTGTTGCCAAATAAATAAATACCCTCATCAGTGAATTATTTGACAGACTAATTTAAACCGTAACTAAAAGAACAGATTCATTAGGATGATTTGTTTGTGCATCAGACTTCATGCTGTGTGTTTGTCTGTCTCTGTGCAGCTCACCAGGACTTCATGATAGAAAGACATTTTCTTGCCACTATTTTTTCTCTCATCACATTTAATACAGACTGCAAACTTACAAATCACACTAAATATAATTTACTCGTGTCTATGCACTAAAATGTAAGGGTAGACCTGCCACAGCCTAGGAAGTACCCACATCTGTCTGGTGCTCGATGTTCATTTCAACCATTTAAAGTTTGGGGTCATTTAAGATTTAGCTTTTATTCAGCAAGCACACTTTACATTATCAATGATTTCTATCAATGCTGCTCTTTAATAATGAACTTTCTACACATTAAATAATCCTGAAAGACAAATAAAAAACAGTCACGGTTTCCACAGAAATATGAAGCAGCGCAACTGTTTTCAACACTGATAATAAACACAAATGTTTCTTGACACATTAAATTGATCAAAAGTGATAGTAAAGACATTTACAACATTACAAAAAATATATATATTTCATATAAATGCTGTTTTTTAAACCTTCTATTCATCAAAGAATCCTAAAAAAGTGTTTCCACAAAAATATGAAGCAGCGCAACTGTAATGATTCTGAAGATTCAGATTCACTCTCACAGAAATATATTACATTTTAAAATAATGTAATTAATGGATGAATGCTTTAAAATAATGTAAAAAATATGGACTTGGTAAGCATATGGCCATGTGTCCACCAAAGCGTTTTTTTCACACGGCTGGTGTATTTTTTCAATTGGTTTCAATGGGAGGTTTTGCCACGTTTTTAAAACGGCATGAGCGTAACGAGGCGCTGAGATTTTTTTCACGCTGAAGCGCTGGGCGTTCAGTGTTTTTTGAAGGTCGCCGAGAGTTGAAGAATGTTCAACTTTGGCTAGAACGCAGCGCTCATCACTGTCACCCAACCGTCCAATCACAGTGGATGAGGGGCGGGACTAATACCACACCGACCAACCGCCACATTCTGCTTGTATAACGTCAACCGATGACAACAACACGCATAATAACGGAACAAAATCATTTAAAACAAGAGCCAGAGAAAATACATTACATTGTATCAACATTTGAATATAGAATCAACACAGAAACAAAATATGTGTGAAATGAGATACTAGTAACACTTTCACGGATAATCCGTATCATAACAAGCAAAGCGTCTCAACTGGGAAAAAAAACGCTCTCAAGCGCCCATAGTTAGGCGTTTACAGCAGAGCGCTCAGCGTTTTCAGCTGGCTAAAACCGCTTTGGTGGACACACGGCCTAAGAGACATTTGTTTTCAAAAACATTAAAAGTATGTACTAGTGTATATGTTAAAATATGGTTATTTTTGCTTCTATATGTTATACAAGTAGTAATCTCTGCGTGTGGTCTGGTATATGAGCTCTGTAAGCGGTCTCAAGGAAACACTCAGAGTGTGTACTGGACACAGCAATAACACGGCTGGGTCTGTCTCATCCTGAGCCAACACTTGGTCCCTAAAGGGGGTTGTGGGAACTTCGGGCACGTCCCCGGACCGGGGTCTTAGGATCAGGTGAGAGTGTGCCGGACCAAACTCAAGGCGTAACCGTCTCTGAGGACGCCATATGACCCAGGAGCCTTGGAAACCTTCTTCAGGGAGTTCAGCATCGACTGAGTGTGCCCGTTCCTGAGATGTGCTGTCATATGGACATATCCTGGGAAAAGAGATGCTCTGCACTGGGGAGAGTTTGCTCTTCTCCCAGTTGATCGAAGCCCTAAACGGCTGAGGTGCCTGAGCACCAGGGGCCTCATATATAAAACTTACTGTAGATTTCATCCTCAAAGTGTGCGTACACAAGATTCAGATTTATAAAAGCATGCGTACGCCAGAACCTGCACAGAATTCCCTTTATAAAGCCCAGTCATTTACATGGACACTTTTCTTCATAGTCAATGACCGAAAGCACCAATTAAAAACACTTAAAGCATCGTTTGTTCTTCATTTTGTTATTCTAGCACTCAAAACGCCTCGTGTCTTTGTCCATAAATGAAAAAAGAAATATGATATTGCCTAATGTGTCTATTGGATTCCGACTAAAATCATTTGATCACACATCATGGCAAAATTTAAAAACTTCCAAAGTCGACAGTAGAAACATCCCGGGTTGAAGGCAGGAACACTTCTTTGCTTATTTCAATTAATCTCAATATCAACAAACTCTTCATGCTGGATAAAGCAAAAGTGCTCTCGTCCCTGTTATTTGTCAACACCCATTGATCATCGTGAGACGTGATGAGAGTCGGTCTGATATCATTCCCTCTTACAATCAGAGTCACTCTTCAAGCATAGAAATTGTGTGTTCATTTTTCAGAAGAAATTGCTGAAGAGATCAGAAAAACTCTGCTGACGTCTTTCACTGTGGAGGAAGTTAAAAGTCATTTCCAAGTCTCTGAGTCTGAGTTGTAATCTCTAAATGGAAAGGCTTGGAACAGTAGTAGGTCTGCCTCGGAGACATCTGCTGAAATTTCAATGAGGGCGCATTAAAAAAACATGTGAAGAAGTGAAGGCTTTACCTCTGTCACCTTCGGTCAGTGTTCGTGACCGTACGGTCGGAGGGACAGGGCTGAAACCCCGAGAGGACAGCAGAGCAGAATATAAAACAGTGCTAGCAAACACATTCTGACTTACTCTCAAAATTAGGTTTTTTTTTTATGGTCTAGTTTAGATTTGAGAGGGAAATACTCAAACTGTTTTTCTGTCTCATCAGGAGCACAGACTCAGTTTTGTTCATGGCTGCGAGTTCATAAACGAAGGCTTGGCTCATGAATATGAATTATGTTACACAGTGTTGCTCTTTCGCTTGATTAGCTGACAGGCATGATTTGGAAAGAAGACTTGGTCCATGAATATGAATTTCTTGTGACTGGACGCTTTGGGAAGTTTGCTAACCGATCAACATGACCTAATTAATATTCATGAACTAAGCAGTCTGCCAGTCAAATAGCAGCGCACTAAAGTACTTGAAGGAGACGTGTTGGATTTGCACGCTTCTAAAACCCTGTCGCTGAGATAGATAGGGACTAACTCGGTCCCTCACAGCAGTGCAGTGAACAACAGCAAGCTTGACAAACTGCCTTCGCTTGCAGGTTTGTGAAGATTTACACATAATGCTAGTTTAGTCCCGTGTGTGAAGGCCAGCATGTTGAAGTCATCTCGAGTCTTCAGGCTTAGAGTCGTCTTCATTGTGTTTCTCTCACTGGAGCTTTCAATGCGCTGAAAAGTGTTCGAGAAATGACATTGATTTGATTGGTTTGAGCATATATATATATATAAGCCCTCACCGTTGAGCGCATCTCTCATCACATGTGTGTATAAGGTTGTGGACTGCGCAGGAAATATGCTAAATGCAAATATTAAAATGAAATGAATCGTGCAAAGTTAGGATAGCAAAATAAATGTTAAAAAGTGGGAGAAAATGGCAGTATGGATGGGCTGCATGAAAAGCCCTCATCTTCAGACACCGTGAGCAAGAGCGTGCAATGATGCAGAATACATGAAACACAGCTCGACTCGCCACAGTGATGATGTTTGGTCATTTCTGAACCGCTGAGAGCATGAAACCATCAAGATTTGAGAGACATTTAGAAACCAAATGATCAGGTCTGCCTTTCAGCTTCATATCATATTAATTACTAGGCATATTATTGTGCATATTCACTAATGCAGTGGTTCTCAACTCCAGTCCTCGGGACCCACTGCTCTGCACATTTTGTATGTCTCCCTTATTTAACACACCTGAACCAGATCATCAGCTCGTTAGGAGAGACTCCATGAACTGAACTGAGTGTGTCAAATAAGAGAGACATACAAAATGTGCAGAGCAGTGGGTCCCGAGGACTGGAGTTGAGAACCACTGCACTAATGCATGGAAATATTAAGTGTTTGAGCTTTAGCAAATTTTTTTTAAAAACTTTTGTATGATAATCAGTTTCAGTAAAGTTTTGGGTTTCCACTGGATCCATGTTTTGGCCTTGGAGCAAAAGCAGTTGGTCTGTAACACCCGACACGAGCACTTCTGTTTACTCTGGTGTTTTTAAGTCCCGCCTCTTCCACACCTGGTTCGGCTCATCGATACTTCATTATGTTCAGTCAGGCATGCTAGTGGAAAGGGCTGTGTTGTCTCGAGGAAAGCATTTAATTGTTCGAATTTTATCGTATTGCCATGTGTTAGTTTTCCCCCAGTAAGTGAAGACATTCTGCTGTAGCTCAAAGATATGATGCTGGCTCCTCTTATCTCATGATAACTGATGCATTAATAATGTTTATTAGTGGGTGATTCTGCACTAATTGTGTAAAGATGAGATCAAAATGCAGGGGTACTGCTCACCAAGGCATTTATTTGATCATAAATTAATTAAAAACTGAAACTGAAGTAATATTGTTATTGTGTACAATGCAAAATAATAATTTTCTATTGTAATATATTTGTAATTTATTCCTGTGATTTAGTAAAGCTGAATTTTCAGCATCATTACTCCAGTCTTCAGTGTCACATGATCCTTCAGAAATCACTCTAATATGATGATTTGATGCTCAAGAAACATTTCTGAATATTATCAGTGTTGAAAACAGTTGCGCTGCTTCATATTTCTGTGGAAACACTTTTTTAGGATTCTTTGATGAATAGAAAGTTTAAAAAACAGCATTTATATGAAATATATATATATTTGTCTTTTTGTCTTTCAATTTAATGTGTCCTTGATGAATAAAATGATAAAATCTTCCTGACCCCAAACTTTTGAATGATAATGTAAGTAATTGTTGTAATATATTAAAAAAGTATACGTGATCTAAAGAAATGTTTAGTTTTAAATTAAGAGAAAGTAGTTAATAGTTAATAAATAGAAACTTTAATATATATATTAAAGCTTGGACATGGTTAGCAACTTTAAATTTCTAGAGATATAAAAATGCCACCCAGCACTTATAATTCCAAAAAAAAAGAGAAATTAATTTAGAGATCTGACCAGTTTCATTTTTTTTTATTGATTGGTAGATAGAAATGAAAGGTAAAAGAGCACTTTTTTTTTTTTTTATGCAGTGTAAAAGTTGCTTTTAAACATGATTTGCCATTTTGGTAGATTGATACATTTAACATCATAAATGAAATGAGAATCTTGTTTTGAATTTGTTTATTTTATTTACATTTAAATAAAAAAATAATCAGAGTAATTAATCTTGCAGTGTATGAATTAGGGATGCACGAGATTTTGGGCACCATTTTTAATGTTATCTTTTTAGGCCCGAAAAGAAAATTTGGCCGATATATTATAACTGATAAATAATGCATTTTTCCTTCAGCTGAGACACTTCAGATGCGCACTGTTCACCATGATGGCTTTGAACTGATGGAAATATGATTGGAATCACAAAAAAAAAAAAGGAAAATACAGTAAAGCGCAACATGTGCAGTGCGAGTCTGTCATATAGGCTACATACATTTTAATGAGAACATTATAATCGTGTGCTTGGGTCATGAGACTTTTGTTTGTGTAATCAGGCTCTCAAAAATGAAATACAAATTTTGATTAAGGTTGATCAGCCAATGGTTATCGAATATAACAAATTATCGGTTATCGGTATCAGCCAAAATGTTCAAACCTAAGTGCATCCCTAGTATGATGTATGTAGTATTGCAGTGAGTGTATCCTGCAGGACGTGAGTGATGTGTGTTTCCTCTCGTCAGTGTGGAGGCGGCTGTGGCGGCGTTCGCTCAGGCTCGGTCCCCGGGCATCTATAAAGGAGATTACCTGAAGGAGCTCTTCCGGCGCTATGGGGATGTGGAGGACGCCCCGGCCGCCCCCGCTCTCCCCGAGTGGTGCTTCGATGACGAGGAGGATGGAGATGTGGATGACGACGGGAACGCCAGCGCTCAGGGGTCCGAGCCCAGCTCCTCTCACTCCAGTCAGGGCAAGAAGAAGAAAGAACGACTAAAAGTGGTGCGGAAAACTCATTTCAGCTCATGCTTTCAATGTCCCGATGGAATATCCCTGGCCCGATACGGCACGGCTCATCTGGGATAGTAGTGATAAGTGTGCGTTTAGTGTGCACTCGTGACTGTTGTCTGTGTGTGTGTGTGTGTTTCAGGGCGCTGTGTTTCTGGAGGGGGTGACAGTCAAAGGAGTCTCTCAAGTCACGTCACAGCCTAAGCTCGGCTCCATCCAGCGCAAATGTCAGGAGTTCTCCGAGTGGGACAAGTGAGTGTGTGTGTGTGTGTGTGTGTGTGTGTTTTACACCCCGCAGACGCTCTGAGCCCGTGTCACTGACATGTCAAGTACTCAAGTGTCAGACGGTGAGGACTGGGAGTGTGTGGGGCGTGAACTGGGTACAAAATAAGGGAAACGCTTTACAATAAGGTTCATTAGTTAACATGAACTAAGAATGAACAACACTTCTATAGCATTAATTAATCTTAGTTAATATTAATTTCAATTTCAACATTTTACTAATACATTATTAAAATCAAAGGTTGTATTTGTTAACATTAGTTAATGCTCCGTGAACTAACATGAACAAACAATCAACAGCTGGATTTTTATTAACTAACATTAACTAATATTAATAAATACTGTAACAAATGTATTGCTCATTGTTTGTTCATGTTAGTTGATTCATTAACTAATGAACCTTATTGTAAAGTGTTACCAAAATAAGAACTAAACCTCTAAAAAAAAAAAGGCTCATATCTGAATGTGTTTGTAAGAAAGGAGCTTAAGGAAGCGGGGTTAAGCAGACTAATGGAGGGAATGCATTGACGTCACTTTCCCGCGGGAACACACTCTCTCGGCGGGACTGAGTGGCAGAAGAGCTGCTGCGTGACTGGATTTAATAGGGGAAACTGGGAAAACGCGAGTAAAACAAACGATTATCAGTTTAAACTAAAGGCTGAACTCAATATAGTGTTCCTTACAGCTTACCAAAGATCCAGAGATCCACGGATATTGACATGCAGCAGGAATCGTGTTTCCTGACATTTATATGATCCTGATTTAGAGGCCGGGGAAATACATAAAACAAATTTGCCTGTGAATGCTTTATATAAATACAATATAGGTCTAAACCCGGGCGATCACTTATATCAATGTTAAGTACAGTCTCATCATATCAGCTAGCCCTAAAACAAAATACACATTTTTGGCAGTGTTTATTTAAAAGCATTGAATTATGCAGAATTTTATTGATGAGTTTCTATACAATATATAACAATACAATATATAGGGCATTTTATCCCTAAATTCAGCATATTAACACAGAAATCCACTTTCGCTGCCTGGATCCAGTTGTTTCTGTGAATTGAAATGATCCATTTGCTTCTCTGTTCTGTAGCTTTCGGCAGTCTGTAAAAATATACCTCAGATTTCTTGTCAAATCTATAGTTGTACAGTCAATCGCAAAGCTCTTTCCCGTTTTAGATGTTTCGTGTGTTTTTCGCTGCATTCACGCTGAAAACCAATGCTGTCGCTCAGTCTTGTTGCCACTCAGTGTGTGTGTTTTTAAGTGAAATATGCATGGATGAATTGTATATCAATAACATGCATTTAGAAAATAGATAGGGTGAGTTTTCATTTCCTGCCAACTCTGACATTGTCCGAAGCACATGACATTTGTGCCTTTAAGCGCCTAATAATTAATTGGAAGCATATTTGTAGCCTATTAATGGAGCGTGTCTCAGCTGAGTTCTGCCGTGTGTTTTTATCCTGATAAAGCGACAGCCATGATTACTTTCATTGATGAGTGGAGATCAATTAAAACCACCCAGCAATGTGTCCCATTATAATAAATAAAAAATGTTTATGTGCTTGCCTGTCAGATCGGGGTTTCCTGGAGCTCAGCCCGTATCGATGGACCGCAGGAACATTCGTCTGTTGGAGAAGAACGCTTATAAAGTCAGCTGGAAAGCGGACGGCACGCGGTGAGTCCAGCGACTGAAGTAGTGCTGTTCTAATGCTAACACATCAACACAAACGCTCGTAGCTATGCTTGGAGACTTGCTGCTGCGCTCCACAACGTCAAGATTTCACTAGAAAAACAAGCAAAGAGAACTGAAAGAGGGCAATTAAACATCGATTGTACATGTTTTCAAGTTTTCTTTATAGTCGTATTACACTTTTGTAGCAATTTATCTCTTAAAATCCTAAAGTATTTTCATGAAGTTACTCGTAATTGTTTTTTTTTAACACTTTTCCATCTTCTCGGAGTCTCTGACCCGTACAATTAAACATACTTTTTTTTTTGTTTATAGTTAATTCATCTTGTATTTTGGATTTCAGTTTTTATTGAATTAGTTTGAATGATGCATTACTGATTTTACAACGGTTGGTTTAAAGTATGAATGCGACTGTTGAAAAGTTTGAGGTCAGTAAGATTTAAAAAACATACTTTTATTCATCAAGGACGCTTTAATTCAAAAGTGACTGTAAAGACATTTAAAATGTTACAAAAGATTTCCATTTCAAATAAATGCTGACCTTTTAAACTTTCCTTTCATCAAATAATCCTGAGAAAAATATAAGCAGCACAACTGTTTTCAACATCTGAAGGATCATGTGACACTGAGTAATGATGCTGAATATTCAGCTTTGATCACAGGAGTAAATTACACTTTAGAATGTATTTGAACAGAAAACAGTTATATTAAATTTTAATAATATTTCACAATATTATAGTAGTCACTGTATTTTTGAACAAGCCTAGGTGAGCATAGGAGGAGGCCATGGAAGTAAAATAATGCCCAAATGTTTTTTAAAGTTTCCATTACATAAGCGGCTTCTTTCAAAAACATGAAAAAAAAAGTGTACTAACCCCAACTTTTTAAGTTTATTATAATTAATATTAATACTCCCTCCTTTCTTATGCACCGATTCCCAGAAGTCATGCCTAGAGGAGGTTCATTTAATCAGGCCATACAACATTCTTTGAGGGTTTTTTTGGCTCCATTTTTTTTATTTTTTTTTACAAAATGCTAGTTTTTGTCTTTGAAATAGTTAGCGATAATAACATTGATGCCTACATACTAGTACATTGAATGTTTTTTTTTTTATCGTTCTTTTGATGTTGAATCACCCCTTCAAATGATCTTCAGCATAATTGTGTCGTGCGGTTTCTATAATGTTGGCGAAGGGCCGTTTAATGATGCTACAGGTCGTTGTATGGCAGCTCTGCTTGAGCTTGTCTGCTGTAATGATGTGAGCTGTCTCTCTTCACTCCCGCTGGCTCATGCGCTCAAACGTCTGCGTGAACATCATTAAACACTCATCCATAGGACGGATCTGCTCAGATGCACCACGGTTGGCACCTTGCAGAATGTTTTATGCCATGGCAGCAGCGAATGAGCTGGTTTGGTGTGTCATAGGGATCCAAAATTAGCTGAAAGTTGAGCAGAACATCCGTGGCTCTTTGATAGAAAAACACTTGGCTCCGTCACTGAGACATTCAAAAGGCGCAGCTGATCTCTTTAACTGGAGATCCGTTCTAACAAGCCCATTATCCTGTGCTTTGGCCACTGATGCGTTTGCTCTGGGGACGTCCAGCAAAGCCCTCTGTAATAATGACCAAACGAGAGGATATTAAAGCTCAAGCTCAAGGCAAAGACAAGGATTGATTTTTCTAAGAAGGGCTGCATGATTGTTTTTTGATACCAGTGCTAATATATCCAACCACTTTTCACTTTGGCATGCAATGTAAAAAATTGCTCTGGTAAAATAACAGTAGAGTTGCCAGCAATATACTGTAATTCTACGGTATGAATACTGTGAAATTGCTTTAATCAAATTTTCAAATTTATTTGTATAGCGCTTTTCACAATACATATTGTTTCAAAGCAGCTTTACAGAAAGTGCATTTCAGAAATGTACATAGAAAAATACAGTTAGTTAATCATGTATTAATTTAGGGCATAACATATCGCCGGCGTCGAGTCATCTCTTCACGGGCGTCGAGTCGTCTCTTCACGGGTGTTGGGGCATCTGAAGTTCCCATGAGAGGCTGGATACACACTGGAGCTGACGAACTCCATTTACCTCGGAACTAGCGTCCCGAGATAACAACAGAAAAGCAGATGGGAAATAATTAGCATAGCTGCTGTTCATAATATTAATGCATTCGATCTGATTCAACTGTAGTATAAAAGGTAAGTATTATGTGAATGCTTGGCTAAAGAGATGCGTCTTTAATCTAGTTTTAAACTGGGACAGCGAGTCTGAGCCTCGAACAATATCAGGAAGGCCATTCCAGAGTTTAGGAGCTAAATGTGAAAACGCCCTCCCTCCTTTAGTGGACTTATCCTAGGAATGACCAGAAGCCTCGAATTTAGTGATCTTAAAGAGCGCGATGGATTGTAGGGCGATAGAAGTTCCGTTAAATACCCAGGAGCTAAACCATTTAGGGCTTTATAGGTCAGCAGTAATACTTTGTAATTGATACGGAACTTAATAGGTAACTTAAAAGCTTTACAGCTTATTACCGCAAAAACAAAATACAGTACTTTCCAATTTTTTTTTTTTTTACAGTAAAATACTGGCAAAATACGACAGCAATATACTGTAATTCTACGGTATGAATACTGTGAAATTGCTTTAAAGCTTATTACCGTAAAAACGTTAAAAAAAACGAAATACAGTACTTTTTCAGTATTTTTTTTGTTTTACAGTAAAATACTGGCAGCAGAGACACCAGCAATATACTGTAATTATACAGCTATTATATTGCTTTACAGCTTATTACCGTAAAAACGAAAACATAAAAAGGTGAACATTTGTTTATAGGCAAGAATACCCAAAATGGACAAAAATATAATAAAATCAACGTGAACTTTTGTAAGAAAAAGTGCAGAAAAGAATACAAACTCAAACTCTGTTGTATAGCCTATACAGTTAAACGAAATTGTGAAAGTTAAGTAATCAACAATGTTTAAGAAGAGATTTGACCAGTTATTTCGTTTATTATCTCTCGCCAACGAGCACTTGACGGACAAAACCATCAGGAATACACCGTGTGAAAGCCTTAATAAACACTGACATTTGGGGATAAATTATGTGAATCAATAGGATTTTACCCTCTCCGTTTAATGCGTTTATAATCACTCACTTCACTCTCAAATGCTGTTCCGGCTCGTTCAGTTCCTCATCAGTCACCGTTCGAGTCATCTGGATGTGAGAGAAAACACTCAAGTTTTTTAAGAAAGCTGCGGCCAGTTTCAAATAAATAAATAAATACATTTTCCACGTATTTTCCTGTCATGAGCATCTGCAAACACCGATAGGAAGACTTACTTGTACTCGAGCTCCTGTGAAAGATCAGCGCCATTATGCTTGCTTCAAAAATGCACCATCCCACAATGCATTGGGTTCTAGAGTACAAATCCGTAATACATAAATACAGTAGATCAGTGTTGAAAATGGGCTGTAAATTAACAGCAGTTGCTTACCGTGAAAAATAATACCCAGAATGCATTGTTTTCTACAGCACATTAATATTTTAATGGAAAACAGTGTTACTCTCAGAATTTGGCCTTTTTTTTTTTTTTACCGAGCAATTGTTTACAGTGTGTGTGCAGACATTGTAAGCATTTGAGAGAAGACAAAGTCTAAAGTGTTCCCATTCAGTCGGTGCGATACGTGACTGGGATATTGCACTCTCACATAATTCCCTGAAGACGCCTTCATTGACATCTAAAAGGCCAATAGCGCATAATGACGCGGACAGGCGCGCTGAATATAAATTTGATGGCATGTGATCTTTAGCTCCTCACTGCACTCTGAGAACACCATCCTGCCACATTCACAAGACGAGCACTGCTAACGGTTCACCGTGTCACTGACAAGAGTCAAAAAGAAGACGTTTCTTAACTTTGTTTCGCAGATTTAATAACTTCTTTAATGAAAGGGTTTCTACCCTATTTGATATCTTGCTTTTTGAAATGTGAAAAGCATACTCATGAGCACAGTCCAGTGAGTCTGGGAATATTCCACACCAGAATGGCTCTTTTGACTTTCCATTAGCACTTTGTCGACAGCTCTGTTGGCCATGATATGCTAATAGGGAAGTTCGTTTTCATTCTTGGGTCAAAAGTAGTTAAAGGGATAGTTCACCCAAAAATGAAAATTCTGTCATTTACTCACCGTCAAGTTGTTCCAAACCTGTATATATTTCTTTCTTCTGCTGAACATGTGGGTTTGACCACTGACTGTTTGGTTTCCCATATTCTTCAAAATATCTTCTTTTGTGTTCAGCAGAAGAAAGACATTCATACAGGTTTGGAACAACTTGACGGTGAGTAAATGATAGAATTAAAATTTTTTGGGTGAACTATCATTTTAAGTAAAAGCAGTATATGTTAGCGAACAATAGCGCCGTCCACGCTGCTAAGAGCCACATTTAGATGAATACACATAATAATCAAATAAACATAGAACAAAAACGACAGTGGTGAGAAAACGAGAGTAAAGAAAGCATCTGATTGTAGCGATGTGGATGTGTTTGCACCAGCTTTGCAATTTGACACTCCATTCAAGTTACATATCGAGAATTTTATACAATATATTGCTTTAAAACAAGCAGCTTTGAATTTAAAATTACAAATTCATTTGCTACTCTAATGCAGCTCGGTCATGTTTTTACTCCTGGACATTTGACCTTGATGGACTGAACAGAAGTCCATTTCCACCTCAAAGAAGGCGGAGCCTCAGAGCCACACCCACCTATTACATCATCACCAGAGACCAATGGTGGGGTGAAGATGTTTGCCAGACTCCGGCAAGCTGTTTTAAACTTCAAACGCACTGATTTTTTTCCCCGAAATGACGTCACGCCAGTTCTTTGTTTCATTTCAAGGCCTTTAAGAAGAGAAATTGGATAAATTGTTGCCTAGTAGTGCAACAAGTAAGAACATGTAACGTCAATGTACCCGTAAGTGCACAGACTTTGAGATATATATATATATATATATATATATATATATATATATATATATATATATATATGACAACTCATGTTTTTCTGAATGCTGGTGATCATGACTCTTCCCAACAATGATTTTGAGAGCCTAACCAAAGCTAAAGTTGCTCAGCTTCTGCCAGCCTGTCAAGAAACCAGAGACCAGCTCCAGGTATATCAGGTGGCTGTTTCATCCTGACCTGAGGGTTTCCATCGCCTGAGGCCAACCCACTCGACATTCATTTTCTTAAAGCTGCATGTGGTCTTAAGGTGTATGGAAGGCATTTTCTGCCAAATTTAAATAAATAAATTAAATGACCAAAAGACACGTAACAGTTAAACAGCGGACAGATATAGGCTAGTGCTGTATCTGAATAAGTCACGGCTGAAGGGCGTTGTTAGGCACGACGCGAATATGAAACATTGGCCGAGGTCCTCGGTTAAAGCTAGCGGGTATTAATGTCTGGCTATAATTGTTGTAGAAATTGTGTTACTAAGACCTTTGTAAACCCAAATAGTTGAATTTCCAAAACAGCCTAATACATGAATGAACTTCATCGTCGATTATGGTCTAGTCTGAGTCTAACATCATAACTAACATGGTCAGGCTGTGGAAATGAAATCATTTAATTTCATTCTCAATTTTGTCACATATTTTGCGTACTGTTTTCTGTAATGAAATCGTTAATCTGGTTTTATTTTATTTTATTTATTTAAATTTGGCAGAAAATGCCTTCCATAAAGGTGTGGTTACATTCTCCATTTTCAGTGAATTGTCTCAGTCGCAGTGAAGTCGTTTCAATAGGAATCCATGCAATCGGTAATTTTGCTTGAGGACGAAAAGTTTTCCCGATGTAGATTTCGTCTCTGGTTCAAGTTAGTCACGTGAATTTGCGAAGCCGAATACAAAGCCGCTTGGTTTGAAAGTGACTTCGGTGTGAGCTGTGCTTCACACATCCCTACACTATTGACCTTAGTCTAGACTTTCTAAGTCAGTGGTTCAGTCATGGTACGGTGGTACTGGAAGAGCCTCTGTTTCAGCCTAAAGAATCTTTGAAAGTAAGGATTTATCACGCAAACCTTTCCTCTGCTCACATTGGCTTCATCCAAGCAGCTGTGAGTCCATCTTTCATGCATTCAGTTTGCATCAGTTATTTTACATCTTGATGCAGCTTATATCTCTAAACTCATGTGCCTCTCTTTTGAGAAGGACCTCCTTTTGCTTTGTGTCCTGTTTGTATTTTGGTTTTAAATCTTACCTTTACCATCTATGCTGGAAACATGTCTGAGAAGAACACCCCTGCAGTGATTTCTCAGTTTCACTTGACTAAACCTCACCTGACTCTGTTTTTTCTTTGTTCAATTATAGCTATTATGACAAGTGTTTATCTTAATTTTTCTGATGGAAGTGAAGCACATGAAACAAGGCATTGTTGTTAATCACCGCAGCTCATCAGTTCCTGCAGTTTCAGTGCCACCGGGATGCGTGTTCTCAATCAGGGCTTCTCTTTTTTAGTTGATCATTTCTGCTCATAAACACAGAAGAACTGGAACATTTGTCCAGACTTGTTTCCGTCTCGTTCTTTCTCGTGTTTTAGCCACAAAATCTTCTGTTTTTTTAACAGTTTGTTACTGTTAGTGTCCCCAATGTATTTGCTGTTCTCTATGCAGAACCATTTTGCATCACCATTAATCAAAAGTTTGATTTCCACTTTTTAACGCTTTGGACTAGAAACATAAATCCCTTTGAAACATCACTCAGCAATATGAACGTCATATTGAGATGTTGAAATGTTTCTTTTAATTATGCTTCTTACAAATCTTCTCCAGTTTTTACCGAAATTAGTATCGTCACACAGAAATTACCATATAAACCTTTTGCTACTGTTCCAAATTCACTCCTACTGAACTCTAACAAGGACAGCAAAAACAGAAAACAGTCTATAGTAATGAAACTTGGTAGGCGTCACTGGTCTGATCTAGGGATGCATGGTATATAGACATATAGGGCCCTATTTTAACGATCTGAAACACAAGTATCAAACGCGAAACGCAAGTAACTTTGTGGGTGGATCTCGGGCGCTGTTGCTATTATACCGGCGGGATAAATGACTCTTGCACCCGACGCAAATCTAAAATGGGTTGGTCTGAAGCAGCTTCATTATTCATAGGTGTGGTTTGGGCGTAACGTGAAATAAACCAATCAGAGTATCATCTCACATTCCCTTTAAGAGCAGGCGAGCTTGTTCCATGGCGGAATGCTATTATAACGGCGGATTTGCCAGGCGCGCGCCAGGAGCGGTTCACAGCCGAGGAGACCGACGTTCTCGTCAGGGCCGTAAAACACAGAGAAGTGACATTGGGGATGGAGAAACACACCCAAATTAGCTTTGGTTAAACAGGCGTATAATAATTTGGGTAAATGTGTAAGCTAGATTTAAGCCTATTTTTTCACATCTTCATGGACACAACAATGATTTCCCTCGTGTGGTAATATTTTTCCTTGTAATAATGTATGATTTTCTAAAAATGAGAACTGCTGCGTCTGTGTGTAGATGAGATAAGCAAAGTGCATGCGCGTTGTGCACACTCTACATTTATTATGGCCAAGCATGCGCCCTTAAAATAGCATATGAATAACATGCGCAACGCGCCACTGACTTTAGACTAGGTTTTTCCTGGTCAGTGGCGGAATTGTTTTCTAAACCTGCAAAATAGCACCAGGGAACGTTTGTGCCGGAACACGCCTCCTCTTTTCGCTGAACCGCCCCCGGGAGCGCAAGTTCATTTCCTAATTTACCGATGTGCGTCTGTCGAGGGAAAAGTCCGCTGTGCGCGGGTGCAAAATAGGAATGATACATGCGTCGGTGTACAAAGTCA
Organism: Leuciscus leuciscus; assembly: GCF_965113295.1. Classification (NCBI taxonomy): domain Eukaryota; kingdom Metazoa; phylum Chordata; class Actinopteri; order Cypriniformes; family Leuciscidae; genus Leuciscus; species Leuciscus leuciscus. The sequence goes on along the minus strand of NC_138743.1, from coordinate 35,704,259 downwards.
ATTGCGCTGGGTGCAAGATAGGGCCCATAATTGATATCATGATATATCATGATCTTGGTATGATTATCAAATTTCTAAGGCTGCAAATAAATTAAACACATGCGCTGCAGGTTTCAGAGTGAAGAGCGGCACTGGGACCTTTTACAAGTGAGCTTCATCTTAATGATAGTTAACTAAAACCATACAATAACATTTTGTTTCTTATATTTCAGCCAATTCGCCAAACAATAAAACTGTTTAAAAAAAATAAAAAAATAAAAGTAATAAAAATTACAAAAACACAACTCACTTTAACTAAACTTTAAATAAAATTAAAATGAGAACACAAAATAAAAAATAATAATATTAAATTAATTTAATTTTAAATAAACTAATTTAAATATGAATACAAACATAATAGTATCTTACTGATGCTAAAATAACACTGGTGTGCACATGTAAAGTATTGTTATGGTCACTGAAAGGTTTTGAAGAAATCCTCACTCTGTCTCTTGTGTTTTTACAGGTACATGATGTTAATAGATGGAAAAAACGAAGTCTTTATGATTGACAGAGACAACTCGGTCTTTCACATAGCCAACCTGGAGTTTCCTTTCCGGAAGGATCTTCGCATCCACCTTTCCAACACGCTTCTGGATGGGGTGAGTTATTGCATAGTTTGAAAGCCTGATAATCGGGTTAGGAAGAGAGGATCTACTCTATTCCCATACTTAATGGATGCCTACAGGTTTGGCTTACATGAGAGGGTCAAAAATAAGCCAGTGTTGTGAGTTAATTCTTTAAATGTTAAAGAGGATCTTGCTCTCAAAGCATTTATTAGCTCGCTCAAAACATCATGCCCAGCACTGGAGAAATAGCAAGCGTGGGTTTCACATAAAGGTTCAATTAAGCAAGTCCAGGTTTGACTTTTAATTTGTTGCAAGTTGTGTTGCACCACTTAAATGGATATTTCCTTCAACATTAAAAATTACCCCATGATTTATTCACCCTCAAGCCATCCTAGGTGTATATGACTTTCTTATTTCAGACGAATACAATTGGAGATATATTAAAGAATATCCTGGCTCTTTTCAAGCTTTTTAATGGTAGTGAATGGCGGTCCTGATTTTGAAGTCCAAAAAAGTGCATCCATCCATCATAAAAGTGCTCCATACGACTCCAATGGGTTAATAAAGGCCTTCTTTCTTTTGAAACGTTATCAACTAAAATATCTAGCTTCCGACAGACGGCCGTACGCAGCGATTTATGGCGGATGAGTGACCTCTGACCCGACGTGTGACGTAATGACGAACACGTAAGCGCAGAGGATGGCGCAAAATCAAAACACCGGAGGATTTCAATACGAGAGAAGAGGAGCTTGAGTTTGTTGCCCAGCCCTGTTTGTGTAAACCGCGAGAGGCGTTAAAGCTTACGCTACTCCTACATCGCATCAGGGGTTACTCTTTTGGCGCAAGTGGAATTGCGTAGGCCGTCTGCCGGAAGCTAGTTATTTTACTCTATGAAGTTTTAAATATGGATATTTTTCTTACAAAAACTCATGGCTTTGCTTCAGAAGGCCTTTATTAACCCCTGGAGCTGTAGGGAGCACTTTTATGATGGATAGATGCACTTTCCATTAACTACCATTATAATGCTTGGAAGAGCAATGCTGTTTTTATTTATATAACTCTGTGTTCGTCTGGAAGAAGAAGGTCATACCAAGGGCGTAGGTTTGGCCTCAGCTTTGGTGGGGACATCCCCCTCCCCCTCCCCCTGGAATGAGTTTTCTATATGTAATTAAATAATGAACAAATGAATAAAATACACACGTATCATAGTATGCATTCAACATAACAAATCCATTATTATTATCTATTATTATTATTATTATCCATGATTACAGTATTCCATTAATACTAAAATTGTATCTACTATTCTATATCAAATTCTATTGATATATTCTATTCTTAAATATTAAATTCTTAGGCTACACTCACTCACAAATACATTACATAAATAGAATGTAGAAACGAAAAATGTCTCAGATCCACTGTTTATGTTGACTGCAAGATTCTAAGTTAAGGTCAGCTAATTAACATTCAGTGACTTGCTAACGTAGCATTCTATCATGATAGCGTGACTTCTATGAGTCTATCAGTGCTGCACAGCCTAATCAATACAATAGTTGAAAGATTGCTGCTGCTAGGTTTAACTGTAACAACATGGTAACACATACTATCACCAATCAATACTATTTTCCACAGTAGAATCTGCATTTGAAAGCCTGGTCAGTCACTACTACTGCTAGTTTATTTGTGTGGCTAGTTATTTTGCCTACTTACACTCTGCTTTATGAAAAAGCTTCGTATGTCCCCTTTCTTCTTCTTGGGTGGCATAGCTGATCTATCTACAAAGTACAAAAAGTGGCAAAAAACGGAATATTACAATGTTTTACTCTGGCCTTTGTATGTGGCAGAGAGACAGCCCTGGTAACTTACCGTCGGCGTCGTTGACGCGCGCGCGCGCACACACACACACACACACACACCACCACCCGCTCGCTGCCAGTGCAAGCACAAAAGTAGTCCCGGCCCGCGCGTGTAGCCTGTCAGATACACCGCCGCCAATCAAATTACGGCGTTTCTTGTACTGTCGTTGTTTTGGCCGTTGGAATCGATCCAAATAGCAGCGCAAAGATCCAAATAGCAGTTCAAAGGAGCTTGCTAAATATTGGTGGGGACAAATTTGTCATCTCAAAATATTGATTGGGACTAGTACCTAGCGTCCCCCCCTAAACCTACGCCCATGGGTCATACACTCCTAGGATGGCTTGAGGGTGAGTAAACCATGAGGTCATTTTGCTTCATGTAACTAACAGTAAAAATAAGTTTCCATTGAAATACGATACTTAATCATGAAATAACATAAAAGGTATTTTTATGTCAATTATGTTCAGAAACTGAACAAGGAGCAACGAATAAATATTGAATTAAAAAACAAACAAACATAAGAAATGACATTTATTTATTATGACTAATATTATTTGACACCCACAACGGCCCGTTGCACACAATGGCACACTCTTTAGATCGGTTTCTTTTTGAAGAGCCGCAAGTCGTTTATTAACATAATGTTCTCATCTTAAAAGGTAAGCGAGTGTAAATGTCAGCATTATCATATATGTCCAAAGGATTGATGTCTGTCAGGTAAAACAAGGGCTCATTGATGCAGTTCAGTCTGTCTGCTATTTTATTCCAGCCGTTACTCCTGATTGGAGGCTTCCCTAAATATTTAGTGTAAACTTAGTTGAAACATAGCTCTACGTGTAATGGTGCGACATAAACATATTTAGTAGTGCGTCAGTTGTAACTTGTCCCCCTTTACATGGCAACTAAGCTAAGCTGTAAGGCCTGGACTGATCAAGCAGGATGTGTCGCATGTATCACTAACCATAACCTAACCCTACCCATACGTTACCCTTAAAATCAGAGGGAAGTGATGTGACATCACTGATGTAGAAGCACATAACCCTGAACTTGACATAAACTGTAAACTTGTCCCTCAAATCTGATTGGTTGACGTGAATGTTGATCCATGAGGTCATGCTCTGCTCGACCGTCTAGTGTAACGCTCATCTCCTCGTCTCGTTCCCGTGTGTGTAAAACATGTCCTCTAATGTACCAGCAATCCATGTCTCCACTGAGATGAGTCGCCTAATCCAGCTTTTTAATATTTCATGTGCTTTTTTGTTTAGTGTAAGTATATTAATGTGATCTCAGAGGCCTGACACCACACCTGCTTTACTCAGTCTGCCACGATTAACTTTAGTGTCCAATTATGCTTTTTTTCCCTCATTTAAACCTCAGCCGCAGGAAGTTCAGGGTAACCCCTATCTGTGATTTAAATCTAAGTTTAAAGTAATGGAACAACAGGATTTAGTTAATTGAAGTTTAATCAATTTGAAGTTAATTAGGTTTACGGTAAAAAAAAGAAGAAATAAAAAGATTACAATGAGTGTTTCATCTAGACCTGATTTTAATTATTAGATAAATCACGATTGAATCTATGTTTCAGATCAGGCCTAAGATTACTACGGCTGTGTATATATGCGAAAACATCGATTTAAACATGAATTACTTCACATTTTGAAAATAAATGACTTTAAATGTTGAAGCTCCAGAGGTCTGAGAACACGAGTGAAAAATGTTCTGGCTATTTCAGTAGATATTAATGTGCTCAAATCAGTCTGAACAGCGATTTCACAAATGTGATGCGGAAAACAAAGAAACAGAAGAACGGTTTGTTCACACCAAGACTGACACAAATATCTGATAGACTGAACAAATAAGGACTTGATGCTGGTACAGTGCATTCCTCTAATGAATCCCCCGACAGCTTCAGCTGACTAGAGGAGTGCAGAGGAAACGTCACTCTCCTTTCACCATTAAAACTGTAAGAATCTCTCCCAACCTTATATGAAGTGATCCCATGCTTCAGACTGTGTGTGTCCAGTGCAGTCTAGTCTGGTTTTCTTTCATAAAAGTGTGTAAAGGTCACTGATCAACTTTGCCACAGATCGGTGATCGATTATTTATTATTATTGATTACTCTTCTGCAGCACTTTTAATATTTAAAAAACTATATAAATTTATAAAACAAATATATAAATATAATTTATAAAAATATAATTATATATTTATAAAACAAACCTAACTTTGCTTTGTTTAACATTTAAAAAAAATCCTAAATCTTTTGTTTGCATGGTTTAATAAAAAAAAAAACACGACAGATCTCAGACCCCAGATTTGGACCCCACATATTAACCGAACGATACTTTGAGCTTTCAAGCTAAATATCTTAATTTTGAGAGTTTATTCAAAATCACATTGTTACATCTTGTTGATTTGTATTGGCTGGATTTATGGGCAGTATATATGCATTTCTTATCCTCTTCATCTTTTTTTTTTTGCAGGAGATGATAATCGACAAAGTGAACGGCCAGCCCGTCCCACGCTATCTCATCTACGACATCATTAAATTTACCGTGAGTGCCTTTCAACAACAAAGACAAAAACACTATCCTGTTTGTTCTTTATTTAATTAATAATTACTGCTGACAGTGGACCTAATGCAAAATGACAATGAGCAAGAACAGAGGTGTCTCACCCAGCAATTACTAAAGGAAAGGTTTAGTGGAAGATACTGTTAGTCAGCTCCAAAAAGGACAAAAAGCACCATAAAAATATAAAAGTAGTTAATACTGGCACTTTATTTCTTCTTCGTTGTAGCTTTCAGATTTAATTAGCAAGTAGATTACAGTCAAAAATGGCACCTTTAGACACGGCAGGCTTGAATTTATTTATAATCTTCTTCCTCTCAGCCAAATTAAGGTTGTATGGCTTCAGAATACTTGGAATATAGCACATAAATCAACTAGACTGCATAAGTATTTGTGTTTATGCTCAGAAGAAAGAAATTCATATAGGCCGAAAAGGAAATCAGTTGAAGTAAGTTAGATTTGTAGAGCACTTTCCACAACACGTACTGTTTCAGAGGAGCTTTAAGGTAGGATTTTCTATGAATGTCTTCTCCCTAAATCGAAGCTGTGTAGAGTTTATCAAATTTTTTATTATGATTTTGACGGCAAACAAACCAGCTGTCGGAATCCGTTCCCCCATTCCCATTATGAGAGGTGTTGATGGAGTGGCTTAAAAAAAGGCTGATTAAATTTTTTTGTGTGGATGGAGCTTAACTGCCATCAGTTTAAAGAATAATTTTGGGAGTTTTTGCCTTTTATTATGATAGGACAGTACGGGATCAAGAAAAAAAATCCACGATTCAATTTAAACTCTGAGATTTATCCTATTTTTCCCCTCTGTGAAATAGCATGCAGTGCTAAATCATTCACAGTAAGACCAGGAATGTGTATTAGGATAGAAAATAGAGTCCGTTTTGATTTCATATTGACTGGATGTCTATAAATTGTGTAGTTCAGTTCATTTTAGGTTATAATTGACATTCATCTTAGTTTTGACTGGGAAACAGTATATCAGAGAGTATATCTTAGCATGGTCTTGCATCATTTTCTTCTCCTCGCAGTGCAGTACGCATTAAATAAACCCAGGCAATCATCTGCTACACGGTGTGCATTTGAGACAGGACGCTTGGATTCGTCTTGCTTGGTTACCGTACCGAAAGGATCATTTTTCCAAAAATGCAACGCTTATCCTTCATTTTTAAGATTGATGCCACAGGCAACCCGTGGATAAATATAGACGGCACATTAATTGAGCTTGTCCAGTGATGCTTGGGAAGACTAATAATTAATTCAGTTATAGTGCTCGTGTATGCATTAAGCACGTGTCATCAACTTTATTTATTATGTTTTCATTTAAAATATGAGTACATTAAAGACTAATGCAGATATGTCTCTTAAAATATGTTTTTTTCGAGCACTGCTGGAGTCCTCAAGCTGGAGATTCATGGAGATTCTTGAGTGTGTTGCGTTTAGCTCCTCTCTGCAGTGGTCGAGTGTGTTGCGGATGGGTTACTGAACTAGAAATGCTCTTCTCTCACTCCCCTGCAACAGAGGCTTTGTGAAATTCTGTTTTAGCCTTTTTGAGTTTCAAATGTTAAAAATAGGTGATGGTTATATGTCCGTAACACAGGGTTCCCACGGGTCCTTGAAATCCTTGAAAGTTTGTGCATCTGAAAAAAATAAATAATTCAAGGCCCTGGAAACTTTTTGAAAATTAACATACATAGAAACAGGTCCTTGAAAGTGCTTGAATTTATTTTGTGCAAGAAGTCAAATAAAAATCCATATTATTCCCTCTGGTCCACTAATGTGTTATTTCGCCAACACTTCCTGGCCTGTGCATACTAGCTTGCTTGATTAACGTTATTTAAGCGCATTTATTCGTTACGTTACGTGTTTAGCATTACGCGCGCATGAAAGTACTACAATGTTACCTCGATGTTTCACAGACATACTGTGAAACATTGCAAAAATAGGCTGAAACCGCTGAAACGCGATGCCTGGAAAATGCAAGTTTCAAGATATTTGGCTCAACAAAGAAGATTACAAAGAATGCTTGTTAAGGTAATGTAAACCCATAAGGCAAGAAAAACTTAAAAGCATATTTATACATATATCTTAAAACTTCTGGTTACATGAGCCTAATTCTTTTCAATAAAATCCATGCAAAAGTTAATATCAGATCATTTTAGAATACAGTATATAGGATGTACCAAATATTCTTCAGTTTTATGCACAACAGAAATACGACAAATAGAATATCAGATCTCTGTCATATATGGCCAAAAATAAATGCATATAAAGGCAAACAAATTTTGACACATGAAAACTGTAACAATGTATCTTACAAGGTAACACGATGTAACCTTGCTCTCACTTGATATGTGTCCCCACATTAAGTCCTTGAATTTGAGGGTATTGGACCTGGAAAGTCCTTGAAAGGTCCTTGAAATTATTTAGGAACCCTGATAACATTTATTTATATACACACAACCGGTCAAACTTTTGGGGTTGGTAAGATTTTTTAAATGTTTTTTATTGTTCACCTTAATAAACAAGTCAAAGGTGACAGTGTACTTTGTCTTTTCAGTTATGAAATGTTTGTGCTGAATCATATTTATATTGTTTTAGGAAGATACGTAAATTTGCCAATAACAGAAACTTAAAAGCACACAACTTGGATGCTAGATGGTGCTGTTTTGTTTTATTTTATGTGCACTATGGGGTTATTTTAGAGATAGTCTTCACAATAGCACAGGACAGTTTGATTTGAAGAGCTTGACCGTACCAGCGACCGCATGTAACCGGTGAGCTCTCAGGTTATGATGATGCAGGCTGGTGTATCCTCCTTTACCCTCGCATAACATTAGACACATTTTACTGTTGCTGCTGTCTGTCTTGTCAGTCGTGTTGTATTATGAATGAGTTTGCTGGCAGCTTTTTTATTGTAGCATCACAGTGCGCTTGCAGTGCAGACTCAGTTTGACTGCATTTGTGTGTCAAAATAACATTTATTTAGCAATTCATGTTCAGAAATAATGGAGAATGTGCTTCTTTAAACACAAAATATCAGAATATTTTGCTGTATCGACCCTCCCCACAGAAAAAACAGTAATATGTTAAATTTAGTTGCACTGAAATGCAGCAAATTGATATCAACTTTGAGCCTGAGTTATACAAAAATTATTTGAGAAATCAGAATGATTTTGTCAGCATGGTCTGGTGATGATCCATGTCAAATTTGGTGAAGATCGAACAAACCATCTAGGAGTTGTTAGAAAAGGTAGTTTTTGGACACAACTCAAAATGGCGGACAGACAAAATGGCCGACCGTTGAAAAACGTATACCGTTGTATTCTGTAGGACCCAAGGAATAGAAAGAGATGATATTTATGGATGAAATTCAAAAAAGTCAAAAATATTTTGACCATACATTTAGCTTCAGGGGCTAGTGCCAAAAGACACATCACGTTTATTAATAATACACCAAAGCATTTGTAAAATACAGCATTTTACTATACAATTCATACATTATATACATAATATACATTACTACAGAAAACAGAAGCCCAACTACAGCTAACATGGCTGTAAAACAAACGACCTGTGGTAGAGTAAAACCAAGCGGCAACCGGTCTCTCTCTCTTGAATCCAACACGGAAGTGACTTAAACTGCAATTCCTCGACTGGCCACTAGAGACAGGCTGCAAAAGAGACTCAATCCCATAAACCCTCATGTTAAAATGCCCAACTTTGCAGCAGAAATAAATGTTTACAGCCTGGTACAAAAAGTGGTTTTGGTCTATATAGCTAATTTTGTCTTTCATTAAAACTGTGATGGGGTGATTTTTTTTTTTATAACTCATTCGTTTAAATTATATTAAAGTTCTGCATAATTAAGGGCGTGGCCACTTGAGTGACAGGTGGATTGCCGCTGATGTCAATACTAGCCGTTTGTCTGCTGTCTGTTAGCGTAAGCTAATCCTGCCTTTTTGCCCATTTCCGGTTATCCGGGAGTGACGCGCTGCCAAGATGGCGACGGCCGGCTCCGCCCACTTTGGGCTTCAACAATGCTCTTCTGAAACCTACGGGTAACGTCACGGACACTACGTCCATGTTTTTTTACAGTCTATAGGTAAAACCAATAACAAAAACTGACAAAACACATGAGGGAAAAATGGGTAAAAGATTCCAAAGACTAGACTAGACTCAACGGAAAGCATGAGTAGGGAAACAAAATGAACCAGCACAGAAAACAGAAGGGGAGTACATAGAAAAGGAAATGAGGAGAGTAACAACGGTGGATAGAAGGGGCAAATTAACTAATAATCAGGTAACAAGAAGACGGGGTCAAGACAATAGACAACGGAGCACATGGTACATAGAAACAAACAAAACAAAGCCATGTGCTCACACAAAACATGACACAGAACACAGCCAATAAGAGCTCTCACCCACACAAAACATGACAACGGTGAAAAACATGAGCTACACAGAACAAGACAAGAACCCCTGACCAGTGAACACAGAAAACACTCAACCTGTGCGCTCCCAACAAAAGACAAAACATGGAGCATGAATGTCCAAACCCCGACACTGAACCGAAAGCAAACTATAGACAGTGTGGTGACTTTGGCAAGGTCAAGCTCCACTAAATTTCACTTGTAAGATATAACCACATCATTCATTGTATGATATAGCTTTTAAAGAGAATAGCCCCTGTAGTGTGAAGAGTTAAGCTTGTCCTCTTGGACGTGTGGCATATGGTATGAAAACAAAGGATTGTGGCGTTACTCTTTCCCTGGCCAAGACGTCCTGTCGTTCATGTGAATCCTCATGCTGTGTTCTGGCCTGGTGCAGGTCTGCTTCTCTTGAGTGTCCCTGTTGGGCTTGGCAGGCGATACCTTACCCCTGCCTTCTCATGAATCAGTGTTTCCAAAAATACAGTTGCATCTTGATAGGAGGGATCTTGAGGGATAGTGGATTTGTTCTCACACATCATCTTGATAGTCTTGTAATACACCAGGTTGCCTTGACAGAACTGGCATTTATATGTGCAGATTCGACTTCTGTTAAATGTCTCTGTGACTCTCCGCCTCCCCAGACGGCGTTTTAAGGAATCACAATCATGCGTCACAAAGCCGGTTCCAAAAGTTAAACAACATAATTATGCCGTTTTCCGAGCAGGGCTGTTATCTCTGAGGAAGGGAAGGAAGCGGTGGCATCTCAGGAACATTCAAATGAGGAAATAATTGACACTACAAAAAAACAAATTTAAAAAATAAGACGTGTGTAAAGCAGTTATTTCTCAGCAGCAGATAAAGTTGCAGAGGAAAGCTGCGTCCCGTTTTCCTCTCTTGAGCTCATCGCGTTCTCTTTGAGGTCCTATAACTGACATGAATATGAGGGTGGAGCGGCAAAATCCAGGAGAGAAGTTACTTGAGAGGAAGCGATGCCTGGATTCTTCCGATGACTGGCTGTTGGCCCTGTCATCGTGTCAGTCGTGTGATGGCAGCCGTGATCATGTGTGCTAATGGCCTAAAAGCCTTCAGAAAAATCCTAAAAATATGAAACAGCGCAACTGTTTTCAACATTGATTATAATCAGAAATGTTTCTTGAGCATCAAATCATCATATTAGAATGATTTCTGAAGGATCATGTGACACTGAAGACTGGAGTAATGATTCTAAACATGAGAAAAATGTTTATAGTTATTTTTAATTGTAATAATATTTCACAATAATTACTTGATTGAATAAATGCAGCCTTGGTGGGTAGAAGAGAACATTTTCAAAATGTTAAATATATATTGTACTCAAATATTGTTCTGCGAAGGGCATTCATAAGTGATATGATAGTCTTCTTAATTTTTAATTTTTAATTTTATTTTTTTTACTTTTTTTATTAGATGAATGATGAAGCGACAGGAAACTGACCCTGAATCAAAGTCGAGTTATCTGCAAATAAACAATATCATATCATCAGAGTATGTGAATCACCGCAACAATAATGATAGCTTTTAAATTTACACAGGTTTAAACTTATAGCATATTAGCCTATAGAAATACATAGGGGCCATTCACACATTTAAGAACATGAAACAGGGAAGTTGAATGCGTTGCTTTAAAAGTTCAACCTCTTTTAACTTGACACAGCATTTTAAAAATGCAAGATGCTGCAAAAGATGCGAAACACAAGCGTAACAGTGGAAGGTGTGTGTCTAGGGCACATTTACCTAGAAAACAATGGGGGAAAATTGTGTTGTGTGTGAACGGCTCCAGAGTCTGGATCGAGGAAATTCATATTTCTGTTTTATGTAGCAGCATTTAATTGTTAAACAATACAGTCAAAGACATTAGTAATGATTAAAAAATGATTGATGTTTAAAAAAAATATAATTATCCAATCTTTCCCTGTTATGGCAAAGCAGCCCTTACTCCAGTCTCTTAAGAAAACATTGTATAATCTCACCCTTAAAAATATGCTAATGTGGTGCTGTGCTGCTTCATATCTGCTCAGCTGATCAAGAGGAGGAAGATTTCTTTTTGAAAAACAGAATTTATTTGATATAGTCATTTGTAATCAGTCTATGATTTGAATCTGTTTAATGCAACCCTGGAGAATTGGTTTCTTTTAAAACTATTTCAGTTATTCTAAACTTCAACAGATAGATGGAAAATATTGAAGTAGAGAAAGTTAGAGTAAATTACAGAACACACACACACACACAAAAAAAAAAACATGCTGAAACTCTTTACATGGATAGCAGGTTATATTTACATTTCACAGGTTTTGGAAGCCATTTGTTCATCTTAGTACAAGTAACAATTTGTTCACTTGCTAATGAATCTTAGCACAATCTTTGTATAGATTGTTCACGAGTCCCTTTGTTTGTCCTGAGCAGTTAAATTGCTCACTGCTCTTCAGAAGAATCCTCCAGGTCCTCCACATTCATTGGTTTTATAGCATGTGTTCTGCATATTTCAACCCTTTCCATTATTAGCTCTGTTTCCAGCCAACATTGCGAATTTAACTTATGTGCAAAATTGGAATATCTCATAAAACATTTGCAAATAAAGCACAGTTTCTATACCATGTGTTCAAGAGAACAAAAGCGTCACTTCCTGAGAAATTGGCACAAAATATCTGTAATATTAATGTAAGTGATATTAATAAATGACTTGCATCTCAGAGCGGCGGATGAAACACAGTAAACACCGTCATGTTCTCTTGCCTTCGGATGCTGGTGTTTGGGAACACAATCTTTGAGACGCTTCTGGGAGGAATTAAACCAAATCATTCTCATGACAGACTTTGACTCAACATTTGAGATGCTGTGATGTGATTGGTCCGCTGGTTAGTCCAGTTATCCAATCACGTCCTCTGTTGAGGCAAAGACGCGTGAGTTTTGTTGTTGTTGCACATCGAGGGATTTATTCAGTAAATTTGCTTCCAACAGAGTTTATGATCATGGAAAAATATTCCATACTGGGATTCCATCCAGAGTTTTGCTTTGCTGAAGATGTGAAACGGTCTCTGATTGGTCACTCACATGCCATAGTGGTTAATTAATTTTTTTCGTTAAACTTTGGTGTACCCATGTTAAGTCCAAAGTCCAAATCTTACCGTGGTTATGGATGGCTAAGCTACAAATAATGTGAAGTTCAGGCAGTGTCAGAAAACAGCAAAGATGAGAAGATATTGAGAATAAGAATCCATATCAGTATCACAGTGTTTCCCCTACAATGTATTAGGCAGCGGCGCAGCGCCGCCGCTGGATTTTCAGCGCCGCTGCAAAATCTTCACATGATCAGTAATATCACGACATTCACTTACACACCTAAAAACACTGAAACATGGCGACCGGCGGCGCTGCTAATGTGATGGCTCTGAATCCACTTGTTGACAAGGAAAGAGCAAATGGAAATATTTTTGATTAGGCTAATGTCACGTTGCCATAAGGGGCCGTTCACTTCACATTCACGTTCACATGCAAATATTTCAAATGTGGGCGCGCGGCAAGCGCGCTCATATAGAAGCAACGCGGCGCGCTCGTTTTCTCAGGCGCGCCTCTCTTCATGGTTCATGTGTGTGTGTGTGTGTGTGTGTGTGTCGGCGCACTGCGCTCTCTGCTCAATGTTCCGCTCCGTCTTTGCGCTGCGCGTTCTGCTCCTTAACGGCCCAAACGCTCCAATCATGTTGGCCACCGATCACGCACTGGAAAAGCAAAGTCCGCTCAAATAACGTGAAATTTCACAGTAGTAGACTTCTGTTTGCTGAACTGGTATAGCCATGCTGGGCAACAATGGTAAAATGACCTGCTCTGATCACATGCTCTGGTAATAATAGCTTTGTATGACTATACTTTATTTTGATAATTAGTCAGTTGCATAGAACTGAATGAAGAATAATATATTGGTTTTTTATATTTTAATATAGGGCTATTTTCTGTCCAATTTGTGTGGACATTTTTCTTTTTTTCCCCTTTTTTGTGTGTTTAATTTAATTAGTGATTCTACATTTAAATATGGATGATTACAAGTTTGGGGGAAATGCGATTAATTGCGATTAATCACAGCAAATTGTGCGATTAATTAGTAAAAAAAAAAGTATATATTATTATAATATATTATTTTATTTTTATTACATTACCGTTTCTTACATTTGAGCCCCTGCCCCTGATGAACTCTTTGCACGTCCCTGGAGGTTAGTGAAGTAAAATAGGCTATGCAAGCTAGTCACCTTTTAAACTAATGAAAAGTTTCATTTGGATTTTAATGTTCAAAATGTCTACAGGATAAAATAAATGAAAGTACTGGTTACATGATGATGTATCTAAGTGCTAAAGTGTGTTACAGAAAAAAAGATCAGTAGTGCAGGTAAGGTGGAAAGGGTTTCATTTTTCCACTATCAATTTCTACCTTACAGCTGAAAATTAACACAAGAAAAACAAATAACAATAATCCTGTCCTAATCCTGTTTGTGACCAGTTCAAGGTACGTGCTGCAATAATCATGCCTTCTGTTGATGGTATGTCAAATTTGTATGTCTCAAAATGTCCATTTCTATCCACAAAACTTGCCAGAAATCATGGTTTAAGGGGTAATTAAAAAAAAAAAATCTTCCAGGGGTGCATGCCCCCGGACCCCCCGCGAGCGGCTTGGTAACAACCTCCGGCACGTAACAGCACCGCTGCTGGAAAAATGTATAGGGGAAACACTGCAGTATCAATTAAAAGCTAGAGTTAGTTTGCGTCCACACACCTGACATGTTTATCTGTTGCAGTTATTCCTGCACTTACTGTACTTGCATGTTCATTCATTGACATGTCTCTCTCGTTCTCTATCTCTCTCATGCTGGCACAGTCGTCAGCGTTGTTGCTCAATAGGGATAAGTTCTTTAAAAAAGCCTGATATTTTTCATTTTGACACTCGTTTCTGACGCGGAAAGCTAATCTTTGCTAGCCTGGAAATCCAGACCTAAATCTAAAAGATTAATGGTCTGGCGTCGACTAATGAAAATCGTCCAGCTCGAGGGGCGGCACCAAGCATGCATTTGAAAATCTCACTGCACGCAATTGGATAACACTACGACCAATCACAACAAGTCCCATACGCTTAGCTACCAGTGGAGCTAACTAGTAGATTAGACTCTTGCCGTATCCGGGCGGCTAAACGGCAAAAACGTCCTTCTTGCAAAGGAACGATTCGAGCGCCGTCTTCTGTTCCTCTTTTAGATAAAAAGCCAAGTCTAACTCGTTCATTGTAGCGGCCAAAGCCGTTTCAAACAACTGCTATTCATCCATAGCCATCTTGCAATGTTTACTAATGACTTCGACGTCACAGCGCTGTCGTCATCTCGCCTCTGGCCCGCCTATATCAGATAACCCGATGTGATTGGTGCAGCTCAGATCGAGGGGCATATTTAATGAGCATCATTACTCGACACCAGAGTAACTCGCTGAGCAAATTCAACTTGTGCTCTCGCGAGAACTCTGGATTACCAGGGTAAATCTTTGCTGTCCCCGTACGGATTTTTGCACTTCCACTGCAACTTTGCTGTGCGTCGTCTCAACACAACAAAAGATGTGATGGGCTACTCATCACAGAACATGCAGGTAAAAAGGCACCCAATTTTTAATCATAACATGTAAATTTATATTGTCGCCAGTTCCGATTTCAGCAAAAATATCACTCTGGCCGTTTTAGTCGCAGTCTGGAGCCCTGGTTATGTCATGAGTGAACATTGATAAAGAAACCGGATGTGTGTCAGTATATTCGGTCTGTGGATTTGGTCTTAAAGTGACAGCAGACCAAGGGCGAAAAATGATACATTGTAGCATTTTTCAGGCGTTTTGGTTCCTCTTCACACCACACTGATCGCTCTGGTCCGGATCAGTTTATGAGTTGATACGAACCAAAATGCAGTCACGTGACAGCATCCACATCACTCGTTGGCCAGATGTGTCTTGAACGCATTCCCATAACTGCACCTCGATTGGTCAGAATTAACGTGCTGGAAAATTCCAACAGAACTCCCGGAAGTAAACAAAGAGGTGGAAAATCTGCCAGACAACACGCCGCTGTTTACTATGGAGAGACGACTGCGTGGATGAATGTATCCCTGGTCATATTATATCATATAGTTTGTCTACACCACTTTAGACAAACAATAATATTTGAGAATGAAGCGAGGATGCGGCTCGAAAATAATGCATTAATGCACTGCGCGTGGCGAAGGCACATCGCAAGTCACTTCAGGAGGAGGTGTGCATTAATGTTGCTAAACACTGACATGCTCATCATCCAAAAAAATTACCAACGATCCATCAGGTAATGTTGTGCCCTTTCTCTCTTTAAAATTGTTTTTGACAGTTGGGACATATGGTCATCATACCAAATTTCTATCAGGCTCCGCATCTCCTCACAACTCCAAGTTTGTCCTCGAGCTGCCATGCTTAAAGTGCCAACAAACATTTCTCCTCATCCCATAATGCACAGCGCAGCTGACTACGGCAACTGGTTTAGTCCAAAAATGCGCAGTTCTTTTGCAGTTGGTTCTGTTCGAGGTCGGATCACGTTCTCACCACAAACGAACCGCTCCAGAGTTCGTTTCAAAGCGTACCGAGATCACATACGCTTGTTTGGTCCACTTTTGGTGCGCGTACTGAGACCACGTACGCTTGTTTGGTCCACTTTTGGTGCGCGTACTGAGACCTCGTACGCTTGTTTGGTCCACTTTTGGTGCGCGTACTGAGACCTCGTACGCTTGTTTGGTCCGCTTTTGGTGCGCGTACTGAGACCACGTACGCTTGTTTGGTCCACTTTTGGTGCGCGTACTGAGACCACGTACGCTTGTTTGGTCCACTTTTGGTGCGCGTACTGAGACCTCGTACGCTTGTTTGGTCCGCTTTTGGTGCGCGTACTGAGACCACGTACGCCTGTTTGGTCCACTTTTGGTGCGCGTACTGAGACCTCGTACGCTTGTTTGGTCCACTTTTGGTGCGCGTATTGAGACCTCGTACGCTTGTTTGGTCCACTTTTGGTGCGCGTATTGAGACCTCGTACGCTTGTTTGGTCCACTTTTGGTGCGCGTACTGAGACCTCGTACGCTTGTTTGGTCCACTTTTGGTGTGCGTACTGAGACCTCGTACGCTTGTTTGGTCCACTTTTGGTGCGCGTACCGAGACCACATACGCTTGTTTGGTCCACTTTTGGTGCGCGTACTGAGACCTCGTACGCTTGTTTGGTCCACTTTTGGTGCGCGTATTGAGACCTCGTACGCTTGTTTTGTCCACTTTTGGTGCGCGTACTGAGACCTCGTACGCTTGTTTGGTCCACTTTTGGTGCGCGTACTGAGACCTCGTACGCTTGTTTGGTCCACTTTTGGTGCGCGTACTGAGACCACGTACGCTTGTTTGGTCCACTTTTGGTGCACGTACCGAGACTAGGGGTGGCACGGTACATGAAAAAACATCCGAACCGTTCGGTTCGCTTGTCTCGGTTCGGTGCGTGTGTGCGTCGCGCGGTTCGCACGGTTCGACGCATGCGCAATGTAGCCTTGTGCCCGTGCTACTGCTAATACAATGCTAAATCATAAATCAGACAAATGTAGAATAACATTACAATGTCCAGCAATCGATTTAAATAGTACACTGGGTTTACTTAGAAATTTAATGAGATCAACTCCACTAGGCTATATGTTGTTTTTTTCACGTGAATAAATAGGCTACATAGATCGACTGTTCCACGTACCGGTATGTACTTTAATGGTCCAGTGGCAGAACTTGCCAAGCGTGTCAAAGGTTCTGAGTTCTAATCTGCACTCGTATATATTTTTCTTTTTCATCAAAACCGATTATGTTTATCAGCGGTTGTATATCAAGCAGGGACAGATTTGTATGAATTTTGTTTTGTGATTTCATCGGAACGAATAGAGTAGCCTAGAGTCTCCTCAACGGACTGAAGCGCGCGTCTGAGTGAAGAATGTGCGGCCGCTGCGGTGCGGTGTGTCAGCGCCACTGATCGCAACGGCAACGAGCACTTTGATCACTTGATTAAAAAAAACACATTTCAGCGCTAGATTGCTTCTTATTTAACAAACGAACGAAACGAATACTTTGCTAGTTAACTGGAAATGTTTTATTTATTTGTATTGGTACATCCGTGCTGGGACATAATATCAACCCTGGCAAAAAGTGGTGACAAATAACTGTCCGACACAGCCCACGGGAAATGAGAAGCTGCGTTTTGCAAACACACCCCATTTATGAAATAAATTAATTAATAATTAGATAATTCAGCTATATATCATATGCTGAAGTAAATTTTTGGAGTGTTAAAGATTAAAAGAAAAAAGAACAACAAGAACCGTACAGAACCGAAAACCGTGACCCTAAAACCGTGATACGAACCGAACCGTGGGTTTTGTGAACCGTGCCACCCCTAACCGAGACCACAAACGCTTGTTTGGTCCACTTTTGGTGCGCGTACTGAGACCACGTACGCTTGTTTGGTCCGCTTTTGGTGCGCATCCGAGTGCGATTGCAACATTCACACCTGCCCAAACGAACCGCACCAATGGGAAAAATGAACTCTAGTGCGATTCAACCGAACTAAATGAGGCAGGTGTGAAAGCACCCTAATATTCCTACCATTGTTTGTGTCATTCAAGTTAATTTATGACAGCTTCTAGGATGCGTGTGCCGTGTAAAGTGTGAGTACCAAACAGCATCTCCAGTAGCTCCCTTGAAAACCAGACCAAAACGTCATATGCACCCTTGATTATAGGATTGTCTAGTAATATATTATCGCAGAATTGCTGTATCGATATCGTGAGCCGTGTATCATATCGTGAGGTGTATCACACACCCTATTACTGAGCACCTCAACCACATGGAAAAAAATCAATAAATCATTGAGAGATCCAGTGTCATGAAAATAGCAAACATGTCAAATCCAGTGATGACTAGTTTAGTCCTCATTGTAAGAAAACAGTATCATGTAAACACTCTTTCCATGTGAACTGATTATTATTTGCCGTCAGATTTGCGGTTGGACCGGACTAGAATCGTTCAACACTTCCACCATCTTAGATTGAGATGCATCTTATTAGACGGCTAGCGAGGCAGACGCACAGCATCAGCTTCGGCCGTGTTTTGCCATCTGGCATCTAATCTTGTAAAGCCCAGAGATACTTTCGTTTCTGGTGTTCAAACACAACATCTTTGCCTTTCGAACACACCACATGGCACTGAACACCCCTCATCCTACTGTATGATAAGTGAGAGCTTTAGAAGAGGAAACCGAGGAAAAGGCTGATTTGGGAGGCACTTTTTAGATGTCTGTAAATAGTAGTGGGGTCTCGAGTGGTAAATGCACTCGGTGCGTCAGCACCACTAAATGCACCAGAGCTCCCCGGGGTCCTGATGTTCTGCTTCATTTGGCAGTCTCTGGCCCAGCAATACCGAATGAACTGCACTTATTCTAAAATACCGAAGCTCTTTGTGTTTTCTTGATGATTTAGGCTTAAAGTTTCCTACCGGTTCTTACACTCCATTCCTGTTGTGATGATTTGTGGCCTCGGGGATGTAGAAGAAATGAAAGCTAATAGTCCTGTCTTTTATTTTCCTTATTACACTCCTGGATGGATCGTGCCTGCTGTTAGTGTTATTTTCACGCACTGTTGGAGCTGTTTTAGCCCCTGGTTCACTAAAGGAAATATGCAAATGAAGTAACAGTGCAAACACGCCCATGAAATTAGTGCCGAATGTAAATTTCACAACATAATTCCTCTTAGCAGACTAACACAGCAGACAGCTTGATGTTTCTGTGAGGCTTTCAGTTCTTCTACACCTCAGATGTATTGAAGAAGGTCAGTGAGATCATGTGTGGATGATCCCAGTATATGGTTTGCAGCAAAATGCTACTCTATTAGATGGTCTCTGCTGTGTCAGAACTGTGGTTGTTTGATATATGTGTTTGCTTGGCTCTGCAAAGATATCATCAGATAATGTCATCTGAGACCTACTTTTACTGTTGCTGACTGCTGTTTACAACTAATCAAAATAGACCATTTCAATGTATTGATTATTCACGTGGTTTTCGCTCTGCACATTTTGTTTGTCTCTCTTATCCGACACAATCGGTTCAGTTCACGGAGCTATTTCCCAAAGAGCTGTTCCCAAAGATCTGAATCAGATGTTAGATGAGGAAGACATGCAAAGGCCATGTTCACACTGTCAATCCAAATCCGAATATTTGTGCATCCGATTGGAATATAGGGGTGTAACGACACCCTCATGTCACGATTCGATATACATCACGATACTGAACTCACGATACGATATTATCGCGATACTCCAAGACATATGATAAAAAAATACACTGTTGATTAAAATTTACATTGTGGGTGTAAATGAATAAGCTTGGACCCAATGCACAGGACAATAGAGACGCCAGAATAACAATATTCATGATTTTGAAGCTGAAAATACAGAATTATTTTAGATGAATATGCTTGAACTCTGTCACTGACTAGATATTTTTAAAATGGTGTAGGACACTTTTTACTGAAAACAAGACATTTGGCATTATCAGGACCCACAAATATTCCCCCATTGCATTATTATACATTATATTCAACATTAAATATTGTAGTTTAATGTAGTACTGACACTAAACTTGAATTTTTTCACACAGTAATTTTCATTGTGGGTAAATTATACACAGTACATCATTTCACTATCCACAATATTGATGGATTTTTGTATTGCGATATATTGTGACACGATATATATTGTTACACCCTTAAAATCTGATCTAAATTAGTGACTGTCCACATTGTGTATCGCAACTGTTCAGATCCGATTTGTGTGTCCCGACTCGAGGCGCTCTTTCGTTTTCTGAAATCTCTGCATTGGTTTCTATGGTAATGATGAAAGTCACACAAACCACCCGAAATCCGATCAGAGCCGTCAGACTGAAACTGATTTCCAGAAATATAATTTGAATAGGATTTCAAACCACATATGAATGTAGCTCGAAAAGGATTTGTAAATATCGCATTTCGTAAGAATTTTTGCTGTTCACACTTGCTGAATCTGATAGGATTTCAATTAGATTTGCATGAAAATCAGATTTGTACTGACAGACTGAACGTAGCCTAGAGTAGTGGGTCTACAGGACCAGGACTGAAAACCACAGGATTATTTAAATGTGATGCTTGTTTAAATGTACTTTTAATTCACTTACTGCCATGGGAAGCTTTATTATTACTTAAAAGTCAGTGATTTCAACAAACCACTAACCTTATGTATTAAACGTAATGTAACTTGTCTCACATCATCCATTAAATATAGTAAAGTGCACTAGTGTAGGGGGAGGGTCAGTTCTTAATGCATAAATTATTGTCATTTTGAACAATTATGCCAAAACACTGGAACATATTATAAAGGGTTTGACCATGTTTATGTGGGTTGGGTGTAACGACAAATGCAAATGCTTTATTGAAGGAAGCAGCAGCTTTATGTTTGGAGCAGGACCGGTGTTAACATGTTCACAGATTTGTTTTTCTAGTCATACAGTAGGTTTTTTTTTTTATATATATATATAAATGTCCACATTTTCATGTCAGCATTTTGTCAAGTCATAATCATTTTAGACAGTTTTACTCAATTCTGCCAAATTTTTAAGAAAGTAATGTTTTAGTCAGCAAAAATATTAAACTGTAATAGAACTATAACAAAAAATAGTGGCTTATATACACTTCTATTCAAGGTTTGGGGTCAGTAATATATTTTTTTAATGAAATTTATGAAATTCATAATTTTGACCAAAAGTGACCATAAATACTTTTACAATGTAAAAAAAAAAAAAAAAAAAAAAATCTGTTTCAAATAAATGTTGTTCTTTTAAATATTATTTTCATCAAAGAATCATGGTTTCAACAAAAATATGAAGCAGCACAACTGTTTTCAACATTGATAATAATCATAAATGTTTCTTGAGCATCAAATCATCATATTATCATGATTTCTGAAGGATCATGTGACACTGAAGACTGAAGTAATGATGCTGAAAATTCAGCTTTGATCACAGGAATAAATTACTTTCAAAAATCTATTACAATATAAAACAGTTATTTTATATCATTAAACATTTTCACAGAATTATTGTTTTTACAGTTTTTTTTTTTTTTAATCAAATAAATGGAACGTTGGAAGAGACTATTTTCAAAACCATAAAAAAAAAATCTTACAGAACTCAAACTTTGGAACGATAGTGTATGTCATTTAAAGATAATGTATATTTTTCAAAAACGGCTTTGCCATAGCTTATATAAGTGCTTTTTTATACAGTGCTGTATTTATTGCCTCAAGCACGCCTGTAGAGCTGTGTCTGCGGACGTGAATCTCACATTCAATTGTGCGTTTGTTGAGAGTTTTGTGCTGTAACTTTTCCAAGTGATTAGACTTATTTTTCTCCTGCCAGATTGTAACATGGGTGGAAAAAACCTTCCGACACTGAAGGAGGTGCTTCAGCCATATCCAGAAAGCAGAACATCATAAAGAGCTAGTGCAGTAAACATCCAACAACACCTCATAACCACATAGAAATGCCCTAGTCGTGTCATTGAAAAGCACCACTGTCAAGTCCCCCTGTGGTCAATCATTTTATCCCTTAAAACTCATCTTTGATCACCAAAATTACGTAATAAAAAAATTCTTCATGCCTTAAAATATCTTTAATGTAACTCGACATCCTTGCCTAATTTAGTATTCGCGGTTCTATGAATATGCAAATGAGCCCCGCCTCCACTCACTCGCTCAGCTCAGAGATCCACTGGTTGACGATCACACATTGATCTGATTGGTTACAACGTAGTTTGTGACGTTAGAAACACCAGCGATTTCAAAGCGTGTTTTTGAGACTGTCTTTGGTTCACTGCACTTTTAAGGAGAAAATACTTATGAATTTACACATGGTTTGTATTAAAGCACATTAAAAACACCACATAGACATATAAACAACATTAAAAGCTTGATTTTCACCACAGGGGGACTTTAAGTTAACATTTGTTAACATCTACTGTTAATTCTCCTTGTTTGGGATATAAAATGTTTTCTCTTGTCGGTTGTGTGTGTGTCGTGGTTCGATTAAACCAAATGCTCAGTATGGCACTTCAGAGCTCTGGCCAGATGCCCAACAGACCAAACCACTGCGAGTCCTCGGTCATTCTCTCAGATCCAGCGCATCCACCGTGACATGGCCATTCCTGTTACACGTCCTTTGAAAATTTTTTCAAAAACACATTTAGCACACTGAACGACATATACACCAGAGTATCGTGTAATAACATAACGATACAGAATATCAAGTCAATGCACACAGGCTTTCAGGAGAGATAAAGCCTGCAGATCTGATGGGTTGAAGACATCCGTTGATTTGTCCACACACTCTCAGGATACAGGTCTGTGTGTTTCCTGTGGAGATGAGTGAGTGACAGTCTGCTGCAGATTCTGGCTTTGTGGAGCTCAAGGCTTGTTGTTTCTGCCACAGAGTCATGGTTCACGGAGATGAACATGACGTTTCTGTTATTTCTGACGTGTAGCAGATCTCTGGTAAGAGTCCGTCCCATCCCTGTCGGTGAACCTTAACCTCAGTTTGACACATCTGGCATATAGTGTCATGACCTATTAAATGAGTATCTTTATGTAACCAATGCACCTGTCATTCTTTCTTCTGCTGACATTAAGCCAATTCCCAATCTGAGCCCATTCCCCCAATCGGAGGCCATTCCCAATCGGAGCCCATTCCACACATTTCCACTGGAGCAGAAAATCGACTCCAAGTTTTCGTAACAATATATATTTTTTTTTATGTTCTCAAAAAGCATGTTATTCGTAAACAAATACTGCAGTGTGACATTTGTTTGTCACAAAATCATTTACATTGTCATAGGAAACAGAGGAAATGGGAATGGAAGTGCTAGTTGTCTTTAATGCTGACATTTCTGCTTATCTAATATGATTCACCTTTGAATCTTATTGGGTTAAATTGCTTTTTCTCATATTGTTTCCATTATTCTGCCAGGCTCTTGATTTATAGAAGCTTTGGTATATTTTCTGATGTGGAATGTGTACGTCTGGAGAGTCTGGAATATAGACGAGCGTTTTATTCCTCAGTTTGAGTCTGAGAGTCAGGCTGCGGTGCGTCTGCTCCTGTGATAGGGAACTGGGAAATTGGAAAATTGCAAATAAGATGTAAAATTTATGGTGGCTGGTTTTGGAAGATATCTGCTGCTAAATTATATCTCGCTCTTTGGCGTCCCTCCGTCTACTCTCATCTCTTCCCCAAAAACCTACCTTTTATGTTTATATTTGTGGACACATATTACAAGGTACATTTACAGATTGAGGAGAAATCACTTTGGTAACACTTTCTTTAAACCATACTTATAATGAATTATAGCTCCATTTATACGTATTTATAAAGACTCATTAGGACCTATACTGCATTATAAGAACAGTTGCCAGATATAACATGCATCGCTTTTTCAATGTGCATGTTCATAATCCATACGCTGATTTATAAGGATGAATTAGTCGGTCATATGGTTCCATGAATTTAATTATAAAATGCAACCTGCACTGCTATTATATTATAGTTATAATGACTTTTTAGTCATTCAGATTTATATCTGTCACATAAGTATTACCTATATGGTCCCGCTTTATATTGCGTGGCCCTAATACCTGTGAACTGACATGGTAACTACATGTGTACATACTATGTAACTACAGTGCAAGAACACATTGGTGCATAGTATCTAATATTTGTGTAACTACACATATGTAACAATCCACAGAATGGTATGTGTAAGTACACACGTGTAACAGGAACAACAATTTGTATTTACACAAGTTGCTCCACTTCCACATGCAATCTTAAATACTGCAGTTACCAGTTTGGATATACATTTATTTAATTTCCAACCATGTCAGTCTGTTAAAAGCAGATTTAGTTTCACAGTGGCAGAGTTTTTCTATTTTGTATTATTTTATTTTAGGCATTAAAGGACCCAGCTGCAGGTACACTAAAGTTTTACTAAAGCATCTGTTACACTGTTAAGTGTAATGTGTATCAATAAACACTGTTTAGCTTTTTTTCTCTTTTTGCAGTCCTCTATACTTTATTTACTGAGAAGTGATCAATGTTTAATACTTGGTAATTTCACCCATGCAAATGTTAAATGACTTTTAAGTGGGAAGTTCTTGTGAAATTATCATGTAACGCCACTGATGGTACACAGCAATTACCTTAATAATTACACTTTATATTAAGTGGACAGTTCCTGCAGAGTTACCATGTAAGTACAGTTAATATAGTGTTACACAGATGTTTAGGTTTTGCATATTACACAGTAAGTGACCGTTTTACACTTTATATTAAGTGGACAGTTACCATGTAAGTACACTGGTATCACAAGGAGAAACTGTAGTTGTAATTCAACATTAGTCCTGCCAGTCATAAATACACAGTATACACATAGGAATCATCGTGGTTTCCATAAAGTTTCAGTGTATATCCAAACTGGTAACTGCAGTATTTAAGACCGCTTGTGGAAGTGGAACATCTTGTGTAAATACATATTGTTGTTACAAAATGTAGTTACATAATTCCTAATTAGGGCCATAATTAGGGCCACTTAATATAAAGCGGGATCAAATATATTGTTATCATTAGCTGTGTTGTGTTCTTATACATACTTATTGTGAATGATAAGCCATCAGTGATGCATTGATAGAGGTTAGTAACTGTAAGTAAAGTGAAAATGTAGGATGCAATTTTCCTAAAGCAAATGTTTAAGGAAGCATGAAGCTGTTTCTCGTTATACTTTTTAAGTTGTTTACTTGTAAATGTAACGAATGGACAATAATTCCTATAATAAAATAATGGGAAAAACACAGAAATCATTAATACAAATAGTTTTTAATGTCTATACTAGCAAAACACTACAACAATATTTTTTAAATATAATTCCAAACTGCTATAAGCAAAAGATTTTAACAAATCAAAATTACCATTCATTACCTCTAATGCAAACTTTAGCCATTAGATACATAATTGATAACTAATTTGTACAGCAAACAAGTGTCTCTGGAACTATTTTATATCTGATCATTTATAAGTCAGTGTATAGTGGATTATGAGCATGCACAATAAACAAGCAAATGCATGACTTATAAAGAATTATACAAATAACATAAATGTAACTATAGGCTAACTGTTCTTATAATGCAGTGTAGGTCTTAATGAGCCTTTATAAATATATTTATAGAATAGTAATTCTTATAAATAAGTATAAATGGGACTATAACTCATTATAAGCATGGGCTTCATAGAAAGTGTTACCATCACTTTTAATTCATCATAAAACATGCATGATTTGCATGGATCATTTGCAGGATATATATGGAAATACAGTCCGTCGTGCATCAAATACAGAGTAAAATGAGTCACTCGTTCCATTACAAAGTGACCCGAGAGAAGCTTCCTAAAGAGATAAGATCGGGAACTGGTCAGATGTTCTGTTCCACTGGACGTGTCTTCTAGAGATCGCTTCAAATCCATTTGATTAACCGAGTCTCAGCCTTTTCTGCGGCGTTAAGTGACGAGGTGAAGCTTTGGTTTAGTCGCGGTGACGTGGATGGGATCCCATCGGAGCGCTGCGATGTGTCCGAGACCGGAGAGCGTTATGCAGAGATGTTTCCATGGAGACGGCTGGCTCAGTCGTGATGGGAAGAGAGAGAGCTGGATTATATCCAGAGCTCCTGATGCACGGATACACACGGCGTCTGTTCCTGCAACACGTTCCCTGATCGCACTTGAAGGGAACATATCAAGATAAATCCAATTTCCCCTGATCTTTTCAAATACAAGGTTTCTGTGCACTGTTAGACATAACGTTTAAGCTTCCCAGTTCACCCAGAGACCTACACACTAAAGACAGTTTGACATTTTGAGTTTGATGTTAAGAAATGGGGGAATATCCCTTATGAGGGTTTTTACAGTGACAGGTCATTTTGAAACCAAGTGGGAATACAGCAAATTGTGATCCCAAACTGTGAAATTGTCATTGGTCATCTAATGCCTATATCAGAGTCTGCTGACACAAAAGTTTGCGACGTTTGAAATCAGTGGATTTTCAGGTTTGTAGGTTTCTTAACTCAGTGTCCTCTTAGAAGAGACATCATTATCATGTGTTTGTCCACGCTGACAGCGAAAATGCCACGTGAAGTGTTTCCATTCAAAGTTACGAATGTAACTTATGTGTAAAATTGGACTATTGAACACATGGGATGGAAACAGTCCTTTATTTGCAAATGTTTTATGCAAGAGAACAAAATCGTCACTTCCTGGGAAATTGGCACAAAATATCTGTAATAAAAATGGAAGTTGCCGCATTTGGGGAAGAAACTGTAGCTTTTTTTTTCTTTTCAAATGAATTGTATCTCAGAGCGGCAGACTAACCGCAATAAACGCCGTCATGTTCTCCTGCGTTCGGATGTTTGGAAACACAATCATGTGACACGCTTCTGGGAGGAATTAAACCAAATCATTCTGATGACAGACTTTGACTCAGGCGTTTCAGAACCACTAAACCAACATTTGAGATGCTTATCATGCTTATCTTATCAGATACAAAAATGATCCACCTCATTTTTTATGCACATTTGGAATTGGTGTTTCCATCCATTTTTATTTATTTTTATTTATAATGTGATATCCCACATTGCACATAAAAACATTGGTGGATGTAAACATAGCTTGTGTCTGGGGCTGGATTCATTGAAAATCTTGTTAAGAAGTTAAGACATTTCTAAAATGTATTTTTAAGGTTCCCTGTAGTCAATAATTGTATCCCATAAAACTCATCTTTTATCACCAGAATTACATATGTAAACTTTTTTTTTTTTCAGTGAAAAAAATTCTTCATGTCTTAAAATATCTTGAATGTAACTCGTGTAGAGACAATGCATATGCAAATTAGCCCAAATTTACTTGCCTTAATAGCTTGAATGCTATCCCTCCTCCACTCACTCACACCAGCTCAGAATACCTGATCTGCTAAAGCCCAAGTTGATCTGATTGGTTACAATGGAGTTTGTGACGTAGAGAACCAGGGCGATTTCAAACCGTGTTTTTGAGACTGTCTTCAGTTTTAAGGAGAAAATACTCCGCAATGGTGTCGACTTATGAATTTGCACATGGTTTGTCTTAAAGCACATTAAAACACCACATAGACACGTTAACAACATTAAAAACTTGATTTTCACCACTGGGGGACTTTAAAATAAATTCTGAATAGTTTGTAAGAAGTGCAATTCTAGAACAAATTCTTTAGAAGTTCTCAAATATTTAATAAGAACATTTTTTAAGAAAAATTTTTTTTCCCGCATTTTTGCCAAAGACTCGCTGATCAACTCAATGAAAAACACCTCAATGACTGTCTTTTTGAGCTGCCATTAGATTAATAAATCATAATAAGTGCGCACACCATTTGCCCCTCAGCTTTCTGACGAGAGTTGGTTGCCTCTCTAGTTTTCCTGTGCACATACTCTCCTGTGTGCTGAGCGCTGCTCAAAATTATACTGTAACAATTAAAACATTAAAAACAAGACTTTTTCGTAGAGTTGTTACTGAATTTCGAGTTCAGCAATAAGTCCCATCACGCATGATCAACGTTCACATTATCGTTCATTGGTGAATCAGACACAGGAAAAGAAAGTTCAACACTCTTACTTCAGCAATAAAAACAAAAAAATGAAACACATGTGATGTTTATTTAAAGTTACTTTTGCTTATTAGAATGGTTGAACTGGATCATTGAAGGTCAGCAGCAAAGACTTAATAAAGTGATATTAAATACATAAAGTATATTTGTATTCTTTAAGACATTAATTGCAGCAGGTTTGCGTAATATTCTGAGTTTGCATGTGAGGGATACTGAAGTGAGATGAGTAAATGCTTACATTTTTAGTCTATATCTACAATACCCATCATGTTCACTCAGCGCACGCAACACCTCTGCATTTACTCATGATTTCTCTCAGCATGGGGACAGGAGAGCTGTCAGTCAATACATGGGAAAACAAAGTAACTTGCGTTACTTATTTGACAAAAGTAACATGTTGTACACTGCATTACTTTACTAGTTACTTGGGAAAAGTAATCTGATTACGTGACTCACGTTACTTGTAATGTGTTACCCAACACTGGTCAGATTACTCATGTTCCTCCCTTGTAATAGTGAATCATTTTATTCCTAAAGCCTGGAACACACCAAGCCGACGCAGACGAACTAGCGCTGATGAAAGCCGACTGTGTTGTCACCTCGCGTCGGGGTAAAAAGCTGCACTTGAACACACCGAGAGAACTACAGCCGACTGTCAGCTAGAATGCGCGTTCTGCGCCTGCGTGTAAATGAGTAACTGTCTATTTCTGCAGATATATTCGTCTATATTCGTCATTCAAAAAGGGAAACCGACGCTGCCGGCTGCAGTTACACAAACCGTAAACAAAGCAGTGTGTGCTTACCGTTTTGAATATCAATCCTCCTAAACACTGTCTTTATTCCACTCCTCTCGTGTTAATATTGAAATATTCGCCAAGGAACACTCAGATAAGATGACATATCATTAGAACAGCCTTCTATCTGTACCGTTTTGACTTTGCTCGCTATTTTGCTATTATTCTCGTGCACTGACTCGGTCACTAAGCTGAACAGCCAATCAGAGTTCCCTCTTTCACCGACGGCCCGACGCCGATTCAACATGTCGAATCGGCCGTTACAAAGCCGACGAGGACCAATTTCAGCCGACGGTGCGGAACACACTGAGAAGATTTAGTCGGCCGACGCACGGAAACTGCCCGACGGCCGACCGTCGGCTTGGTGTGTTCCAGGCTTAAGAATTGTTTGTGAATCCATGTCCTGTCACTTGTTATTTCCCTTGGTCGTGGCTAGTTAAGACGTGACAGTTGTTTCATGCCTGTTTAGTACATGATGTAAGCTGCAAAAACATCTCGTCCTGAAGTTTGTCATCGTAACCACATGTACACAGGACTCATTCAGTATTAAGCAACATAGGCCACTCTGTAATGAACTACACACAGAGGTTTGCTAATTATAATCCAGGTGTCATGTTCATCTCAAAGGTGCGGTACAGAAACACAAAAGTGCGAGAAACCTTGACTAACATCATGAGAGCACAACTGTACAAGATACCTTTCAAAAGTAGTCGTCAGATATATTAATATAGATGAGTAATAGTGTTATTCAACCACAAGGCTGAATAACTGACACGATGACGTAAAATCGGGGTTGCAGGGTTACATCTTGTTATCTTCTGGCATTGCAAATTACAACTGGAAAAGCCAAACTGGATTAATCATCTTATTAATTGATTTATTTTAAGTGTGAAGCTAGTCATGTGGAAGCTGTGACTGTGTGATGTGTTTTTCAGGGTCAGCCCGTGGGTCAGTGTGACTTTAACAGACGTCTGCTGTGCATCGAGAAGGAGATCATCTCCCCACGGTTCGAGAAAATGAAGCTGGGACAGATTGATAAAGCCAGCGAGCCCTTCAGCGTCAGGAATAAGCCTTTCTTCGACATCCACGCTGCACGCAAGGTATTCATGCCGAACCGTCTGTACTGGCTCTGTGTAGTGTGTGTGAAAGGGCATGTGAAGACCACTTAAGAGTCCATGGTTGAACACATATACTATAGGGGTTATTCACATTAGTAACCTCTTTAAACTAGCAACCATCCTATCTGAACATCTCATGCACTCCTCCATTGCTACAGTCGCTTTGTGAAACTGTATTCTCTGCTTTGAATCCGTTTGTGAGGTAAAACGCACTGTAGCCGTGCAGTGCACAGGTATTCTTCACTGAAAGCGTCTCTCTGATGCTCTCTCAGAAGTTATCGGAAACTTTTGAAGGTCGCCGCTCAGAAAACACAGAATAATCGAATGAATAGCAGCACCTGTTACAGTCTGAAGCGCTTGTCTGGTTATTCCTCTGGTGTAATGGTTAGGTTCTTCTGGCAGTGTCCGGTGTACTAAAGACTGTATTCTCTTCAAACGTTAGTCCGGCTGGGACATTCACCATACAGACAGCTCTCAAAGTGCAGACAATTGACAACAAATTGCAATATATTCTGTATTGTGCCCGTTTCAGTTCATTTAAACGTCCATCCTGGTTCTCGGGCCGACAGCTCTTCGTCTGGCTCTGGATGTTGGCCTTAAGGAGACTGGTTCTGGTGATGGTCTGTAGGGGCTCTGTTATTGATCTGGGTCTGGTTTTGACTTCAACTTTAATTGACAACTCGGCTATTTCCAGTTCAAACTATTGAACATTTCCACCCTCATTGCCCAGGAGAAAAGATTCAGCTCATTTAACACACACACATGTCTGTCCCCTATACGAGAACTGGCTGATAAACGATCGATATTTATCAGAAAATAAATCCACAATATTGATGATACATTTTTGAGACGTATTCGATACAATATCTAGACGTTCAGGTGCATGTCCCTGAGAAGTGTGCATGTTCTGCGTGTCTCAGTTTGGTCTACTACACCAAAACACACACGTGACGCTTGTGGTGTTTCATATGAACACACTCTTTATCTGCAGAGCTTCTTCACCAGCATTTCATCTTTCAGTTGATTGTCAGATACACACAGAAACTCAAAGTGTTGCTACAATTCAGTAGCCTGGATGCCAGCCGAACTTAGCCCCGCCCACAAAATTTTTAGGTCGGGAAGTTCGGTCTGGACTCGCTCCGTTGAGGAGCTATTATGCCCGAACAAAAATTGTTCGGACCAATCAAATTGTCAGGGCGGGCTTTATACGATGATGGACAGATGAGCAACGTAACGTAATCATCCACGTCACCAATGAGCGCTTGGGTTGAATTCGTTTACAACACAGATGACTGCCGCTGGAGAATTGTTATTTCACGAGTTCACACTTACAAATAAGTCAGATAGAATAAATGCATATTTGGTATGCTGTTTGAGGAGAGGCCAAAGTGCTCCCCCCGTATTCCAGGCTGTGGAAGAACAGGCCGAGAGTGAGTGGAGGGATGCTGAAAACTGTCAAGGAGTGTTAGGTGAGTTGACAAAGTGAATAAATATATGCTTCCTCTCATGCTGATAGTGTAGACCAGACGGTCATTGTTTGATGACAAGTTGATTGGATTGATTATTTGAACGTGCTCCTCTCGAACTTTGTTTATAAAACATTATGTGTAGATTCCGCCATCGTGTCTGTTATAGAAGATATCAACAGCGCATTGATTTTAAAAGAGGAACAGAGAACCACGATCAAGACATTTGTCGATCGGAAACATGAATGAAAAACATACGTCACTTACTCCGATGCTCTGATTGGTTATAGGTCTATCCAATTGAGTGCAGAGGCATTTTCCTTCCTGGTTCCGTTGAAACACGCCCCATAATCAAAGCTCAATGGAGCAGTATCAGACTCACATTCTGACTAGAATCTGAGTATGACGACGTCAGGCTAACAATTCAGTTTAATTTGAAAAAATATGACAGAAATATTTTATTGTTGTACAGTAAATTGTACTTCTCAAAGTAAAAATAATAATTGCTTGTAAATGTCACAATTATATTCAAATAAACGCCACATAACACATTGAATTAAATGTTCAATTTTGAAGTAGAAAGACTGAAATTGGATTATCTTCTTTTATTTACCTCTTTAAAAAGTCAGTTTTTGCAGTGTTCATGTTCTCTTGTGCAGCTTATTTGGCAAAATAAATGCAATTACATTTTAAAAGACTGATTGCATTGTTGAAGTTTTATGAATTCATTTCTTTAGACCCCATTGTCATCTGCAGAGACTCAGAGGCACTTCACCTGCATTTCACTCTCAGATACACACAGAAACTCAAAGGTCTTCACTACAACTCAGTTTAATTTAAAAAGAAATTACAGAAATATATTACTGTGCAGAAAATTGTTCTTCTCAAAGTAATAATAATAATTGCTTGTAAATTTCAAATCAATTCAAATAAACGCCACATAACATTGAATTAAATGTTCAATTTTAAAGTAGCAAGACCGAGTACTTTCTAATCTTACCAATAATCTTTTTCATTTACAACCTTTGAAGAGTTTTTGCGGTGAACATGTTTTTGTTTATTTTGCAATTACATTTGAAAAAAAAACTGCTTGCATTGTTGAAGTTTTATGAATTCATTTCTTTAGACACCATTTTTTGATGTTACATTTGTATTAAATTATAAAGCACAGAATGCATAAAAATAGATGAATGTCAGATTTCAAAGGTAGCTTATGCTGTGGAGTTTGCTCGTAAACACATGAGTTATGGTTATATTCATTCTCTTTTTTTAAATGTATTTGTTGAACTTAAAAAAAAAAAAAACACTGTTACATGACATTTACTTATAACATTAATAATGAAAAGTAAATAAATAAATAATAAACATAAAAAAGTGAAAAAGAAAAGAAAAAATACAAGTTTAAAATAAATAGCAGAGTTCTTGACAGCACTTCAGTAGATACTCCACATACCAGTGCATTATCTTCCTTCAAGCAAATATGTGTCAGTAAGTGCCCACTTATTGTCCAAAAAACAAAACAATAATGCCTTTTTCCTGCTTTCTTACAAAGGCCTTACAGTTCAATATTAGGAACATCAGACAATTATCGGAGCGTTCCTGCTCATGTCTATGAGGGATAAGTGGATCATTTTCTGTGAAATTAACATGAGAAATTTCCTGCAAGAAGAGATTCTCACCCGATGATCGCAGCAGCCGCTCTGTGGCCACATTTCATTCTCTGTTCATTGTTCATCATGAATACGTCTGGTTCCTCTGTGCCCCGAACACTCGCTGGATGTGTGTGTGTGTGTGTGTGTCTCGGCTTTGTCTTGTTCGGGGTCTGATCTGAAGATGAAGTCTTTCGGGATGAAGTCATAATGACAGACTGTTGAGAAACTGAGAGAGTGTCATTGTTGAAGTCCACAGCCGTATGATGTGCGGATAAGAAATGGAAAATAGAGGAAGATTCCCATCAGAAATCGGCACAGAACGGCATCTCTACTGCGGACTACACTCAGGATCAAAGAGCTTTTGTCCAGGAGGTCATCCGTTCATACACTCACGACTCCCTCCATCATCCATGCCACTTCTTCCCTCCTCAGCAGAAATGATCTGCTGAAATCTAGGTCATAAATATAGCAGCTTGTGAATAACAATCTGTGGTCAGTGTGATATGAATACATGATGAAGATATGAAATGCTCATTGTTTTGAAAGCTTGAGGCGCAAATGCAAACAGCTCTGCGTTTAATTGTACGTTCAGTTGCAGATACTAAACGTCCTACATTAGGTTGCAAATTATTTGTGCATTAGTGAATTGAATTATGGTATTTCTCATACATTTATACGATTATCTGACAAGCGCAAGTGCTTGCCTTTGTGTGGTTTTGACATTTTTCCACCATTGTATATGTGGCATTAAAGCCCTGCCAGCACAAACAATGCTTTTTCCATAAAAATACAATTTATTGCAGCAAAACCCATCTGTGCGCTAGACACAAATATCCAGTCACTAATTGAGTTATAATTATTGCATATTTATGTGCATCCTGTCACCATGAACTGGCCTATCAATCATCCTGTCAAGGTTAAAAATCTTTCCTGTCAACATCCTGACACTTTTCTCTCTCTCTCTCTGTCCTCCATCCATTATTCCTCTTTAATTTCATTGATTTTCAGCCACTAGACAATGCTCTTCCGACCTCTGTTCTGACATTCTCTTGAGAGAAAAGTCATTTTTATTCTCAACCATTAAACTCATGTGGCATTTAAACACAATTAAAAACTGATGAAGTGCCGTCAAAAAGGAGACGTTGCAGATCCGAGGAGATAAAGCTTAATTCTTTCACAAGAAATACCTGGAAGTACACTTTTATTCATTTTGATTGAATGATTTAAAGATGCCCTCTATAAGGTCGGGACGGATGGGGGGTTCAAACAAATCAAACGAAATGTGTAACATCTAAATAATGAGATTTATTTCAAATTACATGTTCTTATAATAACACATATTCTAATTTACTGGCCTTTAAAACAGTTTCATAACGGAGTTTTTTTGGTTACACTTTATTTGAAGGTGTCTTTGTTACAGTGTAATTATATATTAAGTACTGAGTAAATATTAAGCAACTACATGTACTTACTATAGGGTTAGGGTAGGATTAGGGTTTGGTTGAGGGTTAGTTGCATGTAATGATGCATAATTTACTGTTATTACTACAGTAAGTACATGTAACATATGTAACAAGGACACTGTAAAATAAAGTGTTACCGTTTTTTTTTTTTTACTCTCTGTACTTCGTAACTAACTTACCTGTAGTTAACATCAAGCTTAATGTTGCTATATATTCATATCTTTAAAAATAATTAATATATTTATTGAGTAAAAAGATGCCTCCTATAGCTTTAGTGGTTCATCAAACCCTTCAGCGCTCCTGCATCGATGTAGAATCCTTATGTCAAGTCACACGATTGGCTACTGCTGTTGTTAAACACATGATTGTCACAATTATCCACTAAAATTATTGCATAACAGCCCCACAAAAAATAATATATATATATATACTGTTTTGTATATATACTCAGGGGTGAGGCCAAAAATATTTAAGGGGGGTGGGCCTTCATAAAACAGGGTGGGCAAAGCGTGGAGGATGAAAACTGTACGCCAAATTACCAAGAACAAATATAACGCACAGTTTCAAGTTCAAAGTTTCCAAACAGCAACAACCTATAAATAAATGACACTGTAAAAAAATGTCCACTTATTTCAACTTAAAAACGTAAGTTCGGTTGCTGCTTTAAATGAGGTATAATCAAAATGGGCTGTAAAAGTCATTTCAGTGTCAATTATATTAAAACTGACTTCAAAAGTTGAATCTTGTATAACTTTATAAAAGAACATTTAAATGACTTAAATTATTTTAATGAGTTAAAGTAATGTAAAAACATATAACTTAATGATCATATTGTTTTTTACAGTGCATGACAAACACAATAAAATGGCTCTTTCCTGTTTTGTTTTTAAGTATGTCAGTATGAACAATATATGAATTAATGTTTACACTTTTTAAAGTATAAACAGTGAGAAAAATGTGTGTACTTACCTTTCAATGTTCTCCTGCAGTATTAGTCTGAGCCGGCGGGACTTGCGGTTGAAAACAGTGATGATCTCATCATAATCAAGTGTCAGTTCACGGTAAAGGAGTCACCGGGATTCATTGATAGACTGGGTTTCTTAGCAGTACAATTTGGATTTCCAATTTAGGCTTTTTAAAATATCAGCTGATTGATATTTGCTTCGCCATCTACAAATTCAACTCCACAAACGCGCTAATCTTACTATCACAAAATGTACAACTGTGCGTCGTAAAGAAATGAATCATATTTAACTGTTCATATAAGACAAATGTATGATATGCACCTTTAGAGAGAGGGAAAACTAGGAAATCGCCCGCTATTGACCATGGAATCTTGATTTTAATAATTCTTTTAACTAAATCAATAAAGTTATAGTGTGATAAGACATTTCACAATTATAGCTGCAATTCTGGTTTGTACTCCTGCTAGTAGTTCTGAAGGGTTGGTTGAAAGAAACAAACAACGAAAGAACAAATGAACGAACAACGTAACAATATTATATAACAAACAATAACGAAACAAAAATTAAATTAAATGACAAAAAGAAACTAAATAATAAAAGAAAATTAAACAACAAAAGAACAAAAATGAAAGAACATGAAAAATAATACAAATGAAAACAATAAGAAAAAGATAAAACGAAGAGAACAAAACAAAATAGAAAATAATAACAATAATAATGAAAAGGAAGAAAATAATGAACGAGACCAAAATGAACAAAAGAGAAATTAAACAATTACAAAAAAGGAATAATTGTAATTATTTTATTAAATGATAGTAGTCCTGAATCCACCACCTTAACTTGTGTAGTTACCCTCTTTTTTCGGCCGGGCACATATGAAATGGGACTGTAAAATAAAGTGCTACCCAAATCATACAGAAGGAACAAATGAAAAAAAGGATAAAGAAAGAAAAATAGAAATAAATAAGAAACAAAAAGGAAGAGAAGAAAGAAAGAGGAGTGAAAACACGAACACCCTGTTCCTCAGTGTCTCAGACTCGTCCCACACGTTTGCAGCGCTCAAAGCCAAGCTTTCATCTCACACGCCCCTCGGAAACAGTTTAGCGGGAGTTAATGATCTCATTAAGAGCTGATGTCCTCATTAAACAGGGTGGGATGTGGAAACTGGCCTCTTACCTGAGCAGACTGTGTGAAGACTGCGTGTAGAGGAGCTTTGAGGACGCTTGACTGCAGACTCACTGACTGACCAGAATCTCAATACGCCGTCCAAGCCTCTTTCAGCAGCAGAGCGGACGTGTCTCAGAGAGATTAAAGGAGGAAATAAGGCAGCTAATGTGGAGTGGAGGGTCGTGCTTGATCTCTCTGCTGCTGGAGCCCTGTGTGCTGTGCTGAAATAACAGTCCCTGTGGATTATGGGTAAGGTCGTAGAGAAACACAGATTATGGGTAATGAAAGAAGTCGAGGGTTTTTCTATTGAACAGGGTGATATCAGTGTGGGAGACCTCGTCTGAGTCGTGAAGCCAAGATGGACGACACAGATCCGCTTAAACTCAGACAGGCTCAAGGTCTTGAAACATTTATGAGAAAGGAATTCATTTACGGCAGCCGCTCTATAGACAGGGTCACGCTAATGAAAACGGCAAATCCCAGAGCTCTGCCGCCTTCTCACACTGTTGTTTCTGTCGTTTCTCTACACTTCCCCTTTATAATGCATTGTTTACATATGATATTGGACGCCATTTCTCAAGGATGTTCTGCAGAGTCAACATGAAATCAAATTGGACTCTTGTTTGCTTTATTATAGTGTTTCTGTTGTTACTGTTGATGCGTCAGTGCAGATTAAACAATGCCCGTCTTTTTATCAGATCCCAATTGATTCCCAATGGATCAAATAGTTTTTTTAGGAACATTTAAAGGCTTCAATCACCCAAAATGCTGTCGTCCTATAAGTCGTACTCGCCCTCATGTCATTGCAAACCCATAAGACTTTTGTTCATCATCTTAACAAAAATTAACATTCTTTTAATGAAACCTAAGAGATTCTTGTCCCTGCATTGGAAGTTCACTCACCCAAAACTTTGACACTTCAGGACGTTGTTTGACAGTTCATAAAGGTATGGTAAATGATCGCTTTATATAATGAACAGATTTGATTTAGGCTTTTATTCACGTATAAACATTGATAAACGCATACATAAAGCACTCAAGGATGGTAAACAGAAGCTCAACCGTACTTGCTTGATGTATGAGAACAAACCTCAATAGTTCCTGCACATCAAACAATCTCATTACTGCTTCCTATTTGATGTGCTCTATGGGAATTGATCAATGTTCATTATATAAAGTGATTGTCTCTCTTCAGAAGAATTGGTTAGACTTGAGTAGACTTAAACAGCTTGATTCAAATGGATTACTTTTACAATCTCTTTATGAACTTTTTGAAGTGTCAATTTTGGTGGATTGGACATTCAATGGAGGGACAGCAAGTCTGTGTTTCGAAGATGAACGAAGATCTAATGGTTTTGGAAAGACATGATGGTGAGTAAATGATAACAGAATGGTCATGTTGGGGTGAACTTAAAGGGGTGGTTGAGTATGATTTCACTTTTCTAACTTTAGTTAGTGTGTAATGTTGCTGTTTGAGCATAAACAACATCTGCAAAGTTACAACGCTCAAAGTTCAAAGCAAAGAGAGATATTTGCTTTTAAAGAAATCATTTTTTAAGGACAACAACAAACGGCTGGTAGAGACTACACGACATTCCTCCCGGGTTAGTGACATCACTAACCCTAACATTTACATAAACCCCGCCCCCGGAACACGATTTATAGATTATCAAGACAGAATATGCTAATCAACGATGAAGATAACTATACATAAGCTACATAAATTCATCAACTAACCATTCAGAAATGTTCTCTACATGTTGTCACTTCTTCTCGAGTCTCTCCATTATTGTCTGACTCCAGTTTTGAACATAAACATTGAGTGAGTGCAAGCTCTTGAAGCTCCGCCCCCTGTGTCGGGAGCAGCAGCTCATTTGCATTTAAAGGGCCAGGCACAAAACGGTGTGTTTTTGCTCACCCTCAAAAAGTGACAACTTTAACATGCTATATAAAAATATCTGTGGGGTGTTTTGAGCTAAACATTCACACACACACTCTGGGGACATCAATTACTTATTTTACATCATGTGAAAAGGGCATTATACCACCCCTTTAAGCCTCTGAATTTACATACTGTCCTGCCATTGGTCGTTCAGACAGAGAGCCACACCCTTCCTCTAACAAAACAATATAATGTTATGATAGTGCCACGTTTTTTTATTTGTTTTTATGATGAATTTACTGCTTGCATGCAAACATACATTTTTGGATGTTAAAAGACTCTGACTCTCCCAGTTCATATGTTGATTTCCTCTAAACGACTCAACATGTGTTAAAGCAGCCTGACATGTCAACTTCTGGCTCAGTGGTGTGAGTTTGGGACTGTACTGCATTTTTTTCCCCCAAACAAAGGCAGATGGAGAGCGTGTTTGAGAAATCTGTTTTGGAAACATTACTTTTTTTACTGTTTATTTTCAGCGATGTCTTGTCCTCTGTCAAAGAGATGGTCTCTGCCCGCAGGCTACATGTATTTTATGCCAAAAACACATTATATATTCTCATTGTCCTCTTTGTCCGCAGCTCCTGGAGGGCAGCTTCACCTCGCAGGTCAGCCATGAAGTTGATGGTCTTATCTTCCAGCCTATAGGGGTGAGTCTGACACCAGAACACACACACTGGATGTAACTTTACCTGCAGTGAGAGAGAGAGAGAGAGTAAATAAGAGGGTTTGTTTTATGGCTTCCTCAGAAACATAAGTAATAATCCATCAACTATGCTGTATGATACAGTGTGTATGGGCATGAATGCCATCAAGCTGCAAACCAAACTGATTTTTAAACTAATCAATCAAATCTTGAGAAAATTCTCAGCCAAAGACAGGCTTTTTGCTTTGCTTGAAGAAAAAAATTAGTTATGAATGTTGCACAAATATCATATACTGTACGTAAGTGTCATGTGTAACTGCTACACCAGGACTTAGTTCCTCTATATATCATATTCGATACACGAGTTTCTAAAGCCTCAATAAGCAACATGATCAAATTAAAGCAATTAAAAGGCCCTTTATTATAACTGTAAATCATCCACCTTAAGCGTGTGGTTCACTTCTCTTTTTACACGTATATTTAAATAGTTTATATTGTTATTTCAACATGAACACAACTTTGGTTTACTTGATTATCCGTGCATCATTTTTTTTAGATGTATCAAATATGATCCTTTAGCGTAAGGTTTATTTGTTCATCTCTCAATCATTGTATTGCATTGTATTAAATGTTTTAAAACTACAGAGCTTTGTTCATAAAACTAAGCATTTAAATATCTTACTAAGACATGTTATTCAAATCAAATCAAATTAATTTATATAGCACAATTCATACATCAAAGCAATTCAATGTGCTTTACAAAGAAAAGTAATTAAAAAAACAGATAAAACATCATTATAATAGTACAAGATACACACAAACACAAGAAAGATGAAAGAGATTTAAAAGATAGGATAAAAAGGGCATAAGAAACTGTAAGGCTGAACGGTATAGCTCGGTTTAAGAGCTCAATCATAAGCATGAGAAAAAAGAGGATTTAAAAATCAACACATTTGTGGCGCATCTAAGATCTTCTGGTAGTTTGTTCCAGTCGTGTACAGCAGAGACACTAAACGCAGCTTCTCCATGTTTTGTTCTAACTCTGACCTGAGTTCATTGATCTAAGAGTCCTTCTTGGTTTATATTTTTCAAACATTTCCGAAATGTACTCAGGCCCTAAGCAATTCAGCGCTTTATAGACTAAAAGCATCACTTTAAAAACTATTCTATAACTGATTGGGAGCCAATGTACATTTGTAAGAACCGGAGTGATGTGCTCTATTCTCTTAGTCCTGGTTAATAATCTAGCGGCAGCATTCTGAGTGAGCTGGAGCTGCTTTACTGTCTTTATCGGTTATTGGCAGATATAGAGTGACAGCTGATATTTACATGCCTTTTATGTAAGTAGTCTGCTGTTATCTGCTATTAAGTAGTCTGTACTGTTGTAAAACTCATTGATTTACATTAGTATTTGTCCATATGAATATCAGCAACTGCATCAAATTTCATATTTTTGCTCAGTTTGGGCTTCTTAAAAAAATTGAGGTGTTTTTCTTCCTCGAGTATGTGTTACATACTATTAATATCATACTATGTGAGCCATAAAAGCCTGATCTATTAATTATCAACAAACACTGTCTTATTAAATTTTTTTTATCTATTTCAAACTATTATTTATTATATTATGCTTTTTGAGAAAACTAAGATATTGCAGGTGCACATTAACATTTATTTAACAAATACAATTTTAGCCTAAATTTCTTCTAGAATGCCTTCTGTCATAATAAAAAAAGGTTGTAAGTCTTGTCTGCATTCTAGCTTTATTTCATTTCCTAAGTTATAACATTTAAATGGGGAAGGGCGAGTCACAGAATATTGAGACTGAGATATGTACTTACAAGAAACATGATGCTCAATCAAATAAAAAATGATAATAAACCCACACTCCTATTGTTCATCTTTCTATAAATGGGCTGTGCAGGCATTTAAAAAACAAATCAATTCCTATAGCCAAACCTCCGAACATTTGAACTCTCAGAAGAAAGCCCAGGATGCCCACATTAGAATTCACCAGGCATGCGACTTTAAAAACAGATAATCTATGGTCACAGACAAATTCATAAAAACAAAAGCAGGACCCAGGGGGATAAAGGCAGGAGAGATTCACCGCAGGCGTGCCGGATTCAAAGCAGAAGCTCGACATCAATGTGCCTTTGACAGATTAGAAACACAACAGAAGAGAGAGGCGCTCTCAGCTGCAGAAATCACACAAATACTCATCAAAAATAGAAATATATAAAAATAGTCCAATATTGTTCA
Organism: Leuciscus leuciscus; assembly: GCF_965113295.1. NCBI lineage: Eukaryota > Metazoa > Chordata > Actinopteri > Cypriniformes > Leuciscidae > Leuciscus > Leuciscus leuciscus. Next base: position 35,662,474 of record NC_138743.1, on the reverse strand, counting down.
GTCTTTTTGCAAATTGAAAGGTAAAGGGCATGCACATACACTCCACATTCCTGTGTGACAACCGATCAATCACATCAATATATTTAAAAATGGGCTTCAGAAGCCCTCAGTGTAATGTGTTTTCTCTGCTGACGTCTCTCATTGCTGCGCTTGTCGTCTTAATGCTGGAGAAAGTGCACATTAGCCAGGTGTGGTGTTATATTTCCAATCTTGTATTCAGCGAGCCTCACATGCAGTGCTATCCTCATTTCCACATGTCCTCCAGCTCCTCATATTGAGAGAGAGAATCATGTGACCCTGAATCCAGCATAATGTACAACAATGAAATCAGCCCTGAGACAGTCATTCCACATGACCTTTTCCAGAGAGCAGGAGCGGGAACACGAGGCTTTGTACTGGTACACACCTGACAAACATGCTTTGTGGGACATCTTTTTGTAATTCATTGTTGTGATTAACTGTGATTTTAATTCAATAAATACTGTCCTGAGGTCAGCCTGAGTATTTCCAGTCAAAGTGAAAGGATGGAAACTGGAGGAATCTCATAAACACTCACAGCGCACATTACACAAATAAAACGTATATTTTATATATAATAATTATAACATATAGCTTTAATCACAGGAATAATTTTGAAAATATAAATATAAAACAGTATTTTTGATTTGTAATATGTCACAGTATTAAATTTTTTTTTTTTTCATTTTTGATTAAATAAATAATTATTATTAAAAAAAATCTTACCGACCCCAAAACTTTTGAACAGTAGTCTATATTTTGCAAGAAAAATAAAAAGCCAAAATAAATATTTCACGTATGGCCTTCTAAAGACATTTAAAAGGAAATCCCATTCATACACAGTGGGGATGTTAATAATATTTTTAGTAAATATACATAAATTAAATGCAGCCATATCCATACATAGCAGGGATGCTCAATAATTCAGCATTCTTCCTGCGCAGGATCCAACCTAAACCCAGCACTCCTGAACCAGACGATCAAGGTTGTGGGACTCATTAATATTATGCAGACAGGCGTGTTGCAGACTTACATTTTAAATAATGGCCAGTCTATTTTCATTCTGTCTTATCTGCAAATTCAGGGGAGAAATATGCTTAGTTGTGTGGCCAAGACAAATTTATCATTTTAATATTTGTGAATCATACAATAGATGTGAAGAAGTAGGTCATTACAAATGAGTACTAGAATCTACGAACGCAACCGCTGCTCATGAAGGACAAAGTGAGGAACATAATGTACAGATACAGAGATAGTAACTTTGTTGAGTTTGGAATTAAATTCCAGAGATGTACAGTACTGTACAGTACAGTAATGTTAATATCCCCCCCCCCCCCCCCCCCCCCTCCAAAAAAAAGTTTTTAAGTCAGTTATTTATATCTTTTGCTGTAGTGTGTCAGTAGGAAATATCTGTTTACATTTCCAAACATTCTTTTTGCCATTAATTGTAATAATCCAGTGAGATTTGTGTATGCACAAGGAGTCTGACAACAGCCGGTATGATCTGATCTCACCATCATCGAGTCCGTCTGTGATTACATGAAGAAACAGAAGAAACTGAGACAGACTAAATCCAGAAGAACTGCGGGAACGTCTCCGAGATGCTTGAAGAAACCTTCCTGCAAAGCTACCTGAAAAACTATGCGCAAGTGTACCTGGACAAAAGCCGCTTTAAACGCAAAGGGTCGTTACGCCATATATTGATTTGAATTAGTTAATAGAAGTTAAATCATAAATAAATTCAATTTGTGATTTAATTTTTAAAAGCATTCTCACTTTACAGCATTTTAACACGAGTGCCAGTACTCTTCACAGTCCTGTAGCTTTGCAGGAAGGTTTCTTCAAGCATCTCGGAGACGTTCCCGCAGTTCTTCTGGATTTAGTCTGTCTCAGTTTCTTCTGTTTCTTCATGTAATCACAGACGGACTCGATGATGGTGAGATCAGATCATACCGGCTGTTGTCAGACTCCTTGTGCACTTTTAGATTCTCAAATAACATTCTTACAAATAACATCATGTTTTTGTGTTGGGCTGGGAGCATTAGTTTTTAATTTTATTCTTTATTATGACATTAAAGTGAACCATCTGTTGGTCCATATGTATTAGTAGTAGGTTCAACTTCAGAATATTAATTCTATCAAATGGTGCAGCTTGTTACCTCCGCAGCCTGATGTTTTCCCAAATGTGTCAAAAAGTGGGATTCGATCTGTCAAGGCAGTTTATACAGAGTAAGACATCAATAGCGCAAAGGCTATTTTATGCTCTACAAAAGGTTCTGTGGCAATTATAAAAAGGACAGAGGAGTCCTGCCTCTGGAAATGTTAAATGACTTTGGCACAATGTTGTTGATCAGCCCTGCAGCTTCTGGATTTTTATAGAACAAACCAATCCAAATCTCTTTAGCATTTCAAAAAGACAGGCCCATTCAACCCTTTCTAAAGCCCTTGTGTGCATCCGCTGATAGCACAGCATGTCAGACTCCCTCTTTGATGCTGAACAATATCCCGTCCTTCTGGTCATTCCCTTTTAGGTAATGTAGAAGTATTATCGATGCAAGTCTTCCTGCCACAATTCGAACACGCTTTTGCTCGGGTTTCGGTACCAGGCAACTTAACTTCGCTGCCTCCTAAGACACCTTTATTTTGCCCAGTTCTGAGGATGCTGTTACATTTACCTTTGTTCGGTGAGATTCAGCCGTCTCAATAGGAGTCGCGTTCAAGGTCGTTCACCTTTCAATGTGTGCGATTTCGCCTCATTGACCAATATAAAACTGCTGAGTTTAGAAGTGACCTCTGCGTAACAGGTGTTTCGTGCATCGCTGCACTATTGATAATGGACAATGAACCAATGGATAGAATCCCAGAATTTGCTGCAGTTTAGCTGAGTGAAAAAATACATCCAGGACGAAGAACAAAGCGATATCTCCTGTTGCCTGTATTGAATCCAATGTGCTTTCTCTCCATGTCGACCCATGGAGATCAGTCAGTATGTGTTTGCTCACCTGTTAGAGCATGGCGCCTGCAACATCAAGGTCATGGGTTCAATCCCCAGGGATCACACACAATGGAAAAATGTATACTTTAATGTGCACTGATGCTTTGGATAAAAGCGTCTGCCGGATGCTTGGATGTAAATGTCCATTTCACACAGGATGCTGTGTTATCAAGAGACAATAGCTGGCTTTCCACTCCACAATGTTCCACATTTGGTTTGTGCCTTTATGGTAATTCGGGAATACGAAAACACTGAGCTTTCTTCATCCGCATCCCCCTGATGAAGCAGCTGATTAACCTCCTAGATTTCTCTGGGGAAGAGATGTATTTGCTGTATTAGAGCGATTAATCATTGGTTTTAAAAGCTGCAGGAGGGACATGTAGTGCAATAGCTCACGTAACAATGGCTCAAATACATCACCGTATAGACCTTATGTAGCTCCGCCCCTTTTCAGTGCGGCGCTCGTTGTCTTTTGACTTCCGGTCTGTATTTTCACAGCGATTTTGCGTTTATTAAAGAACGGCTCGTTTTCAAATCTTCCCGGTCGACTGACATTTGTTAAGTCATCTGCTTTAAACATTACAATCCTCATGATAACTTTCGTTTACTTTACATTAAGTAAATCCATTTCAAAAGCTAATTACTCCTGGACAGCAATGCCATAGAAATATACAGAGCGACCGCAAAAACGGAAGTTAAAAGACAATATTGTAAAGATGGCGGCGCCCTCGTTTCTCTGGCGCATAAGGTCTATACCTGTGAACAGCCACGCTCAGAGCAGTTCTGGCGGGTTGTGGAGACTCACTTTAATGGAGGACATTAGTGCAACTCTGATTGGTGGAATTTTCTGTACAGCATCATGGGTAATGTAGTGTTTGTACATAATCCATTTTTGCCAAGTGCATCACATTTGTAATGCAAATTTGAATGCGAGTTTATTCGCATTTCAAGCCTTTCCATTCAGGATTTCTTATGTGCACTTTCCTGATATGGACACCCGGCTGAAGCTGCTCCCTTGCGTTTGGAACAGGACTTTGTATCTACATTAAAAAAAGGCCAACAGAGTGAATGTTTCTTCATTTTGTGTTGACTTTTCCTGGGTTTGGCAATATTAGGGCTTCAGGGAGGAACACCCAGTTTCTCGTAGATCTCAACGAGAAGGCAGTGTAATTTGTCAGGTGCAAAAACAATCTTCCTGCTTTATCCCCTTGCTCATACAATGATTGTTTTTGTTTCAGTAAATTTTAGCGGCAGCTCTATTTGCCAACAACTTATTATATTGCGCTATAAAAAAGTTTCTTGAGAGCATCTGCAAAGCCATTCATTTTCTGCAAAATGCAATTTTCCTGTTCAATATTGCACTACGAAAGTGTTGTTGTTTGTCAAGACCACTTTTGTAAACCTTGAATCCCCCCATTTTATACAAAGACAAGTTTCTGATGTGTTAATCTTATCGTCTTTCTGGCAGGTGTAGTTTTACAGAGGAGGCCGGCTTATCACATAAACACTGCGAACCAAATAACTGCCAAATAACTGGAAACAAGCCATTGTCATAGTGACAAAATATATATATGTTTCAGGGCCGGAAATGTTCTCAGTTGGCCACACATTTAGTTTGGACCTTGCAAAGTGTGACATTTGCAATGTGTCAAAACTAAATTGCTCCCATTATAATGAACGAAGCTGTCTACTCTAAAACACACAGGAAGACAATGGTAAAGTGACAGCTGTGTTTACAGAGAGTTTATAATAACCCCTCCACACACCAGCCAATCACACATGACGACATATTCAGGGAAACTTTTACACACACACACACACACCACCCCCTGATAAACAAGCAAAACTAAGTCTGTTTTGATCTTTCTACCTTTGATGTGCACCAGGTTACTTCACATCACCTGAGCTGCTCTTACACACACCAGCACACACACACCCACACATCCAACACACACCAGCACACACACACCCGCACATCCAACACACACCAGCACACACACACCCGCACATCCAACACACACCCGCACATCCAACACACACCAGCACACACACACCAGCACATCTAACACACACCAGGTGTTTCAGCATCTTTGATGTCTGGAAAGGAAACACACATGTAGTGCAGATCACAACACACGTTTAATAAGAGGCGATTGAATTAGTTCATTACCTTGTTTATTAGAAGGCTGAAGGATGAAATCTACTTAATGAATTAAACAACTTTACATTTCGCCAATGCCAAATAATCTTTACCAAAAACCATCCATCCATCCATCTTCTTCCGCTTATCCGGGGCCGGGTCGCGGGGGCAGCAGTCTAAGCAGGGATGCCCAGACTTCCCTCTCCCTAGACACTTCCTCCAGCTCTTCCGGGGGAACACCGAGGCGTTCCCAGGCCAGCCGGGAGACATAGTCCCTCCAGTGTGTCCTAGGTCTTCCCCGGGGCCTCCTCCCAGTGGGACGCGCCCGGAACACCTTCCCGGGAAAGATGCCCGAGCCACCTCAGCTGACCCCTCTCGATGTGGAGGAGCAGCGGCTCTACTCTGAGCTCCTCCCGAGTGACCGAGCTTCTCACCCTATCTCTAAGTGATCGCCCAGCCACCCTGCGGAGAAAGCTCGTTTCGGCCGCCTGTATCCGGGATCTTGTCCTTTCGGTCATGACCCACAGCTCATGACCATAGGTGAGAGTAGGAACGTAGATTGACCGGTAAATCGAGAGCTTCGCCTTGCGGCTCAGCTCTTTCTTCACCACGACAGACCGGTACATCGACCGCATTACTGCAGAAGCTGCACCGATCCGTCTGTCAATCTCCCGTTCCCTCCTTCCCTCACTCGTGATCAAGACCCCAAGATACTTGAACTCCTCCACTTGAGGCAGGAACTCTCACTAGTCTCACTTTGGTAACTTTGGTTACCAAAAACCAAATAACTATTTAATCATGGTTTCATTCAGCTGTGACAGAATTGAGTCGAATCCTCATGGAATAATTCAAGTCCTGCCTTGCCCAGTTTTGCCCAGAGTGTCCTGTTATTCATCGCACTAGCGAAGCATCATGGGTTTGCGAATGCGGTTTCAGATTGACTTTAATACTTATCATGAGAACAGTGTTGCAGGATGTTTGTAGAAACAGCACTTCACACGGGGTCAAGGTTTCATTGAGCTTTTAAAATGAAAGCAAAAATACTATAAAATTAGTGTCGTAATGAAAATTCATGAACATGTCCTCCTTGTTTGTTTGATGAAAACTGTATTTCAGATAAATAACTGAATTACGTGATCAGACGACCGGGCCGGTTCTCCAGTGTGCATAAGGAAATTGCCCTGTGGTAATTTAATATCTGTGACAGAGATAGATGCGCTTAATATCAGCTTTTGCCTGTGGCGATTGATATCACTCACGATTGAGGTTACGGCTCTGCTGGCTTTGTGCTGACCTGTGACCTGTCATTTATTCACACGCTCTTCTTATCAAAATCTGTCATTAAGAGCCATGTTAGCAAGGGAAACATATTCACCATGAAATGTTTCTGTCAAGGGTTTGTCAAACGCATCTCTTAATCTTTACAAACAGATATTCCTCTATTATTCCAGCATGCATTTCTGCTCCGTTTATAAACCTCCTAATCAGTGTGTTGTCTGAATGACTAATGGAGTAGTGTGTGCAAAATGAGGCCAGTTTAGGGCCATGTGTGTACAGACATTGTGCCACACAGTATATGGATATTAAGTATATCTGTTCAATAGCCATCAGAACCATTTTTGCACAATAGTCAGTAACACTTTACAATAAGATTCCATTTGTTATCTACAATATCTGACATGAACTCACATTGAAAAGTAATTCTAAAACATTTATTAATCTTAATTAATGTTTATTTCAACATTTACTGATATATTATTCAAATTGAAGTTGTATCTGTCATGGCTGCCCCTAATAGTCAACTAAACATTAGGTGACGAGAAAAGGCTTAGTCGACCAAGTTTTAATTAGTCAGTCTCAGAACAAAAACTCCACAGGAACTGCAGAAGTCATGCAGTTTCTGAGGGACTGATTGTTAACACGGCTGGTCCATGTGGTAATTATGTCGGGCAGGCCTATCCAAACGTTCGCCTTTCATTCGTCATCCTCAAACATGGCTTATCATTTGAAACAAAGGAGTATCCCAACGCCAGAATAAAAATATTCATGATTCTGAAGCTGAAAATACTGAATTATTTCAGACGAATATGCTTGAACTCTGTCACCAACTAGATACATTTAAAATAGTGTAGGCCACTTTTCACTGGTAACATCAGACATTTGGCATTATCACAAATATTCCAATATAATTATACATTATATTCAACATTATATATAGTCCACACTATACATGTGAACTATACACAATACATATTGTTGCATTTTTGAATTGCGATATATTGCGACATCCCTATAAATTAGCACCGCGCTTTACTGCATGATGTTTAATTTAACATGCGTTTCTCTATGCGCATCCACTATACGCTGTCAGCTGACACTGACTCAGAAAACACTTGCTTATTCATTATGTTGAAATGTTAAAATGTCAAATGTTCAAAATTATACAAATGTTCAGACAGTCTCCTTTCTGATGTTTTCTCCCCCAACACTTTCATAATCATTACTAGGCGCGTTTCCATTACAGATTTGCGCAAAACGTTTGCGATTTTTTTTTTGTTTGTTTTTTTTGTTTTTTTTAAATGACGGCGTTTCCATTAACTGATGTTATGCGACGACAACTTCATTTTTCCTCTCGCGATCAGTAAAATCATTCCAAAAATCATGGCAACGGACGTTGGTGGGTTTATGTATATCCCAGCCACTGCACTGGCCATTATTATTAATCGAAGGAAATGTATTTTTATTTTCCAAGCATTAATGGTGAGGAAACAACCCTTATTATACTTGTGACCGGCACATATGAGGTGTTTCTGGGTGTTTCTCCCTCATTTCTGCTACGAGGTCTTTATTGTGGCATTTATTTGAGGTTTAGATCATAATAAAGAGCTCTGTCTCATATTCTGTCCAAACACACCGCGTCATCTACGTCAGGTGACCTGTAAATGCGCAAAAACTGTTTCCATTGCCGTTTTGCGAAATATTCTTTTTCGAATTGCCTGAAAAACCTCCTCATGCGAGCGGAAACACTTTTTTGCAATAAATGGGAGTTTTTGCGAAATTGACGTGTTTCCATTGGGCGTATTTTCAATTCACAATTTCAATTTGCGCAATTTGAAGGGTAATGGAAACGCAGCTACTGATGCCAGTTCGCTGCTCCAATCTTTATGTGTGCGCTTGTACTTTATATTTTAAAGCTTTATTATTATGGTTTAGTATTTCCCTGTAATGTAGAACAATGTTAGCAATGTTACATATAATGTTCTTTCTCAGCCCTGAAACTAAAACCATATTCCAATTCCACCCCCCATTATATATTTAAGTCATTAAATTAATATCATTTGAAGTCCAACAGTAATAATCCTGACATTTGTAGGTTATGAATTTGTTCAGAAAGTTCTGCTTTGATGTGTGTAGTGGCTGTGCTTTTAAAGGGTTCAATTTAAAGTCTTAGTAATCTTGGTAATGTTGCGTTTTAAAGGCCCATTGTGGAAACTCGCCCACGCAGCAGCACTTGTTTTCTTCCGAAGATTGCTAACAGCAGACCTTTGTCATTGTGCTTTCAAAACATGTTAACCGTACATTATGGGCAATCTTTTTATTCTATCATTTTGATAACAACTAAAGCTACAAATATGTTAACATTGTCTTAAAGACGTCATATCACGAGGATCACAAAGCTTCCTCACCAATCCAAAAAGAGCATTTATTGACATGAAACTGCAAAAAATGACTCCTGAGCTTTAATGTCAGATATCAGAACCCATCAACACATGATCAACCATTAGAGCATTTCCATGTCAATGATGCCTATCTCGTGACTCTTAACTTGCCGAGGTAATAAAGGGGTTCCTAAACATCAGAAGCGCAAACAATAAGAGAACAATAACAAAGCTTGCATCGTTCCTATCCGCTCTGCAGATCCTTTGGAAAATTCCCAGTGTTAGAAAGTTGGGATTGGTCAAGTTAATTTTGAACATGATTCCTGTTTATTTCAGTCAAATCATAATCGTTGGAGCAGCACATTTTACTGCGATTTGTTTTTGTGTGTGTGTGTGTGTGTGTGTGTGTGTGTGTGTGTGTGTGTGTGAATGTGACCCCTTTCACTAACTAAATAAACTGATTAGGCGATATCTATCACTATAGAGTAGTAGGTTGTTGGGTGAGTAGTCAACTGTCCTAACTGTCCAAGCCTAAGTTAATCCTAGAAACCATGATGTCATGGGTCTCAGAAAGCTTTTGGGAAACTCTCCCTTGTCCCATTCCCGTTACAGGCCTAATGATTACTCTGAATTGTGTTGTTTTTCGGAGGATCGTTCTGTCCTGTCAGCTTGCTCCTGATGGTTTTGTGTCTTTAGCACCAGAAGGAGACTCGGTCAGGCTGTGTCCTAACCAGCCGTGATGAGCAACAGAACATTTTGTTCAGGCACTTGGTTTGCACTTCTGCGGCCCACTGCGAAGTCCTATTCCTCCAAAGTCTGACTCTGCATAACTATCTTTTACACATCAACTGTGTTCTCGTTGGCTGAGATTCTGGCATGTCATGCAGCATGTCCACTTTCAGCGAGGACAAGCCGACGACTTTATGCTGAAAGATAAGTCAGAACTGTTCATTTCTGAGACAGATGGTGAGATTAATCTAGACAGTCTTCCACACATTTTCCATCCATTAATTATCAGATGGAAATGGAAGCAGAAGAGCTTTTGTATAAATGAGAAGTAAGAGTTTGCCGTGGTTGAAAGCATGTGGACGCTAACAGACGAAACCGTACAGCAGCATCATGCATTACAAAGAAGTGAAAAGCTCCAGGTAAACGGGTTAGTCTGCCATGAAGGAATGCTAACAGGGTCGCGCTTGTTTCCATGGTGACGCTTCGGGTTTGTGTTGCGCCCTTGATTGATTTTCACCCCTGCATTCATTGCGTTTGACTCCATCAAGGACTAACGATGCTCTGCTTTTGAGATCTTTGTGTGTCGACCACATGACTGAATAACTGTGCGACTCAATGATTTGATTAAAGAGACACAAAATCTAACTGATTTTCAAAATGTTTTGACAAGCCATAAGAAGATGTGCGGCAGCGACAGGCTGACCTTGGTCTGTCGTGCTTTAATACAATACGATGTTCAAATGCTAAACCTCAAGGCATTTGAGCCGCGGCAGTAACTCAATCCCCATAAAAGCGTTGTTGTTCCAGACGCCTTTCACTCTCAGCAAATATGAGTTACATTTTCAGGGCTGGCAATCTTCTGCATAACTCAAGTGCTTTCAAAATAATTCAAAATAATAAAAAGCTTTTGATTTATCTTCTGCTGAGTGTGTTTTTATCCTTGACTGTAAAAGTTTTTGAAAGTTCTTAAAACATAACCTCAGTTTGACCCTTTACTAAGCCCTGCGGGACTGAGTGGCAGAAGAGCTGCTGCGGGACTGGATTTAATAGGGGAAAGTGCCAAACCATGCGAGGAAAACAAACCATTATCAGTTTAAACTTAAGCCTTTTTTTGGCCGTGTTTATTTAAAAAACAGTGAATTATGCAGAATTTAATTGATGAGTTGTCCATACTAGGGCTTTGACTTTTGCCCAAAAATCATATTCAAAGTTCGTTTGTTTATTAATATTAATATTCGAATATTTATTAATAATATTTTGACCATTAAAATGCCTTCAGTAAGACCTATATTGGTATCAAACTTAAGTTGTATATGTTCTGTCCACCAGTGGGCAGTGTATCAGTCAATGTCAATAGGCAGGCAATGATATTTTCAGAAGAAAAACACACTGTCACAACTTTTTATTAAATAATGGACTTTGTTCTTACTCGTGATTTTTCCCTGTTTCTTTGGGAACCCAAAGTAGCGCCACACGTTGCTTTTCAAATTGTCAGGAGTGTAAATTTCGAACTCCTCGTCAGGCATGGTTGTTGTAGGCGCAATACAAATTATATTCGAATACCGAAGTTCGGAGTCAAAGCCCTAGTCCATACAATATATAACAATTCAATATATAGGGTATGATTTTACCCCTAAATTCAGCATATTAACACAGAAATCCACCTTTCGCTGCCTGGATCCAGTTGTTTCTGTGAATTGAAATTATCCATTTGCTTCTCTGTCCTGTAGCTTTCGGCAGTCTGTAAAAATATACCTCAGATTTCTTGTCAAATCTATAGTTGTACAGTCAATCGCAAAGCTCTTTCCCGTTTTAGATGTGTTTCGTGTGTTTTTCGCTGCATTCACACTGAAAAACAATGCTCAGTCTTGTTGCTCACTTGACGTCACGCGCATATCCACTATAGTGACCCTTGAATACACAGAGGATACACTGCGATTTTTTTTTTCCCCCTCTTTAAATCTTACAAGTGCACACCATGTATTAAGCTTTGTGTCAGGCCTCATTCCCAAATGGTGTTTAATCGGTTAAAGCACTACATTTGCTCTAAGGAAAATTACTGTTAATAACTATCATAATATTAAATTAATAACTGTGAATAAACTGGATAATAACAGTAATTTGTCAGTGGAAAGGGCATCATGCCTTTCTTCTTGCTGAGAAACCGACATCAAAGTTGTCACCTTGTGGCGTGTTGATGATGTGGTTCACATATATACTCCATAAGCACATCATCACTTCCTCTTTCATCATCTCGCCTCATGCTGGGAGTCCTCAGTGGGGTGAGCAAAGCTATTAGGATTTTTATTTTGAGAGCATTTCTGTATTCCTGCAACCTGTTAGATAGTGACTTTACCTTGGAAAAGTGGTGTGCTGTCTGGGCTCTTCGCTTCCAGCTTTTGACAGCATTACTGCTCTGTTCTGGGTTGGGCCTGTTTTTTGCAAAGTGGACCTTTCCAGTCCTGGAAATATATGCATATGATAAGATTGAGAATTTAAAAATAATATTGCGGTGTACCTGTATTTCCAGCCAGGTACCCAGCTCCCCTGGAACTTGAGATATTCATGGGATTTGATGCTAATTTTGACCAAAAGTTGTCGAGCCCCCTTCCCAAAATGAAAGAAACCCAGTTTATAGCAGGAATGTGCAAAATGCACTAGGTTTTGGTTAGTATGCACCCTGCCAACTACAGTAGTCAACATTTGAAGTGGATTAAAAAAGGTAATCAAAGTTGTGCTAAGACAAGAACGGGTATTGGTCAAAATCCATGTATAACTTTGATGAACGGTTTTGAGCCACTCATCAAGTTTTTGAGCCGTTTCATCACATAACTCATCAAAGTTATATATGAATTTTGAACAATACCCCCTTCTTGTCTTAGCACAACTTTGATGAACTTTTTAAATGCACTTCAAATGTTGACTACTGTAGATCGGACAATGAGGAGGTGGCACTTTCTGGTGTTAAAGCTACACTGTGTAGGATTTTCTCCCATCTAGCGGTGAAATTGTTTATGACTACCAACTGAATATTACTTTCTAGCCCCTCCCATTCCGAGGGCGTTTTAACTCCTACGGTGGCCGTATTATTTCAAATCTGCCGGCAGTCGCGAGTAATCTCCCCCTCGCATTCGTCACGGTGCCACTGAGTGTAAAAACACGAAGCTTGAATTTCCAGGTATGTCCCTCTTTGGCGAATGTATTTTCAAGATGGAGGCGCAACATGGCTGCCGCCATTCGAGCGACTCGCTCGTATGTATTATAAATGGCAGATTCTACACTTAATACGAGAATACTTGATTAGTTGGTAGAAGTAATTACACATTAATGAGCACATATCATTTTGAAAGAACAAAGTGTTGTTTGCTAAGAATCAATTAAAAAAATGACACAGTGTAGCTTTAAAGTTTCTACAGATGCTGTATTTGCTGTTCATCCAGGAGAAAGTGCCTGTGGACATAGACCAGTTGTAGATGTGGATCAGAGAAACAATCATTTGGACTGTCACAATGAGGCTTCATTCTTGTCTGAAGAATAGAGTAAAAGCGACCTTGGCAAAGGATGGGCTTTGAAACGAAAGAAGCAGCTGCTGTCATGCATTTACATTTAATCATTTAGCAGTCGCTTTTATCCAAAGGAACTTACTAATGAGGAGAGCAACCGAAGCAATCAAATCAACAATAGGGCAACAATATACAAGTGCTGGAACAAGTCCCAGTTAGTATAATATACCATAAATATCATAATATGTTTGCAGATATTCAGGAAACATACTGAAAAACTCTTCTACAGCCACTTCAGTGTCAGAATGTCTGTTTTTGTTTTGGTCTGTGTGACTCCGCCCACTTCCAGTTCACCCAATAGTGTTTCAACACCCCGGGTTGCCAGTTGGTGGAAAACACATTGTAACTGAGTACAAACTGGGTCAGAGATCGCAGATTCTACCCAACCTAAAAAGCCTTGTGTCCCTCTAAAAATCTCTATGAACGAGAACATATTAAAACGTGAATAAATCAACTCATCAACTTACAAGAGTGTAAGTCTCCTCAGCTTTCATTTTTAATTGCGCTTGTTCCTCTTATGTGTTCAAACTGGCAACCTGTGTGAGCGTCGAGTCTGAGCATGAGGGGGCGGGGGAAACAACGATCTCCGATATTTTCTATTTGGACTGCAGTACCTATTTCGACCACTTGCTGTAATTCTTACAGACTGCACCTTTAACATGTTAAACACAATGGCATCCTTGGTCCGAAAGCATCGTTTCACTCACCAAAATGTAGCTACTCCACAACTGTTGGATGCAGCTCTGTGGTCTTTGGGTTCAATAGCAAGATACTATGGTAAAGCCACTTGTTGTCAGGTTTGGAGAGTACAATCTCATTTGCTGAATCATACAGGACCAAGCTGCTCACAACTGAAACAACAGGGTTTATTCAGAAGTTCTCTGACCCCAGCACGGTCATTTCATCACGTCATGTCCTTGTAAAGATGTTAAAATACTGTACCTACTGTTACTCATACTCTGGATCTCAGATGTACAGTGCTCTTAATATAGTGGAACTGAAACACTGGTTTGCCATGGAGAATCTACTATGATATGATCCACAGTCTGTCAGTTAAAGACCCGTATTTACACTTCCCCATTGAGCTTCAATACCAGTGTTTCCTTCGCTTTCATTTCAACCGCAAGACGTTTTCAGCTACAGATTATCTTTGGCTTCAGGGGTGTTTGAGAGAAACGTGCAGTCAGCTCTATCTTCCCTGAAGCACAGAGGCGATTCCTGTACTTCTGTACTCAGCAGTTGACAGACAATATGTGACGCCTCCATAACTGATGTCACAAAGCTGGGTTTATACTCAATCGTGACAAACAGGTCTTTTGCAAACTATCTAGTATATCTGTTTCAGTTTGACCAAACAGCATGTCGGCTTCTCTCATGACTGTCACAGCGCAGTGTATTTGACGCACAACAGCTCTGGTGCTGCCAGTCAAGCTCGTCTCAGTAAAATAAATCACGCTGTGAAGTCTTGTCTTAGAGGCATTATAGCTTCAGCAACACCTGTGGTCAGGCTGGACATGTTACATCTATGACTAACTGGCAGACAGCTGTCAGTCAAGGCATTAGGGAGAGTGACAGACTGGGAAGTCTCTGTTAAATTAAACTCCCTTACCGTAATTCCTTAACAGTTTGTGTTTGTCCCTTTGAGCCATTAACTGAGGAGAGAGTAAATAGTTTTCTTTATTATTTTCTTTTTTATTGGCTATCGCCTGCAAGATGTGTTGGTGAAATACATGCTGTCTACAGTGGGGTCAGGGGAACCTACCAGTGAAACTGCGGCCGGATCCGTTTTTACATTGTAAATGGGCCTAATATTTTGGCAGCATTTGAGTTTGAGTGTCACATGTCGCCTAAAGAGCTACTATATGTACATGCCATGGTGGACAGCTGACCAACTGTTTGCATGTTTTGACTGTTGCGAGGGAACCGCCCTGTCAAGAAGCAGGCCTGCTCATTAGGGAACTCAAGTCACTTACTGGGCACTATTTCGCCATAATTTGTCAGCATTTTGTACTTCGCAACTTGAAATTCCATGTGTGTAATTTTATAGGATAAATGTGCTTTCTGCACTAAGCAGTTCTTCTGGAGTGATGATGGGGATTGTTAACCAAGTACATGACACTTACGATGACGAAGAATGATCATGAGGAAAGTGTATTTATAATGCATAACAGGTCTTAAAGGTGCAGTATGTAAGATTGACTATGCTAGCGGTTGAAATAGGTACTGCAGTCCAAATTCAAAATATTGGAGAGGGTTGTTCCTCCCGCCCCCTCTTCAGACACTCACGCGGGTTGCCAGTTTGAGAACACACAATGAACAATGAAAGGCGACGAGCCTCACACTCTAACTGTGCGTTCACACCGCCGCCGGCGAGAGGGTCAAAAGTGGCCAGAAGTCATTATATTTCAATGTGAGCCGGCGGCGAGGAGCGTTGAAGTCAGGTCAACTTTATGGTAATGAGCTATGAAGCGGTTCGGCGACAACCAATCGGAATGTAGAAGTGCTCCGCTTGAGAGGAGTCCAGAGAACGCAGTCAAGGAAACTTTGGTTCTTATACCCTACTTGTGGTCAGTCTGCACAAATAACCAACAACAGTTGAATTAAGTCAAGGCTATAATGTCAGGTAAGTCAGTAGTGCCCTCTGCTGGCCTGGAGCCAAAGAAATAGAAAGCTGGTTAAATTAATGTTCTGGGATCAGTACAAGTTAACTCTATTAACATTTGTGACATAATGTTGATGAAGAAAAAAAAATCCCACTTGTCCCTCTAAAAAAACTAAAAGAAAGAAAGAAATTTCAGATTTTCAATGAGAAGTTATTGAGGCCAATCTGTAAACGTTAAAATACTCAGTTGCATTGGTATATCCCCAAGACAAACAATATGAGTGTTAACATTATTTTTGTGGATTTTTGTACCTAAAATAACACGCATAACAATTATGATATAAACAGCTTCACAGCTGTTTTAACAAAACTTTTTTGTGTCTGGAATTCTGTATTTATCGGAATGAATCAGCATTATCCATTTTATAAAGTTGTGTTAAGGCTGATTAGAAATGTAATGCCCGCATGTTTGCTGTCACTGGTTGGCGATGTGGTTTTATTCTCCTGAGCTGATGCACTTACAGTTCATGAACTGGTGTTTGTATCCTCTCTTCATCATTAGTGTCGCCGCTGGGAAACAGCTTTGATTATTGCAGTGGGAAAGTGAGAAGGTTGTTTAGATACTCTGACCCGTAACAACTGTACTTTCATCCCCAATCTTTCCCTGAGCCGTTGGCATGTAGCAGTCCTGCTGGCTCAAAGCGTGTTTCCTGGCAACGCATCGGTTTCAACGCCTCACTTTTGTCTTCCCACTCTTCGGTTTCTCCAGATTTGATTCATCACGTCCAGAACGTTGACATGAATGTATAGTGAATGTTCTCATAGTCACATGCCAAATATACACACACATACATGTTTTTACATTGTACTTCCATTTAAAAAAAAAACTTTTGGTTACACTTTATTTTAAGGTGTCATTGTTACAGTGTAATTATATATTTAAGTACTGAGTAATATAAAGCAACTACATGTACTTACTCTAGGGTTAGGGTAGGATTAGGGTTTGGTTGAGGGTTAGTTGCATGTAATTATGCATAATTTACTGTTATTACTACGGTAAGTACATGTAACATATGTAACAAGGACACTGTGAAATAAAGTGTTACCAAAACTTTTGTATTGTATGTAATTACAGCTGTAATTAATTAATCTAATTGCATTTATAATTACACTTTTGACCTTCCCTTACACCTAATGCCAAGTTCACACTACACAACTTTAAACGTCGGCAGATCGCTGTGCTGTTTAGACTACATGACTTGCTCTGGAGTCTTGAAGTCGTTGTGGTGTTCACACTATGTGACACTACGTAAATGATCTGCAACAGGGGGTTACACACTACACGAGCTGACAACAACTCTGTCACCCAACGACTCTATCCGGTCCCAAAACCACATTTTGTCACGAAAACATGCGCAAGAAGTGGAATGGGAAATGGCGCATTGTCTATTTGAAAATGGACTAAATATATATATATATATATATATATATATATATATATATATAGTTTGTGCAATGATCTGTTTAGAACCCCGAAAAAAAAGAAAAGAATATGGGCTAAAGGATGGATAAGCACACATGGGCAGCAGGGATTGTCTGTCGGAGAGAGTTGGAGGTGAGTAAAACATTATAATGAAAAAGCAGCTGCCTGTTGTGGTTTGGCAACGATGGTTACAAATACAAAAGGCTTTTGTAATGTCATAACAAGCTGATCATTGGCTGCTGCTCGTCGCGACACGTGACACCACAGGCTATCGAGTCGGCCGACAGCTCCAGATATTTGGCATGCTAGATATTTGTCTGACGTCGGCGACGCGTTAGCGAGCGTTTTTGATGCGTCGTTAAGTATTTCACACTTAAAGATTGGCGAGCACGGATCACCCGCAGATTTGCACGCGATTACAGCCCTGTCGGCGAGCTCGTTAACTTAAAATCTTAAAATCCTGTAGTGTGAACTAGCCATTACCAACCCTTAAACCAACTCATACCACCAAACTCGTGCCTAAACACACCCGTGTTCCCCCTCAACAGCAGCAAAAGGGTTTTGCAATACAACATGAGCACAATATGTACATTGCACTTATTTTTGACGAATGTACATAATAGTTAAACACACCTGGGACTGGAAAACTAGTTTAAGTCTTTTTGCAGCTTACCTCAGTGTAAGGATCTTTGGATAGAAGCGTCTGCTAAATGAAGGACTGTAATTTAAATGTAAATGTAAACATGAATGTGAATGAGTTCTGGTCGCCGGATTAAAGCCAGCACATCCTGATTGCCTGGTCTTTGCGAATGGGAAAAAGTTTGATCTCAAGGGTTTTTGTAATGACAGAATTTGCAGGATTATTGAGGAGCTGAAAGACAAAACATTAGCTTAAGACACCGAAATATATAAAGTGCTTTAAATGTATAGTGATAAGATAATAACTTGACAGAATTCAGTTTTTTTATAGCGAGTTTCTGAAAGAACAGTCGATTGATTCAAACCTACGGCTTTTTTTGAGCAGTTCATTTGAGTACAGCTAACAATGACTACATATCAGAAAGACATGTTGTCTTGTTATTATTACCTCTTTCTTAAAAAAACAAACATAATTTCTGTGTTGATTGTTCATAGAATTGTTAATTGTTGTTTTCAATAAAGTGAGACATGAGTTCACAAAAACACTTCAGTTTTATTAGTTCATAGACACAGACATCAAGTCATCTAAAGCCCCCCAGATCTAATGCTGGTGTTTTGAGGCAATAATATTATGGTTACATGTGCCTTTACCAGAGCCATTTATACTGAAAGACAGCATATATATATGTGTGTTTGTTTGCAATGGCTGTATAATGCCACGCTCACACGCTGCAGATTCTCATGTACAGTGTACAGATAGCAAGTCTTCCTCATGACAGAACTGCTGCTTTATTAGAGCTCTATTAACCCCGTCACATCTCATTTACATCTCGTCAAATGTTTACTGATCGGTCTAGATGCACTAACCCTCTGTACACTTGTGTAGCCCACCAGGCTTACACCAGATAACTCAGATCTAGAAAGATGGACAGGAAATATTGTAGCAGAGCAGTGAGAATGCTGAATAAACAGTGGAAATGATTGAAGACAGGTCCACATTTCTCACCATAACATAACTATCTCTGTCAGCAATATGGCTCTGCTACAAAACTTACACACACTGTACTTTTGTCATACTTCACAATCTCTTAAAGAGATAGGTCACCCAAAAATCCTCACCCTCATGTTGTTACAAATGGACTTTCAATGGAGGGACTTAAATCTCTACGGTTTCATTAAAAATATGTGTTAGGATTTGAATGACATGAGGTGGGAAAATAAAGACAGAATTTTCATTTTCGGGTGAAACTAATTTCTTGGTGAAAAACTCCCCAACTATGTGTTTTTCAGATAGCTTGATGCATTACATTCTACATAATGTACATATAAAGATGCATGTGCCGCTTCCTACAGTAGATTTGAGTGTTTAATGACCTTTTCACACCAAATGAAACTAAACGAAAATGTCTGACGAATCACAGAAGATCTGCCGGCCTTTGAACACACCTTAACCCTTTAATGCCTGACATATGAAATCATAGTGAGAAGATTAAACAATGGAAGTGGAATGAACAGTTTATTGAACCTGTAGACAAGTTTGCATATGTGTTTTTTGTTGCGTATCATGTTTGATACATCAGGCTTTTATGGCTCGTATAGTATGAGACGGAGGAGACAAAACCCCTGTTTTATTCAGAGGCCAAAACTGAGCAAAGATGAAATTCTGATGCTTGTCATGTAAATCTGTGAGATCTTTATAGCAGTATAGCACATGAAATGCATGTAAATATCAGCTGTCACTCTATATCTGCCAATAACATGTCTTTGTAAGATATTTAAATGCTTAGTTTTATGATCAAAGTGCTGTTGTTTTGTTTTTCTTTGCTTTTTTTTGTGAGAGGGGGGAAACATAATGCAATGCAATACAATGAGAGATGAACAAATAACCGTTCCTCATAAGACTGATGGACCTTAATACTTGATAATCACATTTGATCATACATTTTTTGCAAAATTCTGTATGGATAATCGAGTAATGCTAAGTTTCTGCAGTCCAGTAAGTGTTCATGTTGAAATATCACTAACAATATCAAAGTAATTCTTACGTTTACGTGATTAAAATCAGTGAAGAGACGAGTGAAGCACGAGCTGAAGGGGAACGCTAAACTGAAACTGTCGATCGACTACAGAAGGTTAGAGACCTGTGTATTAAATACGGTACATTTACATTTACATTTATTCATTTAGCTGACGCTTCTATCCAAAGCGACTTACAATTGCTATATATGTCAGAGGTCGCACGCCTCTGGAGCAACTAGGGGTTAAGTGTCTTGCTCAGGGACACATTGGTGTCTCACAGTGGATTCGACCCGGGTCTCTCACACCAAAGGCATGTGTCTTATCCATTGCGCCACTACCACCCCACTACCACGGTACAGTCGTCTTTATGGGGTTAACATGTTGCCTACACTGTAAAATCCAACAGTGATTCTAACTAACACTTCTTAGTTAACTTTACTTAATGTCTTAACTTAATTGTAAAAATCTAGTAATCTGTACTATTCACATACTCTGCTTTGTTTACTAAGAAAACCCAAGTTAAGATTAATTGATTGGTTTGAGTGTGGTTTTTGAGGCGGGGAAATTCTTAATGGATGTTTCACTCATTTCCTCCACTTCTGCAGTTATTTCTCTCTGTTTGCATTCACTCATTTCCCAAAGTCATCTTGAATGTTGACATTTTAATATAAACTGAAAAATTTGAGTGAACATCACATAAGCTGACTTCATAAATTGATGTTGATTTTCCTAAAATGTTTTTAGTCACCATTATGGCGATTCGTGATCCCTTTGGTTGGGCACTTGGAACTTCATTTATACTATTGTAATTCTCTTCCCATTGATGCAGCGATTGCAACAAGAAATCAGTTATTCGGTTTCAAAGGAAGAGAAGTAATATATATATATATATATATATACATATGTATGAATGACGTATAACATAACTATAATTATGTTTTATAGCTTAACTTTTAATTGGGTTTATATAATCCCTCTATATTTGTGACAATCTAGTAATTGATCATACTTGAGTCACACAGACTTAATCATTCATCCTGCAAAACACAACAGTGGTAACAATTATATTTTATTTAAAGTAAATTATCAAGTACTCTCTACAGTTCTTTTTTAGTTACTAGAACTCTTGTGTAAGTGAACTACTGTATACTAAGCATTTGTCAGTACCACATACTTTTCCTATTTCACTTTACTTGTTTTTTTTTTAAGGCAATCGGTTTGCATGCTTTTTTTAAGTAAGTCCAACATATAGATTGTACAGTGACACAGGAAACTCACGGTTTGGAAATAGAGACCGTTTCACCCGATAAAAATGTTGGATATGAAGTCGATATATGTGGCTGTTTTGTTTTTCAGGAGGGAATTTGTGATGCGCTGCTGTTGATAATATGTAACATAACTTTTCTTTATAGATAATAAAGGAGTGATGTTTGTTTCCCCCTCTGCATTGTGTGGTTTATGTCATAAAGTGAGTCGGTCTGTGTTTGTGGTTTTCCCTGTAGAAATATAAGCCGGGCAGATGTGATGACATCCTGAAGTGGAAGCCGCCCAGCCACAACTCTGTCGATTTCAGACTCAAGATCACCAAAGTCGGCGGCGAGGGGTGAGTCACCGTCGCCATGGCAACTGCATTCACTACGCGCCAATCAATGCCAAAATCACAACACATCCGTACAACCTTCCCACAACTCATCCAGGCCACGCGTGTATTTCTGGAGGATTTCTCATGTGTGCTGTCTTTGTCTCTGTGATGTGTGGAGCGATTGTGAAAGTCACACGCAGGCGGTTAGCGTTAGAAACTTTTCGAGTCGCCACTTTTCGGAACATAATATGCACCAAAGTGTGATTTGTGAGGCCCGTTCCTGAACAGACTGGTGACTTTGATAATGTGCGGCTTGACATTTCTCTCATAAAGTGTGAGTTCTCTAGCGTTCCTCTTTTACGCTTCTCTCGGTCCATCTGTCCAGACTCCAGGCATTACTGTCCTCAAATGAGCTTATCTTTAAAGTGCAGGCGATCCAGAGGAAGAGCGCTGGCGCTTCTGCACAAACAAAGCCACTGTTTTTGTTTCCTCATGTGTAAATCCTGTGAAGAACTTGTCCAGCTTATATTTCACTCCAAAAATCTAAAGAAAAAACAACAACAAATTTCAGTTTTTTATTTCCCACAAATGCACGACACTGTAATTTGGAAATAACAATATATTTATATTTTGATTTACAAGCTGATTTTGAA
This sequence comes from Leuciscus leuciscus, assembly GCF_965113295.1. Taxonomy (NCBI): domain Eukaryota; kingdom Metazoa; phylum Chordata; class Actinopteri; order Cypriniformes; family Leuciscidae; genus Leuciscus; species Leuciscus leuciscus. The sequence goes on along the minus strand of NC_138743.1, from coordinate 35,640,392 downwards.
GTGCTCCTATTATACCATTTTAAAGGTTCCTAATTTTGTTTTGGAGTCTCTTACAACACTTTTTCAATGACTCTCAAACAACTCAGTGGATGAACCAGTCTCTCTAAACCCCTTCTTTCCGTGAGCCTGCTCTGCTCTGATTGGTCAGATGATCCAGTCTGTTGTGATTGGTCTACTCTGCTCTGATTGGTCAGATGGCTCAGTCTGTTATGATTGGTCTACCCTGTTCTGATTGGTCAGATGATCCAGTCTGTTGTGATTGGTCTACTCTGCTCTGATTGGTCAGATGGCCCAGTCTGTTGTGATTGGTCTACTCTGCTCTGATTGGTCAGAGTAGTGAGAACGACAGACAATCTGCATTAATAGATACAGTTTTAGGTAATAGTGGCCCACAGCTGATTAGCAGAAGTATTTCAGTAAGACAGTAATAATGTGAGTTAGACAGTTAGCCGGAAACGTACATAATATAAAACACAAAAATAGAAAATGGAAACATCCATAATTAAACATACTCACAGGTTTTGATTTTGAGGAGCAAATTGGTCCAAATAAAGTGGGAACTTTCCCATCTTTAATGGATAAGCATTTTGTAAATCTCACTTAGATCCTCAGAGATTTGAGAAGCAGTCGTCAGAAGGTTTTCCTGCTGTTGTATCGCTGTGGTCATTTCAACCACAGACTCTTCACATCCTCATCCTCTGGAAGTCCTTACAGAGAGAATTAGCTTTTTCAGTGCAGAAAACAGTGTCTTCTCGACATGAACACAACATGAACCAGCTGCGGTGTTCGAGGGTCAAAGCAGATGTTGTTAGCGGGCAGCCAACGAAGACCATAGGCGAGCATTATGCTAATGTATTACCGTGTTACGTATGCAGGTCACGGAAATGAGACTGAAATTCCTGATGACTCGTACTGGCGGTTCAGAGTCGATTCTTTCTTTTGGTAGGCAATAACTTTGTTTATCGTGCACTTTCGACTTTACATCTTTGCAGAGCGTTTACATTCACAAACAGCTCTATTACACACTATTACACACTATTACACTCTATTACACTCTATTACACACTATTACACACTGCATGACAGGTAATATTAGAAAAACCATAATAGGGGCACAATATTTTTATTGCAGTAATGGGAATCTTATAATCATTAACAATGAGTATTACAAGCAAACTCAAAGAAAGATGCAATGCAGTGGTAAAATGTAAAAATAATAATAATAATATACAGTATATATTTTTAAACTTGACTAGAACTTGTTTTCATGAGGTTCATTCATATATTGTAATGCTTGTTTGTGTTTTGGTATTGGAATTGGATAATCTTTGTGTGTGATGTCTTGAGGAAGGCAAGCAGTGCAGTGGACCGGAACAGATCACCGGGATCTCGGGACATGCTTTAGAGACCAGGCTTGACATCACCAACTGTCCATAATTAAGATATTATTGTGGCATATTACTATTAAGACATTGCTGCAGGCAAATTCGAAACAGTTCAAGGAACAAAAACCGTAAACAACAAAACGATTTCCAGAATGTTAGAGAAACAATATTCATTTCCGTCAACCATGATAAATTTTCATGGCATCATTTCATGGTTAAAAATCCCCACTTCCAATTTCTCTCATTGGAAATGTCTCTCCCAAAACAATAACACCATAATCCGCAGCAAAATAAAATATTTCTTGCCCATAGGAGCCTGTTTTAAGAAAGCTTAATTTTGTTTAATGTATCGAGACAGTGTCTTTGAAATTACATTTTTGAAGCTTATTGATGGTAATTTGTCTAGTGTGTAACAGAATTCTACATTAAGCTTTGCAGTTATAAAGAAAAGGTTTATTTATAATCTTTCAGATAAGAAAACACTGTCTGTGGATAGGACACTAAATCCAGAATCTAAATGCAAACTGCACGTTTTTACACTAAGCAGCATACACTGTAAATACTGTATGTACCGAACGTGTTACTGTGCTGTGTTACTTTGCCAAATGTTTAAATAGAAAAACAATAAAAAATGTATGCAGTATAATGCAAAAGCATGCTCTGTGTGCTTTCCATCAGGCTCTCTCAGTCTGAGGTGAAGAGTTCATCTGTCCAGCGCCACATTCTGCACCAGGAATGAGATGATGTCAAACATCAATCTTATTTTACACTTTTGTCGAGTTTAGATGCCTTAAGATCTGCATCTGTGTATTCAAGGATATAGCTTTCATTTAAAAATAATGTTATTACGCTTTCTTTTATTTCACATTAACCATCTGGAAAGGAGGCTAGAACTTAAAATGCAGTTTCTGCTCAAACACACCAGAACTGTAGTTTCTAAACCCTGAGGCAAATGCACAGTTGTTACTGTATACTCAGTGTCCCGCCCCCACACTCTTCTCATTGGTCTATGGGCGTAAAAACTGACATGGATGCCCTGCGCATTATTAAAAGACAAGCCATTTCATAAACTCCACCAAAAAAAACAAAAAAAACCCCAGCAAGTAGCTATAGAGAAAGACGTTCGTCTGACGCATGTATACGTAGAGCAAAACTTAAAAATAGATCAGACAGAACGCTTGAATGGAGTCTTGACTCTTGGGGCAAAGATGGATTTATAAGGCAGCTTGCAAAAGTGTTTCAAACTCACAAAGAAAATATCTATGCCGTTATAAAATAAAAATAATGGAAACACTTTAGTTTTAGAGTCCAATTCTCACTATTAACTAGTTGCTTATTAGCATGCATATTACTATAGGATATTAATACTTATAAAGCACATATATTCTGCATGACCATATTCTACATCCCTTAACCCACCCAATACCTAAACTTAACAACTACTTTACTAACTATTAATAAGCAGTAATTAGGACTTTGAGGCAAAAGTCATAGTTAATAGTGAGAATTGGACCTTAATCTAAAGCGTGACCAAAATAATAATAATGATGATAAGAGTCGTGTAAGCGAACTGAACAGCCACTGGTGATTATTTATTTATTTATTTGTTTATTTACTTAGTTACTTACTTATTTTGATTTAACCAGGAAATAAAAGTCTTGAGATTTAAAATCTCTTTTACATGAGCCAAGACAGAGGCACCACACTTAATAAAAACATATTTTAACATAAACAAATACATTATTGTACATATACAACATGTACACATATCACTCAAAACTATTACAATCAGGTAAATCCAAATATATATCCAAATATCCATAAATTAATTTAGAGAGACCAACTCTTCAAAGCATAATTCCAATCAAACGGAGCAGTAAAACTAAACACCCTTTGACCTACAGTATATGTGTATGGACTTTCAGGATATGTATAAAAACAAGAGTTCTTTACACCTTATTGAGTGGTGTACTGCTGTGAATGAGAGGGAAGCAAATCCAGAATCATTTTATAAATAAATATGCACCAGTGCTTAAGTCTACAGGATGACAACGCAGGCCGTCCAACCCGAGACTACAGTAAACAATAATGGTAATGGCTTTTGCATTAGTAATAAACCTTAATGCTTCATGATAAACAGAGTCCAGCACCTGTAAACTACGCTTAGGCACCGCATATACATAAGATCACAATAATCCAACACTGACAAGAAAGTAGCAGCTCCTCCTCGCTTCACAAGACAGACTTAGGCTAACTCGAAAGACAAAGCCCAATTTCAACTTGATTCTGATGACCAAATAACTGCGTCGTTAGGATTTTACCCAGTGGATAATTTGCTCTAAAGCTTTGATTAACATGTTTCACAACTTTTCTTTCCTTTTTGTCCAGCATGTATGTTAAATATATATATATTGAGAAAGCCAATGGGCAGTGTGTGTCACAGAGTCCTGTCGCTCCCACAGCAGATGTGCCAGCGAGCAATGAGGTTATTAGCGGGGTTACTTCCCTGCCAGGAAACTGAGAAAGATGACATCTCCACTCTCCTCCCACACACACAGATCTCTCTCTCTCTCTTTATCTGTGAGTGTTTTTCCCTCTCACCATGCCCTCTATATTTGCCGAGAGCTTTGAAATGAGATGGGTAAAATAACACAAGAACCCCTGACTCTGTGCGTTTACGGCACTGACTGCTGGAGAAGCGGTAATGAGAGCACCTTGGGTTCGTTTGGTACAATTTTTAAGGAAATGAATTTGTGCGTTTTGAAAACAGATAAACATTTCATTAGTCTAGCAGCTCCACAAACACGCTTCATGTGTTTTAAAAGCAGCAGAAAGAATTCTCTCAGAGCACGTCTCAATGGTCTAGTAGACTTTACAAAGTCTTTGTTGCCTCAAAACCTGAAACGGCAAAGTAAACTCAAACCTTCTCCTGTTGCATTTACAGACTCTGTAATGTAAAAAAGGAGCTAAACTTTGAGTCTTTTGAGTTGATGCTATACATGCGAGAACGACAGCAGTGACATCTCCTCTGACCTTGTGTTTCTACAGTAAAAAAGCTGAGTTTCCAGTTCAGTTTCAGTGGAGAGAGGGAATTCTGCAAGACTGCTAGAACCACACATTGCAAAACAGCAGAAGATATTACAGTATATTTTCCGTATGTCATTGACCAAGCAGAGAAGATTTTGTTCACAACCATTCAAACTTTTAGTATTGAGCGATTTGGTGTTTTCAAGTTCTTCCAAAGGCTTTCTATGACAAGACATCAGTACTTTTCTGTCACACGGCTTAAGTTGAAACATGCCAACACTCTAACACTCTCCTTTGAAGTCCTGGACTTGTTAAAAGGTGAAATATCGTCCCATTTTCAGCTTGGCTACCCTCCATTCTCCATTCTCTGACAAGGATCCCATGCAGACCCTGCTTGTCTGACTTGTCCATTTTGCATTCTGCAAGAGACTGGGCAATTTAGACTATTTGACTTTTTTCCAATTTATTTATTCATACCTTTAATAACTTTAATTCACCTTTACTATCATAAACATCTGTTTTTAATTTCTGTTAAAAAATCAGGATGGTACAACTGTCCTGATATATTGAGGGGGAGATGAATTACAAATCTTAAATTCATTGAAAAGGCAACCTTAAAGGTGCAGTGAGCGATTTTTGAGAGAGAGCCAATCAGCAGTAGGGGGCGTGTCCACTCATTATGGGAGGAGAGAGGGTGAGCCAATCAGCCGTAGGGGGCGTGTCCACTCATTATGGAAGAGAGAGAGTGAGCCAATCAGCAGTAGGGGGCGTGTCCACTCATGATGGGAGGAGAGAGAGTGAGCCAATCAGATGGCTTTAGATGGCTGAGAGACATTGTGAAAGAGAAAAGCTCAGGGGAATATCATTGGAAAAAGAAGGGTTATGATCAGGCAAGAGCTTTAGGACCCGTGTTAATATTAGAAAAGCTTTCCAGCGCTGTTGAGACTGAAGCAGGAGGGCATGAAAACAGGTTGATATTGGTTCTGAGTCGAACTCTTGCTTGTACATACTCTGTTCATTTTTTGTGCTTCCTTGTCGTTCATTTGTTCATAATCCAAGCATTATTTTGCTTTGCTTTTAGTTTGCCATAATCTTCTAGTATTACTTAGAAATATATATTTACAAAACTGCTCATTCATGTTTCAAAAACATTTGTTTTCCTATTAAAAGTCATGTGTTGCATGTGGTGTAGAAAAAAAACATAGATATAGTGAGGAAACCTGTAGACCCTCATGACTGTGTGTCAAGGTCAATAAGTCTCTTAATATTTCAGATTATTTGATGTGTTTATGACAAGGTTACTTCAGGTTATATAATGTCCTCGGGTGACATTCCCAAAGCTTAATGAAATAATTCATTTTTTAGGAAATAGATGAATTATACTGAGTACATTCACAAAATCATTAAATTTAAACTGTTTATTTATTTACTTTTTGAGGAAACCATACGAACCCAACTTGAATACAGAGAGTACATTCATAAGAACTTGGTATGTGTTTTGAACAGGTTTTCTCCTTTTCTTTATCGAGGACGCTCTTATTTGTCCTCATGCAAATGAGCGGTAACACACTACAGCAACGACCAATGATATTGCAGAGTGATCTGGCGACTGATAGGGTTGGATACCGTGGTAACCGTTTAATCACTGTCAGTGTGAACAGGACTTTACGTGTGTGATCCGGCAGTTCCACAGATTGACACACAGCCGTCCGGTTCATCCAGTCTGTTGATGTCAGTGTTTCATGAACACATTTCACAGAATTTCCTCTGAAACATTATCATCAAGTGGAAAAGACAACCAGATACTCCTAAATGATTTCTTTTATTGAGCAGTCAACAGATGGTTGAGCTTGATGGTCTTAATTATTATAGGAAGAGAGAAATGCACATTTCAGCAGTTCACAGATTGCTACACCATTTCTGGAAACAGTAATGACACACCAGTGTGAAGTATACCTGCTGAAAGAGAGACATACACACACACACACACACGCCGGATGAGCCTTTGTGGACCAATCAGTCGCTGATGTTCAGGTCTGGTTCACACTGAAGTTGATTTCCAATGGCCATGTAAACAACTACACTGAGTTTCATTATTTGACGAAAAGCTGTGCGGATGATCTGCATTTCAAAGGGACAAAACAAGCGCTCGGTAACAGAGGCTAAAAACAGTCTCGGTGTTTCGGGATGCTCCAAATACACCGCACCATTAGCTTGACTGGCAGGCAGCTCTTTTGCCCTCAGTGTCAGGGTTTGGATCCGGTCTCCTCCCCGTTGATTTACTACTATTTTGGATGGTAACACATTTTAGTGGGCGTGTGCGTGTGAACAGCTGGGACCATTATAGACCGCCGGTGATGAGAGGACTGCAGTGTCCTACAGTCTGTTTGTGGGGGAAATTAAAGACATAGAAAACATTTGCAATGATCATTAGATTCTAATTCTGAATCCATTTCCAGTCCTCATTTATTCATTTTTCAGTCAGATGAATAATTTAGAGAAGATTGTCAGCTTTCAGATGAGATGTCAGGTATGATGTGGTCATTCAGTTGATGATTATTATGGCTGTTCAATATGCAGATTAATATTGGCTGAGAAAAGCTCCCAAATGAGGATAATTCAAAGATATTACATTTGTGATTGTGGTATACAGACATTAAAAGACTTATTTTGTTGTATTTTTTATAATTGATCATTTGACATTTGAAAATATTAAGAATATATTTTTTAAATCTATAAAATATTATGTGGATGTGGTATAACAACTTATATCCACAATTAAAGTGAATCCCGCAAGTCTAATCATGCTTAACTTCAAGTCTGAGGATAATATATCTAAAACTATGCATTTTATGAAGCATTTTGAAAGTAAATTATGACCGAATTTAAATTTAAACTTTTATGTTTTTTTGTAACTAATTGTGGAGTAGGAAATTATTTAAAAAAATAAATTAATTTAAATAAGAAATAAGAAACTAAATAAGAAACTAAAACTGCCAGTAGGCGGCTGTAAATGTCTAAATGAGTACGTCATCTACTCTGTGTTCTCACAGACACAATCGTTCTGCTGTGGCTTTATATGTAATATTTTCACTGACAAAAACAGACAATATTGTGTCTAAAATTATTAACTTTATTATTTATTAAACTGTTGTATAAAATCAGTATCACATTTGCACTCATGCTATTCGAAACGAAAACAGCACTCGTGTGACATTGCACTCGTTACTCGTGTGATATTGCACTCGTTACTCGTGTGGTATTGCACTCGTTACTCGTGTGGTATTGCACTCGTTACTCGTGTGGTATTGCACTCGTTACTCGTGTGATATTGCACTCGTTACTCGTGTGGTATTGCACTCGTTACTCGTGTGATATTGCACTCGTTACTCGTGTGGTATTGCACTCGTTACTCGTGTGGTATTGCACTCGTTACTCGTGTGGTATTGCACTCGTTACTCGTGTGATATTGCACTCGTTACTCGTGTGGTATTGCACTCGTTACTCGTGTGATATTGCACTCGTTACTCGTGTGGTATTGCACTCGTTACTCGTGTGGTATTGCACTCGTTACTCGTGTGGTATTGCACTCGTTACTCGTGTGGTATTGCACTCGTTACTCGTGTGGTATTGCACTCGTTACTCGTGTGGTATTGCACTCGTTACTCGTGTGAAATTGCACTCGTTACTCGTGTGGTATTGCACTCGTTACTCGTGTGATATTGCACTCGTTACTCGTGTGGTATTGCACTCGTTACTCGTGTGATATTGCACTCGTTACTCGTGTGGTATTGCACTCGTTACTCGTGTGATATTGCACTCGTTACTCGTGTGGTATTGCACTCGTTACTCGTGTGGTATTGCACTCGTTACTCGTGTGGTATTGCACTCGTTACTCGTGTGATATTGCACTCGTTACTCGTGTGGTATTGCACTCGTTACTCGTGTGGTATTGCACTCGTTACTCGTGTGGTATTGCACTCGTTACTCGTGTGGTATTGCACTCGTTACTCGTGTGGTATTGCACTCGTTACTCGTGTGATATTGCACTCGTTACTCGTGTGATATTGCACTCGTTACTCGTGTGGTATTGCACTCGTTACTCGTGTGGTATTGCACTCGTTACTCGTGTGGTATTGCACTCGTTACTCGTGTGGTATTGCACTCGTTACTCGTGTGGTATTGCACTCGTTACTCGTGTGATATTGCACTCGTTACTCGTGTGGTATTGCACTCGTTACTCGTGTGGTATTGCACTCGTTACTCGTGTGGTATTGCACTCGTTACTCGTGTGGTATTGCACTCGTTACTCGTGTGATATTGCACTCGTTACTCGTGTGATATTGCACTCGTTACTCGTGTGGTATTGCACTCGTTACTCGAGTGATATTGCACTCGTTACTCGTGTGGTATTGCACTCGTTACTCGTGTGATATTGCACTCGTTACTCGTGTGGTATTGCACTCGTTACTCGTGTGGTATTGCACTCGTTACTCGTGTGGTATTGCACTCGTTACTCGTGTGGTATTGCACTCGTTACTCGTGTGATATTGCACTCGTTACTCGTGTGATATTGCACTCGTTACTCGTGTGATATTGCACTCGTTACTCGTGTGGTATTGCACTCGTTACTCGTGTGATATTGCACTCGTTACTCGTGTGAAATTGCACTCGTTACTCGTGTGAAATTGCACTCGTTACTCGTGTGGTATTGCACTCGTTACTCGTGTGATATTGCACTCGTTACTCGTGTGAAATTGCACTCGTTACTCGTGTGATATTGCACTCGTTACTCGTGTGATATTGAGACAAAAACTCATACAGGGGTTAAAAACTCAATTTTTTGCCCCAATATCTCGAATTGTAGGTGCATATATTCTATAGGCTCTATCATGCAGTGAGTTGTTGCCCTGTATAATGTGCGTCACCAATCAGCTGTGGGAAATGTGAGATGACCTACATAGGTTTGGGTGTGTTAAATGTGTTAATTTAACTAATAAACTAATTAATTAAATTAACGCATTAAATCAAGATTTATTTATTTGCTGTCATTCATTGCATTCATTTCAGTGACTCGATGAGGCCAGTGCTACATTTATCGTCATCCCATTCAAAGTCATTTTCGATGCTGATGTTAAAATCCTTGTCCTCAAAAACACTCCCTTCCGAACATTCCCACTCATATCACAAAGCCCTCGGCGTCTTTGTATTTGGGAACCTTATCCCGACTGTGAAAGTCCAGGCACTTATTATGAAGCCCAGATAATTACATGGCAGTGTCGAAGGATATCCTCCATAGCAGAGCTGCTATTATTTCCCAGAGTTACGCTGTCTTGGGGAATATCACAATGCTTGCTTTTCCGGATGTGAAATTTAATTTAGATCTTTATTTTGTCTCTTTCTCCAGACTGATCCCGCAGATGGTGGGTCTCCTGTACGTGGGGAGCTATGACATGCCCTTTGCACAAATGAAGGTGAGATTGGTTTGCTTCTTTGATGATTCCTCCTGTCAGCGTTCCCACCGCAAGAACAGGCGCTGCTAAAGATAGTCGTGTCATTTGCAAGTGTTCTTTACATGATGTGCTTTTAATTAATTGAGTCAGACAGGTGAACAGTGTGTCACACACGAGGTCTTTACTGAAACACTGATCTGCCCACTTTAACAGCAGCTTTTTTGAAGATGCATCACATATTTATCCTTAGTGGAGCTGGTAATCCCAGAATGCACTGCGGCAAGCTCAGTAAAAGATGGAACATATTGTACAGAAATGTGTAAGCCTATTCTTGGTTCTCCCAAAAATGAACATTTCAAACCCGTAAGACTTTGATTAATCTTCGAAACACAAATGAAGGTCTGTTTAATTGAACCTGAGAGGTTTCTGTCCCTCCATTGAAAGTCAAGTTTACCAAAACTTAGAAGATCCAAATAATACGATCACGTTACATGATGGACAGATTCAATTTAGGCTTTTATTCACATCTCAACAAGGATACATAGTGCTCATAAAATTTTGTAAACATGGAAACTTGTGCGTGTCACTCTAGAACAAACCTCATTGGTTCTTGCGCATCACAAGACTGATTAAACCACTTAATTTATTATTGACTAATTTTAATGACGCCTTTATGACCTTTTTGGATCGTCTAAGGTTTGGTTACCTGGACTATCAAATGGAGGGACAGAAACCTTTCAGGTTTAATTGAAAAGACCTTAATTTGTGTTTCCAAAGTCTTATGGGTTTGGAATGAGTGAAGGATTTTTCTGAGTTTTCTTTTTGTTGGGTAAACTAACCCTTAAAGCCTCATGAAACGCTATAGACAAGTTCTTAAGCCGTGAGCTACTGGAAACACTTCATTCAGTTAGATGATTTAGTGATGGTTTTTACGATTTTTGCTCAACCCATATTCAAGGAGTATACGTTAAAAGAGCTGATACAAGGGGTGAAGGGGTACTTTTAGAGGATTCAAAATATCTTCTAAGTCATTGTTGTTTCTCTGGAAATAAAAAAAAAAGTGTCTGTTGTCAATCAAAAATGTGAACATTTATAGGGATCTTAGTGTAATAGTTTTGTATATTGTAATCTTTTTACTTTTTGCATTAAACTGCCCAAGGACTACAGATGAAAATTAGCCATCCTGGCTAAATCTGACACATTTGACTGTATTTTCCATGAATAATAATATTCAGGAGAGAGAGGGATGGAAGATGAAGTAAGAGAAGCACTGATTATGAAAGTATTCATTTAGTGTAGAAATGTCGAGGATTATTTCATCTGATATTTGCATGTTTTTATAGTTGTTAAATTACAGTTAACAACATGCTAATGCCAACTCTATTTGAATCAGTTGTGAGTTGATTCTCCCATAAACTTTAACTTAACATAAAGACCATTATTTTGTCAGATGTCTATGTTCACAAATCTCAAGTGTTTCTCAAGAAACTCATTAAACACCATTTAGGCTTTTTTTACTGTCTCTAAAATGCACACTTAATAGTAAATGAATGGGTAACTATGGTAACTGGTATTTGTTCATTCATAACTGATTTGTTTCCTTCACTCTAAACCACGTCTGATGTGCCGCTGACTGTGTCTCTACCTTCCTTTAACATTTATTAAATTATTCTGTTTATTTAGCATGCGTTGTGTGGTGAAATGTCCACAGGCGGACGGGCAGTTTTTATAGACTAGGACATGAAAGCAGTTATTGGTGTTGTAGGAAAACAGATGACCCAGACAAGAGGCCACATAATGTCCACTCAGTCAATCCAGCTGCACGAATATACTAATGGTTTGGTAATGAATCAAATTTGTACACTAATCATAGCTCATAATGTACATGTAATTTCATATGATTGAAAAAGTGTGTTTCTTTATTTCACGTGTGTAAACGTGACCACTATTTCTATTAGTTGTGGCTGGCTACACTGTCCACTGATCCTGACGAATAATTGTTTCACAGTTTGAGTGAAATAATCACGCAAAAAGAAAACCACAGAGTAACAACACGTAATATTTTTCCCTTGTGAGCTGTGGGTAAAGAGACTCTGCAGAAGAAATGAGGATGAACAGAATACACCAAGGTATCTAAGTTAGCACGTAGCATCCTTAACATTCAACACACACGATAGCCCTGTTCTGGCGGTAATTGTTTCTCATGGGGTCGTATAGTATTTTCAACATGTACAGGGGCTAGTCTGTGATTATATTGGCGTCAGAATCCAGAATTTCAGTGTTTTTCTCCCACCACCTGCTCAAAAATCAATCACCTACTGTTTTTTTGACAAACACCAATGTTGTGTTGTGATTTAATTGCTGTCCGGATCTCTGAGTTTACAAGAAGAGATCAATTGAAAATTCACTGTTTAAATCCTTTTTGACCACTGCTGACCACCGTACGATAACTGTTGCGCTTCACTGTAATTTGGATGCATTTTAAATATCTAGCCTACACTTTTATTTCTGAAAAGCTAGAAAGTATTTACAAGAACAATATTTCATCACCGCTCAAAGGAGCATGTAAACATTTGAAATGGGCCGTTATTATGGCAGCAAATATATACATAAACAATATAAATCAATATTTACCTTTTGTAAATAAGAGGCTGTATTTCCGCTAATATCCACGTTTTTAAAATGACATCTATTATTTTGAGATACGGCCAGATCCGTGTGAAGGGGGATCGTTTTGACAATGGTGTCGTCTGTTCATGGAAAACTAAATGGAAAAACTTCTCAGTTTTAAGCGCATCGTTGTCGTGTAAACGTACCCTTTTTATGGACAGAACTGCAGCCAACACCACATGATTTACTCATGCCGCGGTGCATGCTGGGAACAGTCCTGTTTAACACCTATTAAAGTTATTAAACCTTATTTGTGCCTTTGTGCAGCTGTACATTGTGTTGTATAATACAAGCAAATATCGTTTATAAATGCTAAAGAAATATTCATTGTATTCAAATTTCACTCAGTAATGAAATCTGAGAGGAGGCAGAGGATAGAGGTCCACTTTCTTCCACTAAGGTCCTCCCTGTTGGGGATTTCTGGCCTCGCCACTGAAACGGCCGCATAATCATGCATGAAAAGAAGTGCACAAAAGACTCCTTATCCGAGCATTGGCACCCAGTTTCAAGAAAATAGCCATTTCTCCTTGTTATGCATAGAGTTTTGTTCTTGAGTCCAAGTCAAGTCTGATGCAGAGCATCCCAAATAATTTGATTTCCACAAGACTGAGCAAATCTGAACTGAAGTTGCAGTTGCATCACGAATGGACCTGCTATTTAAAGAGATCGTTTTAACAATCTTGTCACAGTTATTGATTCTCTTAAAAAGGGGTATATGAACCATATCAAAATGCTTGACTCATGAATATTAATTATGTGATAGTCACACCTGATTGGTTGGTGAATAGGCAGTAGTCGTAGTATTTGCATGTTGTCGATGCAACCGTGTTTTGTTTGCACTCTTAAAATGTAATGATGATTTGCCAAAATGTGGTTGGAGGAGCTGTGATGCCCCCGACTGTTACTTTGATTTAAATTGATTTACTTTTTTATTGTCGACTACCGTACTATCATTACAAACCACGAAGGTGTTTGGCAGGCTTTCGCTGTGATGGAGTGGATTTGGCTGCTTTCGGCACCGTGTGGTGTGTGTAAATGCCTGCCAGGACTTCTAGAGGGTGACCGGGGTGTCATGATGGTCCCATCCAAAACTAACGGGAGCATCATGTTCTGTGCCAGACGAAAGCCGAACAACATCCCTGGATCTCTGCCACCGTTGTGTGTGTGTGTAGTTGTGTGGGGTGTGAAAGCGTGCACTGAATCTTTGGCCAGACGCCTCTATTATATTTGGCTCTGTTAAGCCGAGCCGGAGACTGTTAAGTTGCCCGTGTTTGCGTTCTCTCAGCGACGGAGAGGCAGGACGTGTCTGATGCGAGAAAAGGTACCGTACCACCAAAGGTTAATTGATCTTTGAATATTGTTGTGTGTGAATGTCAGTCCTGAAATGTTCAGCTTCCCCTCTGTGCTCACAGATGCCCTTCTCTGTTGGATGGTGAGGATATTTACTCATCCCATCATGCCAACAGGCCCAGAAGGGGGGCGGCTTTACTGCCAGCTCACGTCCTCCTCCACACACCAACCTGCCACGCTTTACTGAGGATCGAGTCTCTTTATCTTTGAGATATTCCTTTCTCTCGCTTACTTGGGCCAAACACGCTCCTGTTTTCTTAAGGCCTTTGTGAAACTGTCATGTATTGAGACATCTGTGTTGTGTTAGTAATTACACATCACGCGTCGGCAGTTACTTTACAACCTACAAAAAGTGTCAACAATTTGGTTGGTGGTTAGCAGGCGAGCTGCAGAGACATTTAGCGGAGAGATTGGAGATTTGTGTCCGTCCCGACACTGAGTCCCTCTCCTCCTGCATCATCTCTTGTAGTGGTCAACAAATAAACTTTTTTAACAGATGCGAAACAACTTAATGAAGTCAAATGAAGCACTTATTTTACGCAAAATTCACTGTTGAAAACCAGACAAACAAAGCTGTCAAAAGACTTTGTAATGAATCAAGATGGAATTAATCCAGGGGTGTCCCAGCCTGCACCTGGAGGTCCGACATCCTGCAAAGCTTGACTCAACTTGCCCCAACACAACTTCCTGAAAGTGTCTTGTGACCCCGAAGCCCTTGATTAGCTGGTTCAGGTGTGTTTAAAGGGGTGGTATAATGCCCTTTTCACAAGATGTAAAATAAGTCTCTGATGTCCCCAGTGTGTGTGTGTGTGTGTGTGTCTGTGTGTGTGTCTGTGTGTCTGTGTCTGTCTGTGTGTGTGTGTGTGTGTGTGTGTGTGTGTGAAATCATGTGACACCCCACAGATATTTTTTTATGTTAAAATTGTCACTTGTGTTGAGGGTGAGCGTTTTTGTGTGTGTCCCTTTAAATGCAAATGAGCTGCTGCTCCCGGCACAGAGGGCGGAGCTTCAAGAGCTTGTGTGTGTGTGTGTGTGTGTGTGTGTGTGTGTGTGTGTGTGTGTGTGTGTGTGTGTGTGTGTGTGTGTGTGTGTGTGTGTGTGTGTGTGTGTTAGTAGCTCTGATTACCTCACACAGACACGCACAAGTGACGTTTCTGAATGGTTAGTTGGTGAATGTATGTTGCTGATGTGGAGTTAACTATCTTCAAGTCACTGATTAGCATATTTCCTGTAGTCTCTAGCCGTTTGTTGTAGTCCTTAATAAGCGATTTCTGTAAAAGAGAATCTCTCTTTGCTTTGAACTTTGAGTGGCGTAACTTTGCAGATGTTGTTTATGCTCAAACACCAACATTACACACTAACTACAGTTAGAAAAGTGAAATCATAATCATCCACCTCTTTAATTGCTGTTGAAGCTAAACTGTAAACCGTAGCACTTCAGGAGGAGGATGTGCTAATCGGGGGGTTTCGGCTAATGCCATCTTCTCAAAGGCTTGGGTGAAAAAACGGTTTTATTCATCTCTCTACTTTCACTTTGAAAAAAAAATTAACTCTTCAACAATGTGTTTTGTATATGTTTACAAGAATGCTTTTCGGTTTGAATGATGCAACTGTGTAATCTCTTTCTCAAAATTGTGTTTTGCTCCAGATATCAAAGGACCTGAAACAGTACGATAATAAAATAATCGAGTGCACGTTCGTCAATAACACCTGGGTGTTCATGCGGCAGAGGATTGACAAGAGCTTCCCCAACTCATATGACACAGCCATGGGTAAGATCCACATGTGTTAAACTATAGCCAGGGTCAAGCTCAGTTTCTGTGTTGGTGACTAGATGAGACATACAGTCAAAACTAAATGTATTCAGACACCTTCAACATTTCTCACATTATCACAGTTTATTCTCTATAGTTTAGAAAATGGTAATAAAATATGACAAGAACTCAGAGTTATCAAATCAGTTGATATTTCACTGGTTTTGTCCATCCTTCTGTTAGACCGTCTCACAGATGAATAAGGTTGAATAGCTGTCAACTGTTAAATTTAACTACACATTTAGATAATACCAGTTTAGGTCAACCGATTACCAAGCAATGCTTCATTTTGTTCAGTCTGTGGTGTAAAAAGGTCGCATTAGCAATTAATGAAAACACATTAAGCAAAACATGCTCAGGTCAAAGTGTCTGAATAATTTTTAGTCCCAAATTCTTATTAATTTTACTGGTAGTCACCGTATGAAGAATTTTTGGGTATAATAAGTCACAGTTTACTTTATTTTGCTCTCCTCTCTTACATAAACGAACTATAGTGTCCTGCACACACTAGTAAAACAATCAAAAATGATATCTGGTGTCTGAATAATTTTAGTTTTGACTGTATATACTCGCAAGCCATGCAATATAACAGAGTTGGATGTAATGTTTGCACCATTAAACCAAAGTTTATTATTCCTATAGACCTTATGTAGCTCCGCCCCTTTTCAGCGCGGCGCTCGTTGTCTTTTGACTTCCGGTCTGTATTTTCACAGCGATTTTGCGTTTATTAAAGCTGCCGTCGGCAACATTTTTTTGATCATATTCAGTGAAATTGACACTATAATCCGACAGAACAACATAAATAAGGTGGTTTTAGAAAAAAACCCGAGCTTCTAACTCCACCTGGAGCGTGTTATTTGTTTTGCAAAAATCCACCGCTCCTGGATCATCGGGTCCAATCAGCGCAGGGGGGTGTGAGATCTGACTGTCAATCACAGGTCGTGCACACGCCACAGATCCCCCCCTCACTCGCGCACGTTAATATCACATGCACACGCCACGCCTGAAGTTCGCCTGGAGATTGCATGAAGCGTGATGGCGGAGAGAAAATCTACTAACAAGCTTCCAATTCCTCGGTTATTGGTATCTATGGATAGATTAGCCAGGGCAGCCTACCTCCGAGTCCATGGTGTTGATAGATGCTGAAGAGACGGACGCGTTCACAGAAAATCAGGTACACACGCACAGTGACGCACTGACGAGCACGACCTCGATGGGAGGGTGCTCGCTGGTAGTGGGGGAGGGGCATGAGAGTTGTAAACATTCAAAATTTTGGCTAATCGACCCAATCTGCCAGACTTGCTGACTGCAGCTTTAATGAACGGCTTGTTTTAAAATCTTCCCGGTCGACTGACATTTGTTAAGACATCTGTTTTAAACATTACAATCCTCATGATAACTTTCGTTTACTTTACATTAAGTAAATCCACTCCAAAAGCGAATTACTTCTGGACAGCAGCGCCATAGAAATATACAGAGCGACCGCAAAAACAGAAGTTAAAAGACAATATTCTAAAGATGGCGGCGCCCTCGTTTCTCTGGCGCCATAAGGTCTATAGCTAGCTATGAACAAGTTGACAACTCCACTTGCTCAGCGAGATTGTTTGAGGCAAACTGAAGACCCAGTATGGGTTTGTTGTTCTCACCTGTGTCTTGTTGTCCTCACAGCTGTGTGCAACAGCATCCAACACCCCGTCACGAAGGAGATTCTCTTCGAGTTCCTGGACCGGTGCGCTCAGATGCAGTCCCGCAAGCACCCGGCCGACTCCGAGCTGATGCCCCCCCCTCCCCCGAAGAGAGCCAACCACAGCATCCCGCAGTAGCGCAGTGTCATCCCGCGGGACACAACTCAAGCAGTTTGATATTTTTTTATTCCCCAAATGTTCCGCAGCTCTGCCGGTCCGCGCCGCAAGAGGAGAGACTTCTGCAGAACGTTGTGTTTTTTTGGCCTGACTTTGGCTTCTGATCTTGATGATGTTGACGATCTATTTAAAGACACTGTTGAGAGAGCTTGTTTCAACATTGAGTGCCGAGGCACGTTCTTATTTAAAAGAATAAAAATTCAAATGAATTGCATTGTTTTTCTTTTTTTATGTTCTGTATTTGTTACAGGCGCTCCTTCTCTCTGCATTCTTTCGTTCTGCAGCTACTTTTTTTAACTGAGCAGAACAGTAAAGTGTGCTTGATTGTCTAGATTCAGACCTGAAACACTGAAAACACTGTGGAAATCTCACCAGACCTGTAACTCTTAGTACTGATCAGTAAAGCATAGGATCATGAGTGTTTTGTATGTCATTTTGCTGATTTGAAAATGTCGCCCCAACCCTTTTTTCTCAGGTTTTGTTTCTTAAATAATGCCAGGTGTATTTAAGTTTTCCTGGATGTTTTGGCTCGTTGTTTTGGAGAAAGAAAAAAAAATATTAAAGCAATAAATCCAAAAATAAAGATTGCCAGCTGCCAATACCTTCACATACAATGCATTACATACAACGGACTGATACAAGATATTCCTGCTCAGTCAGAAATGATATATAGCCTCAGCTGAAATGGGTAAGAGTCAAACAACAGACTGAAACCAGTTGTATCTTGTGTCCGTGTTGATTCTAGGTCATGTGATACGACATCATTGGATTTGTCGCAATTCTTGTTTTTGTCATTTATAAGGATGTGTGAACATCTCAGCGGTTGTCACTCGTAATTGAACTGTCACAGCTAAAGTTGATGGCGTTCTCTATTGCTCTCACACGTCTCATCTAGTGTTTACAATATTGAAACCTGGTGTGCAAAGAGCAGATCCACACGTCTGAGAAGAGCTGACATTATCCCCGTCTCTGGAGGAGTGAGTCACACCTGACATTCATAAGACAAATGAAGAAACGCGACACTATGAGGCTGTGTTGAGCTCATCTGCATGCTCAAGTGATTAGACCGTGATTGCAGCACATATTGCACTTCGGATGGATTTATGATGCCTCAAAATGCTCATGATGAGACTGAAGACGAGCAGCATCTGGGTGATATCGAGTAATGCAGAGCGTAGTCGTTCATGAAATCAAAACTGACCCTATTAATAAATGTCTCTGGTCATTAATAAAAGTCTCTGGTCATTTGAATCAAAGGGCAAAAATCTTCGTAGACTTTGTAATGTAATAACTTCCTCATGTCCTTATTACAGGGTGATTACACTGAGCAATATTCAACAACATCTACTTAGTTTATGGTATAAGGGTTTGGTTTAACGTTAGTTGCTTGTCATTTTGCATAATTTACTGTTATTACTATAGCAAGTACATGTAACATGAAAAGTTACTGTTATTATGACCCAATAGCCAAATATCTATTTAGCCATTATTTTAGGCCGCTGTTGAAAAACTAAAATTCTGTCAATAATTATTGCAATAATAGCAGATAACAATAGATTCAACCCTGTGATATGAGGAGAATCCCTTTTCAATAAACTTGACCTTCAGTCATGTGACAAATCCTGGCTTTGAAAAATGAAGAACATAAATCAGCAGATTTAAGCTGATACCGTCAGAATGCCACTGGTAATGCAAAACATACGGTTTTTCATCATTAAATCATCTAATTAAAACAGATAAAACAATCTGTCTTTCAGAAGTGATCATATTTTATTTATAGTAGTTTCGCTAAATAATTATGTATTGCAAAAAAATAAATAAAACACAAATAAATGGGTTCATGTTTGACGAATCTGGATCCAAAGACATGTTTCTGTTAAGCCAAAAAAATAAAAATAAGTCTGGTTAAGTTCTGAACAATGTCCATGTGTGCTGCTTTCATTCAAGTGCAAATACATGTTCAGTAGCCCGAGGTCGCGACTTTCAAAGACTCACAGCAGCAAACTCCCACACCACCACAGCAGCTGAAGATGGAGGAATATATGCAGTCAGTGACTGAGCCGAGGAAGAGGAAGGCGAACCCGGCGCTCGCGGGCATGGCTCACAAAGAGGAGCTCGCCGTGTGACTTTAGTTTATTTTCTCGAAAGTATGAGTCAGAACAATTTCAATTTAAAGCAGGCGTTGAACACAATACTGGCTAACTGCAAATGAGATGTTTGAAGATGGTTGAGATAGTGTCGTTTACTGTTGAAAATGCATGAGATGTTTGTGAAATGTTGTGTGACAATGATTGTCATGGATGACTCTGATAAGATGTTCATGTGAATCCACGAAGAAAGAGAAAAGAAGTCCTCTTCCAATCAGAAGAAGCTTCCGGTTACACTTTAAGGTGTTCTTGTTACAGTGTAATTATATATTCAAGAACTGAGTAATATTAATCACCAACATGTATAGGCTACTTACTATAGGGTTAACAAGGACACATTGTTATCAACTGAACACAACAGGAGAGGTTCTTTATAATGTCCTGCCTTTAGAAGTAGGTCATCATTCACTGCCATCAAACGAGAAGCATGTTTTTATATTATCTGAAAATAATCTTTTATATCATCTGAAATAAAAAGAAGCATTTGCATTATTACAAATTTTTTTTAAAAGACTGAAAAAATTAATCAGAGATTTTTAAATTGTATCTAATATTGCTTTCATATGACTGCATAATACTCTCATGTTTAATAAATAAAATAAAAAATCTAGTGATAAATAGTGATGAATTATAAGCTTAATTCATAAATGTAATTAAAATGAAAAATGAGCTAAAACTAAATCCATAAAATTATCCATGATGGAAACCCCCACAAGGTTCTATATATACACTAGATGCTTTTCTTCTGAGAAAATCTGCATATTAAGCACATTATGCATGTTGCTAAAATAATGGCTGTATAATGCACAGCAGTTTTGAGTCTCCGGGTGTATTACAGTGGATGAGAACGCTTGCCTTGAGCTCGCCAATAAAAACCCCATCATGCACTGTGGCTGAGCAGCTCAAGGTCACAGACGTCTCTGTCCTCACATCTCCGTAGATTCAGACACTTGAACACTGATGTCAGTGTTTCATACGCTCAGTGTCAGGTCATATCTGACATCCTTAAAGAATTATGAAACAGGGAATCTTCGAACACATATGTGACTCATATGTTATCTTTGCTTGTGGATTGTGTGCATATGTGTGTGTATCCAGACACTGTCTGAAGGATCACACTTTGGATATTGAAATATCACTAAACTATCTTTTGTTTTGCTGTTGTTATTATTGTCAAGTACTGTATATTAAATAATTGTTTTTGTTGTGTTTGTATTTAAGGATACTAAGGGCGAGATTTACTAACAGCCCGTAGTTTAGCTGAAGCCTTGTAGATTTACTGAAGACAAAACGAGCTCTGAAAAGGCGTGAACAGGGTTATTTTTGTTCTGTTTGATCTGTGTTCTTTAACTTGCGTGTCGTCAGTAGATTCACTTGCTGAACTTTCACACACACATCTCTTCATGGAATCGCGCTCTTATGCTAATTTGCCCTGATTAGTAAATCTGGCCCTCCTTTAAGCGCAGACCTCCAAAGTAGGCCTGTCGCAATAATCAATATATCGACTAATCGCACAATAATTGTTCATGATCTCAATAGTTTTTGGTGACACAATATATCGCCTATTATGTTTACATAATGAATGTCACCAACAGCGGTGCTCTGGCAGTTCCTTCAAACACAGAGCGGTCATCGAAATGGTGAATAAGGCGTCATTTGAGGCGTTATCATGTTTTCCTGAAAACTACAGACCGTTTAGAAGAACTAGTCCAAATGCCCTCGATTTCATCCACTGTTCCGCTGCAAAAATAAACGTTAGAGCACGAAATGGTGCACACTAAAGAAAAACAGTTTTAGCAGCAGATATGGCCTGTTGAAGCTTCTGTGTCTTTGTTCATATGGACATCTGACTGCTAAGTAGGGTTTGTGTTTTCAGCAATAGTGTGCACCCTATAGCTTTCACAGAGAAAAGAAGGACAGGGGAACTGGAAAATCTCCATAAGTGCCTTTTGTGTGTTTCCAAGTGTGTTTTTAGGGCCCGAGCACCGGTGGCGTGAGGAGGACCCTATTGGAATTGCTCCATTTATTTCTACTTGTTACTTTGCACTTTTTGTAAATAAAATGTTTATTTACTACTTATTCAAGTTTAAAATTTATTCAAATTGTTTGACACTTAATTTCCGTGATCTAAGAAATTAAAAGGCTGTTGTTATTTGAAAGTGTGTAGGCCTACTTGCATTGTTATGCTGTTACTGTATATTATGATAATATATTCAGTGGCATAAAAGGTTCTTAAAATGACAATAATATCGTTTATCGTAATTATTTCTGGGACAATTTATCGCACAACAAAAAAATAGTTATCGTGACAGGCCTACTCCAAAGACATGTTAGCCAACTACGTCACTTTAAGGTTGTAAACGTCGAGGTGTTTGAATATTCGGCACGGCCCAGTTACCCTGCTGGTAGATGCCAGAATTACACCATCTGGCTGCAAACGCATCTTTCTCCTTTGACATTTAAAAATATGTTAGCATTTCTGACTACTTTTATTCAGCAACGAGGAGTGTGCTGGAGGAGACTTTACAGAGAGCTGGACTCTTGCATTGACAACACAAGATCTTGAGCAAAAATTTATACATCTCTTGATGGAAATAGCATCACAACATTAATGTCCATCAAGAGGTGCATCAATCTTTGGTGAAGATCTTGTGTTGTCAGTGCAAGAGTCCAGCTCTCTGTAAAGTCTCCTCCAGAACATCCTGAAGACTTTCACTGAGTTTAAGATCTGGACTCAGAGGAGCATCAACTCATGTGTGAAAATGACTCTTCATCTTCAAGCTCCTCACAACCATTCTTTCACAATCTGAGCCGGATGAATCTTCACATTGTCATCCTGGAATATGATCATGATGTGTTTCATACATGGTTGTTTAAGAAATGAAAAGCTACACACTCCATCAATTAGTGTTAGAAGAACTGATGTCAAACATATAACACGATAGAAACATCATAATCACTGCAATAATGATCCAGTCATACACTCTTAAGCACTTGCCCATTTAAATCCAAACAGTGACTTTGTTTGGCCGGGCAGAATGATATTTTGCTGACAGACTGACAGTGAGACACCTTTATGAGTTGTGTGTGAGCTCTAACACTGACTGGTATGTTACACGGATGCTGGTGACGGAGTGTGACGGATAGAGGAACTTCTAGTACTTCTTCAAGCAGCAGATCTTCTCCACATCCATCACGACCCCAGGCTACATGGAGAGGATATTCTTCATCATGAAAAACAAGTGCAACCAGTCGAGAAACAGATGCTCTGCGGTCACTGTGAACTTTAATAAACCGTGCTTTCAGAACTGTCCTCAAGGACAAACACGTTCTTGCTGCTGTGAGAGGTGAGGAAAAAAGTCCACATGGAGAAATGAGTGAAGCTGTGAAGCTGTGCACCTTGAAATATTCATGTGCGGTCGATATTCTTTCGTGCTATTATTTGCTTAGGTACAGTATAACATAAATTCATATGTGTGTAATGGTGTGTGACACTGTAATGCATTCAATTCATTTATTTGTACAACACATACAATAATGTCATATATACAGTACATATAAGTGATGGCATCTAAAATGCCTTTTTTAGGATTGAATTCACTCAAAAATCGTTTTTTTACTGTACATACAGCAGACATAATATATGAGACTGTGGAGCATTACGTTTCAAATGTCAGCTGTAACCAATGCTTTAGGTCGGGTTCACACCGCGTAATTTAAGCCACAATTTCGTGAATCCTAAAAGATTCCTCTGATCCCAGGCCAAAATCCGTAGTTTTGATCACTAGTTTGACATGTTCGATGTGCGATCAGAGTTAGCAGATTCTGAGAAGTGCACTGTAAAAAAAAAAAAATCATATGATCAAAAGTTGACAACATATGATTTTGCATTGCTTTAACTCATCAAAATAAGTTATGCAATTTTCAATTATTTATTTTCTAGTTTTTCAAGTTTCAAGTTTATTTTCAAGTTGATTCAAATCATTTTAAAGTCAGTTTAATGCAATTTAAGTTGAAATGACTTAATACATATTTTTTTGTGAAGAACATTTTAATAACCTAAGGAACATTATCCCACTCTCAAGCGATCTTTTGACTAATGGAAAGATTCCATGGATGTTAAAAGGTTCTTCATGGAATCGTCAATGGCAATAAAAACCTTTATTTTAAAGAGTGTACAGTGTGACACGGCTTACAGCTGGGATCATGTTCGGACAGTGTGACAAGCAACAATCATAAAGGACTAATATAAATTGTAGTGTGAACCCGGCTTTACTTAAGGTCTATCCCTTAGGAAATAAATCACATACTGTAGAGAAGATGGAGGTTAACCTATTATGTTTTTGTTGAAACTTTTTCTCATAGAGAGTCATGAACATGCCTGTGAAGTGTTGACACTGATGTCTTGTGGAATATCCATACATTTTTTCCCCCATTTCTTTCAGTTCATGCATGGTCAGTTTGTTTGCGACTCAAACCCACAGTACTGTTTTGAGCTTCAGGAAAACACATAGAAGTGCTTTTCCATATAGATATATACCCTGTATATACATATAAAAAATAAGTCATTAAATACAACTCTAAATCATGTTCTCATGTTTATTAATTTTGAAATGTGTAATACATGTTCATGTTATTTAGCTTCCTTTTTTTTTTACCTGCTTTTTTGTAATGATTGTTTTTCATAGTGTGTGTTTTTTGGTGAATTGTGCCAATTAAGGTCAATGTCACAATTCAAGTCCAATGGTGAAGAGGAAGGCAGATTAAGTGGTTCAAAATAAAAACATGGTTTAATGAACTAGAGCAAACAACATTTTAGAGTGGCCTTTTATTGTGGCCAGCCTAAGGCACACCTGTGCAATAATCATGCTGTTTAATCAGCATCTTGATATGCCACACCTGTGAGGTGGATGGATTATCTCGGTAAAGGAGAAGTGCTCACTAACACAGATTTAGACAGATTTGTGAACAATATTTGAGAGAAATAGGCCTTTTGTGTACATAGAAAAAGTCATATCTTTGAGTTCAGCTCATAAAAAATTGGGGCAAAAACAAAAGTGTTGCGTTTATAATTTCTTTCAGTATAAATACAAAAGGTCATGAACTCAATAATGAACAGCTGTGATGATTAAACGAATATATCCAGGAATACGCTGGGAAACTAGAACAAAGGAAACAGGAAAGTGAAGAGAAACAAACAAAAAATTAATGAAACTCAAACTAAACCGTGACAGTCAAATTGACACCAACCATAATGATCTTACCCAGATTTTTAACCAAACACAAGGGCTAGAGTTTAAAATGAAATCAATGTCTTGAACAATATAATCACAGCATCTGAACAATAAACTATTCCTCTGAGATGTGGTGAAAATGGAGGTGTGCCTTAATGTGATATCAGTCAGGGTTTAGGGACATTTTGTGTGTAACATTAAAAACAACAACAACAATGTTTACAGTAACTTTTATTTAGTTAAAAAAACGAAATCTGCAAATAATAATCAAAAAGGTTAGTCTCATAGTCATGATTTAGCATTTGATGTGACTATCATCTACGAGACTGCAAAACACATATAATATTGCCCTCAATTAGCTTTTCCATATGGTTTCCTATCATTCACTGGAGGAGAGTCCGGAGCAGGTGTTTATGGCCCGTCTCACCAGAGAGATGTGATGTGATGGATGGCTCCACTGAACACATTCCTGTGAAAGTGCCAATCTCAAGTTCTCACTTGTCTTTTCTACATTCACTTTATTCCATGGAGGAAGAGAATGACGTTTTGTCTGGATGTCTTAGCACAGCTCCTTCACTGAAAGAAAAGGGCTTTAAATCAATTTACACACAAATTACAAAGAAACAGCCTGTAACACACTGAATATAACATGAAAAAACATACTCCAATAATCTATGTTTTATTTACAACAGAATAAAGCCAGGGTTTCGACTGGGGAGCGCAGGTTTACATTCTGCACTCTGAATTCTGACATATAAAATATCTTGCTTCAAGGTGTATTTTAATTTGGTACATCCTGTAGTTTTTATGTTACTAATGAACGCTATTATATAGATTCTGCATTTTAATGTTAGGAGCTGGGCGAGAGGACAGGACAACCCCTGCTCTAAGGCAAAACTGCAATCCTCAACAAACCCTCAATCATCCGTCATGTGTATGGGCTGAGAGAGGGAGAGAGGGAATATGCCAACAGGTGTGTTATTATTTGTCAGTAATGTCTGTGTGTGTGTGTGTGATTAAGGGATTTGTAAAGCATCTTCACATCATTATGAGATTGAGACGGCCAATTTCACTGCATCAAAGAACACAGTTCCCATCTCATTCCCAGACATTTGGTGCGAAGATGAAGGAACATCATCTCATTAATAACAGCCTTGTTGCCATGACAGCAAGTATGTGATGATTATTGTCATGGCGTTTGTGTATTTTCCATTAAGAGAGCGAGATAAATGGGTTTTGAAGAGTCATATGCACAGAGTTGGACAGAATTGCAGCGCAGTAGGTGAGAACATTGTCTTCTGGGAGGCAGATGGGCTGAGATAGGACTTTTTTCTCCATACACAACTAATCACGCTCCTCGTCTGAGCACATATTGCATCTGTTCTGGTAATCGTCGGCAGTTTAGATGATTCCTGCTGCAGGTTTTCTTTGTTGGGCGAGGGAACACTCACAAGCCAGGCACAGACAAAAGAAGACCATCTACCATAGTCAAGGCAACGATGAACAAAAGAGACAATGCGTTAGTCTGATTGAATGCGAGGAATATAACCTTGCTGTGAGGTAAACATATTCTCATAAGAATGTTCAATATGTGAAAGAACATTTTGCTCATTGGCACCCCTGCAATTTAAGTCTTTGGCACATTCCCTTTGAGCACTCAGCGTTTTATAATGCCGGATGAGATGGGACATATAAAAGCATCTCAGGACTTCATAGTCTTCACTTATTGATCATGCTCTCCAGCTCAACTCTCAAAATATCAATGCTGTTTTGAATGTAGGACTACAGGGACGAGCACTTCCAGAACAAAAACGATCCCACTTTACAGATGCACCACCAAAACTATGGAGCCAATACACTTAACATGTGGACCACTTCGTGTGCGACATAGATTGGAATCGAACTGGATTTGATTGCAGAATGGAATTTTTATATATCATATTTTGTCCTGGTCCCACCCACAGAGTCCCACCACAGGTAGAGGTCTACATGGATTTTCAGTCCCTTTCCCGTAAGATTCTGTCTTGCTCCGGTGCCACAGGCTAGTTTTCCATTTTGCCCACACACACTCATTACCTCAGACCTGAAACTTGTTGCATAAGGCAAAAGGAAGATGTTTTCCCTCGCTGTCACTTACAATTGAAAACCATTAAGAATATTCAACCCTGTGCCTGTACACAATACATTTTTTACATTTGATTCTGAGAGTCCTATAGGGGAGAGTGGGGTGATTTGTGCCAGGGGGGAAGTAGTTCCACCCTTGTTTCTGGAAAACCATAGAATAAATTGGTCATGTGACCACATAATTTTGAAAAGCAATCACTTTTACTCAACCTCCAAAGAAGAGAGACACATGGCATGAGAGTTAAGCACATTTTAGTGCAAAAAAGTGTTTTTTCCCTTTCAAAGTAACATTTCTATGATTAAGGTTTTTTGATTGTAGTGTCTGAACAATTATAGACAAGTTTGAAAACATTTCACACATGTTTTAGTGCTTTAGTAGGCTACACAATGAGTCTATACAGTTAGCATGATGTTAGCTCTTAACTGCTGGATCATGCTAGTTTTTCAAACTTGTGGGTCTGGGGTGATTTGTGCCAAAGGGCCTGGGTTAAGTTGTGCCAGATCCAGACCACCTAGACCTACATACTCACAGGGGATAATCTTGAGAAGTGAGGAGATGGGCATGCCTCATCATTGTTTGACTTAGGCCTGCCTGCTATTTGTTTAATTTAGCTAACACTGATTTCAGTTTTGAGTTTGCACTATGTTATTAAAGAGAAGTTTTATTCCGTTTTTAAGTGGCCTATGTCACAATAGGATGTTTAGAAATTAGCCTAGTCACTTTATTCTTATATGTTACATAATTGACAGACAGCGCTATGTCAACAGGCATCTATTGCCAAAGCCTTTTTGCCTGAAATGATTCACAAATATCATATATTGTGTTGCT
Source organism: Leuciscus leuciscus (assembly GCF_965113295.1). Taxonomy (NCBI): domain Eukaryota; kingdom Metazoa; phylum Chordata; class Actinopteri; order Cypriniformes; family Leuciscidae; genus Leuciscus; species Leuciscus leuciscus. The sequence goes on along the minus strand of NC_138743.1, from coordinate 35,612,497 downwards.
ATGGTGCTCTAAATGGTTGCTAGGGCATAGCTTGGTAGCTTCCCAATGATCCTGAGAGACTGATTGGTCGTCTGAGTAAAATGAGCCCGCCCCCTTGTCTCTATGACACTGTGATCCAGAGTTATGTTCAATACAAAATCCCTATGCAATTGACCATAGTAGGAAAAACGCATGCTATGGTATTCCAGGGTGACAATATCTAAATAAACCTTAAATGAGTCATTTTGTATTGAATTTATCTTGCTTTCATATAGCATTACGGTTCATAACATTAAAATTTTCTGTTTTACTTCAGAAATCACTGGCACAATTTACCCCCAATGTATTCCCCCAAAGGCACAACTTCCCCCGCACCAGGGGCAAGTTGTGCCATGAGACCACTTTTTTCCCAAGAGCTATATTTCTGAAACAATTTATTTCAGATCCAAAGTTATTGTTCTCAGGGATGCACCACATCCTGAAATATATGTACATCCTTAAGTTGAAGGCATTACTGCCATGGCCTCACTTTAAAGTCACTTTGAGTAAAAACTGGCACAACTCACCCCACTTTCCCCAGGACTATCTTCAATCCTATCAGCAATCATCAGATCTAAACTTGTCCCGCATTTTTGATTTGATGACCTTAAACATCTAGCAGATGTTAACAGGCACAAGTTCAGATAATTAAGAAGGTGCCATCCCATTTAAAACCTTAAAAACAAAGAGTAAAATCTTAAACTCTATTCTGAAACACATGAAAATGTAATTTTCAAATGAATGAATTTCTTCAACCAATGCAGAGAGAGCAAGACGGGGGTAATGTGCTCATATTTCCGTGTGCCAGTGAGACCACTTTGTTGCGTCGGGTCCTGTGGATCCCATGGTAGTCCTAAAGGAGTGCAGACCTCTAGTGCGATATTTCAGCACAAAAACATGCATCTTAATGACTAGCCACTCACAATTCAATTCAGCCAGGCACAATCTGATGATCAAAAAATAAGGTGTGTTAAAACCAGACATATATTAAGATTTGACATCAAGTCAAATGCACTTTCAGCATTTCAAAGAGCCGATCGATTCATGAGTCTGCACTGCAGTGATGGAGCAATGCAGGACAGTTCCAGTAAAGCATGCCAGATCATGGTCGTCTGCTGTGACCCCCATTACTGTGGAAGCTCACATTGCAGACTTTAGTGCGACACAAGTGTTTTTTGCTAGTTTGTGCCGGGTGCACCGACCATTTTTCACGTAGTTAAACTAGCAAAAGTGGATTCGGACACGCTCGGAGTGCACTTGCACCGTGTGCTTTAGACCACGCACTTAGATCATTAAAGCTGCCGTCGGCAACATTTTTTTGATCATATTCAGTGTAATCGACACTATAATCCGACAGAACAACATAAATAAGGTGGTTTTAGAAAAAAACCCGAGCTTCTAACTCCACCTGGAGCGTGTTATTTGTTTTGCAAAAATCCAGCGCTCCCGCTTCATCAGGTCCAATCAGCGCAGGGGGGTGTGATATCTGACTGTCAATCACAGGTCGTGCACACGCCACAGATCCCCCTCACTCGCGCACGTTAATATCACATGCACACGCCACGCCTGAAGTTCGCCTGGAGATTGCATGAAGCGTGATGGCGGAGAGAAAATCTACTAACAAGCTTCCAATTCCTCGGTTAATTGCTATCTATGGATAGATTAGCCAGGGCAGCCTACCTCCGAGTCCATGGTGTTGATAGATGCTGAAGAGACGGACGCGTTCACAGAAAATCAGGTACACACGCACAGTGACGCACTGACGAGCACGACCTCGATGGGAGGGTGCTCGCTGGTAGTGGGGAGGGGCATGAGAGTTGTAAACATTCAAAATTTTGGCTAATCGACCCAATCTGCCAGACTTGCCGACGGCAGCTTTAAAACAGGGCCCTTATCTCACAATTAAGATTTGTGAGTAATGATCTCAGAATTGTAAGAAATAACGTCAAGACATATGTAAGATATAAACTCTCGCATGCTATTTTTCTTGCAACTGCAATTTTATATTTCACAATTTCGAGATCATAACTAGCAAATCTGATTTTTTTGTGAGATACAAATTCACAACTGCGAGGGAACAAAAGTCCGAATCGTGAGGTAAAAAGTCACAAATACCATTGTATTCTGTGGCAGAAACCAGCTTCCATATATAGTGGAATTCAGAATCAGAATGGCATTTTTACCTGCTCACATAGAAAAATATATGATCAGAGGGTTTTATAAAGAGCGACGGGGAGCCATAACTCATAACAAGTAGTCCCTTTGCACTCACACAAAGATTTTAACTTTCAGCTCTGTAGCTCTGTGATCACAAGAACAAATGAACGAAGGGATGAGTAGGATAGTGAGTAGGGTGAGTAGGATCCTCCATAAAACAGGATGTGCGTCCAGAGAGGCCCGAACAGCAGGGATCTGTGAGTCACCATTAGATTGGTGAAGCTGTTACCCACTCATAGAATATAGCGGCACTGTTGTAGCAGCAGAATGAGACGTCTCTGGCTGTGCTTGTCAGGGTTTGTGAGGGGGTGGGATTTTTTTTTGTTTAGTGTTGGAGAACTTTCCTGAGAGCTTCTAATTTTATTTATACCTGTGGTTTTATTATGCCTCTTTCTTTTGGTCACAACAACCCAAGCAAACTTTGAAGAGTCCTAGGTGGCATTCAATAAATCATGCCACTTCCAAATGTGAGGTATTTCAGCGCAACATCCGGCTTCTTACTGACAGTAATCAATTTTAACCAGGCATAATCTGATGATCAAATGATGGAAAGGAGTACTATAAACTGATATTTATCCAGACGTGCATTGAAGTCAAGTGCACTTATAGCCTTTTAAATTGCATATTGAGGCGCCTGGATCAGAGTATTCCAGTGATGCTCCACCGTCGCAGGAAAGCATGCCAGATCATGGTGTTGTGCTGCGTTCTCCAACATCTAGCACTCCAAACCAGTGTAGGGAGAAATCGGGTCCTCCCTCTAGATTAGGATCCCAAGCCAATCCCATTGGCTCAAAAAAAAATCGCTTTAATCTCATTAGTGTCTAATTACAGCCCCTTCAAAATCACTGATCATTATATATGTCACATCATGAAATAAGTTATATGGCCATTACTGTTTATTTGAGTTATTATTAACAGTTTATGAAGTAATTTTATTTGTGATTTATTATGCACTATATAGTAATTAAATATATATTTTAAATGAATGGGTAACGCTATATTTCGATAGTCCACTTTAGACATTCTAACTTTGCAACTACAAGTCAACTAACTGTCATTAGAGGATTAGTTGACTGTCTACTTAACATCTGCTAACACTTTATTTTGATGGTCCCCCAACAGATATTCTACTGACTATAAGAAACTTGGCAACTACAAGTCAACTTATTCTCCTAACCCGAACCCTATAACACCTAACCATAATCTAACAGTCTACTGACAGTCTACTAATACTCTAATGAGAGTTAGTTGACATGTAGTTGCAAAGTTACTTATAGTTAGTAGAATGTCTAAAGTGGACTATCAAAATAAAGTGGACCGATAAATGCAGTTTGTATATATAGTATAATAGTTGATGGAGACTTGATTTCTAGGCAATTGTCACGGCACCGGCCTGCAACATGGGGAATTTAGCTATCCAAATGGTGGCATTTGTTATGTTTGGCAGTCAGTCTAACCCTTCAGAATGCGGACGGCGCCGCAGCTTTCAGGGTGGATGACGGTGTAGCCAACCGGCTCCTGCTGATGGGGTCTTACAGTCACACCCATTGAAAGGTTACGGATATGCTTTGTAAATGGCAGGATCTGGTACTGTTATCCAGTACTTTAAAATAACCTTTAGTTAAGACGAAATAAATTGATTCATGAGTTCAGGGGCAAGGTGTAGCCATTGAACTAGGAGATTTCAGTGCTTTATCTGTAACATTCTTAAGCCTCTGGTTGCCGTAGGGTCAACGTCAACTGATACCTTGGGGGGTGAGGATTTCGTGTTCTATAATGGTGGCCCACTGGGGTTTGTCTCTGAAGACGTCATTATATTGGATAATCTGTCAATGCCAGAAGGACAGCTCTGCTGCAAAGGTAGTAACCTGGAATGGACGGCTATCTACTTGTTTAGGGAGATAATGGCTGAGAAATGCATGGCAGATTTCCTGACAAGATTCCACACCTGCAGTATTGCATTTCATCATCATCATCAAGGCCTTTTGCAGCGCGAGCGCCGATCTAAACGATGTCTAGCATGCCGTCTTTCTGTGCAAAAGCTAATGTAAGCTTGGCATGACAGAGTCATGCCCTCTGTCAGCGCAGACCGCCAAGCTGCCCTGTCTTCCGCAATATGATGCCATCGGTCAGGGTTGATGTTAAAGACATTCATATCCCGCTTAACAACATCCTTGAAACGGAGCTTGGGTCGGCCACGAGGGCGATGTCCAACAGCTAACTCCCCATGGAAGATGGACTTTGGGATACGTTCATCCGGCATACGACGCACATGGCCGATCCATCAAAGACGTCTCCTCCGGATTGCGGTGTACAGGTTACTGCTGTTAGTGAGCTTCAGCACGGTGGTGTTTGGGACCCTATCCTGCCATGACAGGCCAAGGATCTGTCGTAGACAACGGAAGTGGAAAGCATTAAGCTTGTGCTCCTCCCGCCGGTATGTAGGCCACGTTTCACTTCCATATAAAAAAACAGAGAGCACACAGGTATTGCATTTATATATCCAGAAAAAGACCCACAGTTGCCACCAAGGCAAAATCCACAAGCTGTGTTGGACTGTGGTACTAAGTATGTTGGGCTTCAGTTAAGTGATCTTGCACAATCTTAGGCTTTATTGGTCTGTCCATTCCCTCGCTGAAGACCCTGTTACATGTCAGTTTGTGTTTGGACTTTTCATTTGTTCTTTCCCCGCCACTCCTCAGTTGCCATGGACACCTTAATCAGTCATTGTCTCATTAGTCATGTCAGCTGTGTCTTGCTTCTTTGATTAGTTCCCTGTGTATTTAAGCCCTGTGGTTTGTCCTGTTCAGTTGTCTGTTGTTGTTGATATTGACCTGGTTGTTTCTCTCCGATGTCAGAGCTTTCATAGTATCTCAAGTATTTCTGTTAGTTTGAGTTTATGATTAATAAAGACTGCTGCATATAGATCCTGTTTCCTCGTTGCTGCAACCAGACCCGTAACAGGCCCTTTGGGGCCACCGAATACAGGTGTTTCATGCAGACCGTTATTATTTGTACTTTTTTAGGGGGATCCCTGGTGAAAAAAAAACAAAAAACAAATGCTAAATATACTTGCAGCCAGACTAATTATCAATATACTGCAAGTGTATTAATGATTAGTTAACTTGAAATGTGCTATTTTGGAATAAGTATATTATATCTGTAATTGAACTGTAGTAAAGCATAACTTTAAGTGTATTTAGTATATTGGACCAACTTCAAGTATACTGTACTTAGCATACTTTAAGTATATGCCTATAGGGACTAATTACACGCTTGATTAGTGATATTAAAGTGTACTTTATTTGTGTTACAAGTACATTACAAATGTCTTCGAAACATACAAGCAATATTCCATAAGTGTATATTTATGGCTTTTATTTGGATAGGACAGTAGTTGGACAGGAAGTGAGGTGGGAGAGAGAGAGGGGGGACGGGATCGAGAAAGGTCCACGAGCTAGAGCTAGGACTCGAACTCGGGTCTCCTGAAGCACAACGGCGCTTCATGTCAGTGCACTTGCCCACGAGCAACAACCATATGTGAATACTACAAATTGCACACTTAGTCTTCAATAACAAATGCACATTAATAGACAAATAATAATTAGCTATAATTTGTACAAAATACTGTATACTATAAAGTATTTTGAAAGTATACTTTTAATGCATTGTTACAATGATCATTTCCAGCACACAGTTAAAATGTACCTAAACATTTTTTAATAAAGTGCAAATAAATACACTTTTAAAAAATAAACTGAATTTTCACTTCCAAGTATATTTTTCTCAAATATATGTTTAGAAAATATACTAATGTACAATTATTTTAAAGTGTGTTAAAAGTTGTATTGTTAAAATAGATAAAAGCATGATGCTAATATGCTTTTAATATATTTAAAGATAGTACAATTTTTGTTAGTTTATTTGCAATGTACTATTGAAAAAGGGAATATATTTCAAATGCAATAAAGTATACTTTTTTTGTGAATGTTTTGTATGTTTTATATTATTATCTTTCTGATGTGAACCCGTCACATATGGTAATTTGTAGGTCTATTTATATGTGAATAGCCTACATTTACCATACTAACCTGTTATTGGTAGGCTCCTATAGGGGAGGAGCCTGTTCTTTAAAAGAGCACCGAAAATGCTGAGATAAAGTCTCTCGATAGGCCGGATGAGTGAGTGAGGTACAGTAGTGCCACGATTGAATCAACACCTGTACAGTATATTGTGGATACGTGTATATATTTTTTGAGTTTGTTTTCTTTTGTGTTGGTTGTATTTTTTTGTTACTTTATTATTTTCCCCCTTCGGCACTTGTAAATACTTTGCACAGCGTGGTTGTTTCACGCTAATTCACTGTAAATAAACACCACCATTACACCATAGTGCATCTGTGAGCTGGACCATCATTTTTTGTATAACATCTCGGACAGTTCCACGTCCAAAAGGTGGGCAGTCAAAGTCACTTTTCCACAACTTCCTTCTATTCACAAGCAAAACATCTTCATCCGATGGTCTGCTGAAACAATTCAGAAAATACATTGAGGTTAGAAATATTTTCGACTGATCATTTCTGAGAACACTAGAGTGTGGGAAAAGGGTTGAGGTTTCTTCAATATACAGTAGCTAATGTTAGCTTGTTAGCTTTGTTGACTTTTCATATATCTGCTTAACATGACCCTACAGAGGATAAGTGGTTTGGAGAATGGATGGATAGATGAATGGATTAGATGAGTGTTGGGTGACATGCTCATCACCATATCACTATATGAACATACAGAACTATGGGATATAAAAATCCCATTCATTTTCTCCAAATGTGGAATTGATTTTGAATGATAACTTATAAACCTTTAAACATAGAGCTACAGTGAGCTATTAGGTTGTTAATCGATAGCATTTGCTTTTATTAAAGCCGTCAGCCTGCATTGTGTCAAGTGTTTTGTTTTTTTAAACAATAGTGTTCAACTTCTTCCTGGTGAAAAACTACATTCTGCAGAGAAATATCCACCAGTCAGAGAATTGTAAATCACACCAAAAGAACTCTTTAGTTTTCCAACGCTCTCAAACTACTTAAATGTGTAATAATATGTTATAATAAATGCAAAATATATTGTTTCTATGTATATAATTAACAACTTTAAATCAATAGGTTTATATTACTCCATCATTTTTTTTTTTTTTTTTATAATATAATTTGCTTTGCTTCATGGGATTGTTTTTCTTTCCCTCATTAAAGCCATTAGGTACACAGTCCTCCACACAGACCTATGACCAGCTTCGTCTCCATACCGGCGTAATGAATCCCATCTTCAAGCAAAAGAAACTGGATAAATATTTGAATGCTACCGATCCACAATCTGATTTCTGACTTGTGATGCTGCCTGAATCATAATCACACCGTGTTTCTTTGTTGGCCAGAAAAACACTTCAACAATATTATTGATCTGACTATATTGACGCTGTTGTATAAGAACTGAACTGAGCTGGACGACGACATCACTGTTTTTCTGCAGAACTGCTTTATAGATTAAATGCACTAAATTATTAATTGATGATCTTTACGATGGAACAGAATCAACACTGAACTGACTTCAGCTGAACAACAGCCGAAATGCATCATTTTGCTGTTTTCACTCTAAAGCTGCTTTGAAACAATCTGTATTGTATACAGTGCTACAGTATATAAATAAAGGTCACACTTATCCTACAAGCTGTTCTCATCACTTTCCTCCTGTCTGCTCTCCTCACTCTCTTCTTTTCTCTCGAACATGGTAGATGATGATGTAGGCCTGCTTCTGTCTCCCTGGTAAAGCCTGTGATTTGCTGTTTGCATCCACAAGTCAACAGTTGGCTTTGAGTCAAAAGTCTCTGTTGTCATCTTAGACAAGTCAGTGTGCATCAGAGATGAGAGGCGAGAGTCTGACAGGCAGGATCTAAAAGTTAGGTGGTAAAATAAATATAGGTTCATCTTTGTTAAAGCTGTATTTTTATTTCATTAACATTAATGACAGACAACAGTAGGAATATTCGGCTGCTGTCACTTTAAGACCGAATGCACGGACCGAATATACTCACACACATCCGGTTTATTTCTCAACTGGACACTTATGACATAACTGAGAGAATACTTGTCGAGACTTGTCGTAATTTTTTTTACATCATTTTGTGTGTAGGTGTCCATTCAAGTGCAATTAACCGCGAAAGAGGAATCTCTCTCTCTCTCTCTCTCTCTCTCTCTCTCTCTCTCTCTCTCTCTCTCTCTCTCTCTCTCTCTCTGCGCTTCGGGTGTGTGAGGCTGCGAACAGATAACAGCGCCGAGTCCCGATTTTCACCTCTTCTTCCGTGTTTAAAATCGTTTGAATGTGTAAATTGGCAAGACAATGAACTTTCACTCTATGATGGTTGAATTTAGCAGTTAATCCGCGAATCACATTCGTCCCGAACCGTGGGGCAGCTGGTCCATACGGATCACGGATTAACTCCGATCCGTGACACCCTTAATAATTAATGAACACACTTATCATCATGATTGATATCTTACCATGGAGAAAAATCCTAGTCCAGTAAGTAAACGTGTCTCTGTCCCCAAAAATGCCAAAAATGTTGGTACTCAAATGCGCTCCCCTCCACGTTTTCTGCTGCACATCGTTTATTTTTTGGCAAACAGTCTTTAATAAACTCCAAGAACAGGTAATCAAAGTAAACACAACCTTTAGACCGGACAAATGAGAACTGAAAAGACTGCAACTTAAATTCAAGGCAAGGTGATCATGACAAACTGAGGGCTGGAAAACAGCCAAAGGAAATCAGGAAACTTATAATGAAAACAAACTAAAAGTCCATGAAAATGAAACTAAGACCAAAATAACTGAATGTATGTGACTGCACACACACACACACACACACACACACACACACACACACACACACACACACACACACACACACACACACACACACACACACACACACACACACACACACACACACACACATAAATATGACAGACATAGCCTATATAATATAAATATAATAATATACACACATGTAGTAGCCTAGCCTACACTACTGTCAACATTTGAAGTGGATCAAAAAAGTTCATCAAACTTGTCCTGAGACAATAACGGTTATTTCATATACCGTAAATTCATAACTTTGATGAAAGGTTTTTGTGGACAAATGTTGACTACTGTATATTACATAAAGAAAAACTTTTATGTTGCATGCAATTCATCACGATTAATCGATTTGACAGCATATAAACACTTAGAAGGTTTGAAAAAGAAACTTGAAGCTTTGGGAATTCCATACTGGTTGGAGTCATTGAATTATGGGTTATATGTATCTTTGGAATAGACTGCTAATGTACTCCTTACTACATACTAAGCTAGGCAAAATGCTAGATACTTATTATGAACTGCACAAAAAAAAAAAATCGAGATCTAATCCTACACTAATCCTTGAGGGCAGTCCAGAATTCACGTTCATGTTTCATAAATAAATGAAACCATTTATTCATTAATACAATCATTCATAAATAAATGATTCAGAAAGAAAGTCATAATTCTGCATGTTAATTTGCAATAATAAAGAGTTCTGCACAGGAGACCAAATGATTAAAACCATTTACGCAGTCAATATTCTATGATATTCTTATGCGGATGAACAATTAGAAACTAGACAAACAGGAGGTATGCGGGAAAAACTAACCACCTCTCAACACACATACATTACACTTTTGAGTTATTTTCATTTTTGACATTAAAGATGCTCGTGTATGTGGGTGGTCATGTGACTCGGGATGCGTCATATAGGCTCTGATGCGCACTGAGGAGAAGAGCATCTCATTTCCACAAACCCAGAGCATCTGAACTCTCACTCACTCACTCACTCACTGGATCACTGCGAGATCATCTCATCTCTTCATACAGCGAGGAACACAGTCTGCGCGAACTATGTGAAGGTAAAACGGCATTTCTCAACTCTATCAACTTGATTAATTTGATCTTTTATTTATGCGGTATTATAAGCTGGATAATAAGACATCTATGACATCGCTTATTTCAGCACAAACAGAAAAAGTTAGCTGTTTTTAAACAAATGCGCCTCGCAGTGAGTATGTGCGATAGCCTATTAAATCTTAAATACACTAATTTGACAATAAATGAATCGTGATTCACGTGTTGCGATACACAGTGAATCCAGATCCGGAATTTAAACTTATTTCATGGTCTGATGCAGCGCAATGATTCAAAACTGAGTGAGTACACAGGTGATAGTGTGCATTAGTATTAAATATTTGCAGTCTATATGTTTGAGTTTATAATGTATTCGAAATTCTAACTATATTTTTAATACTTTTATTTCATTTTCAATTGCATATTAAATTATGAGTTTTTTTTTTTTTTTTTTTTAAACTGTTTTCTCCCAAATATAAAGTTGCATCTTAAGTTGTTATCTGCTTTATGACTATGGTGCTTTAGGTTGAGCCTGTCAGATGCAGGCATCAATTATTCAAAGCCTGTCTCTTAGTGTAATAATCCCTAGGTGCTCATCCATGCAAGGAAAACAACAAGCGCAAAATACAAGAGCCGTATGAGAGGGCATTTATTTCTGTGCTCAGTGAAGCATCGATCGAGCTTTTGAGAGCTCAATATTCTGTTATCTTGAAATAATGAGGATCCATGTGCCTCAGTCAGTCATGTTTGAACAAAACATTCTCTCAATTTAATCCAATAGGTTTCCTTTAGAGCATCTTTGACCATGCTGTTCCCTGCCTCAAAGTCCAATGTTAAATCCGTTCTGGATGGAGTGGCAGAAACCACGTTCAGAACCATCACTTCTGGACTTCAGTACATCGGGTCGAACGACATCAGCCTAGATGACCACGTCATCGATGGCGACTACGCCAAAAGCGGATACCCACTGCCGAAGCCGTTTGCCGCATACCGAAGAAGCCCTTTCGCAGGCAAAGTGGGACCGGATGAGGAGCTCATCGTGAAAGGTCTCCCCTTTTACCCCACTAACAGCTCTGATGTGTTCGGGAACTGGAGCCTGGGAGAAGATGGGAGTAGCCTTCAGTGCGGGGAGAACTTTATGGACATGGAGTGTTTCATGATACTGACTCCTAGCCAGCAGCTGGCCATAGCAGTTCTGTCTCTCACGCTGGGGACGTTTACGGTGTTGGAGAACCTCGTGGTCTTGTGTGTGATACTGCAGTCCCGTACGCTGCGCTGCAGGCCCTCGTACCATTTCATCGGGAGCCTGGCCATCGCAGACCTGCTCGGCAGCGTGATCTTCGTCTACAGCTTCTTGGACTTTCACGTCTTTCACCGCAAAGACAGTCCGAACATTTTTCTGTTCAAGCTGGGCGGCGTGACGGCCTCGTTCACCGCGTCTGTGGGAAGCCTGTTCCTCACCGCCATCGACCGATACATCTCCATCCACCGCCCGCTGTCGTACAGGCGTATCGTGACGCGCACCAAAGCCGTAATCGCTTTCTGCGTGATGTGGGCAATCTCGGTTATCATCGCCGTGCTGCCGCTGCTGGGCTGGAACTGCAAACGCCTCAACTCTGTTTGCTCCGACATCTTCCCGCTGATCGACGAGAACTACCTGATGTTCTGGATCGGTGTGACCAGCGTTCTGGTCTTGTTCATCATCTACGCTTACATGTACATCCTCTGGAAGGCCCACCACCACGCGGTGAGGATGCTGAGGCGCACGTCGCAGAAGAGCCTGGTCGTACACTCCTCCGACGGCACCAAGGTCCAGACCACCAGACCCGATCAGGTCCGCATGGACATCCGCCTGGCCAAAACCCTGGTTCTCATCCTGGTGGTGCTGGTGATCTGTTGGGGGCCTCTTCTGGCCATCATGGTGTACGATCTGTTCTGGCGGATGGACGACAACATTAAGACAGTGTTTGCGTTCTGCAGTATGCTGTGCCTGCTCAACTCCACGGTGAACCCGATCATCTACGCCCTGAGGAGTAAAGACCTGCGGAGAGCGTTCCTCACCACCTGCCAGGCCTGCAGGAGCTCCTCCAGCTCGACCCTGACGCTGGACAACAGCCTGGAGTCCGACTGCCAGAGGAACACGCACCGCGCCGCCGAGAGCTGCGTCAAGACCACTGTGAAAATAGCCAAACTGACCATGTCCGTGTCGGCGGAGACCTCGGCGGAAGCCGTTTGATTGTACGGCTCAACTAAAGAATGTTTGTGTACTTGCCAGTCATGGAAAGTTACATGCAGAAAGTTCAAAACACAAAGCTGCTTAAGTTACCACTGCTTTGACGAAGTGTTGACTATGACGTTTCATTGCTTAAGTGCCAACCCCCCCCCCCCCTCCCCCCCCCCCTCAAAAATAAGAGGTTCTCACTGAGTAATTCTGTTGGGGCTTTTTTGTTGTTGTTCTCCATTATATTTAAGTGTAATATGTGTGGATATTGTGTGTGTGATTATGAAAGTTGACTATATTTTTATACTTTGAATTTTTGGTTTTTGAACTATGATATCTTCTCACATGGGAATAAGGGGCTAATGATCTTTCTAATATGAAAACCGTGTAAGAATGAATTCAAGTGTGTGTGTGTGTGTGTGTGTGTGTGTGTGTGTGTGTGTACACACATTGTTATCTATGTAAATATGTTGTAAAGCTCTGTGGTGATTTAGTGTATCCAACATCCTTGTGATGAGCGATAAAAGATAAAAGTCTCTCTGTTTTTGAGATATCTTGTTTTTCCAATTAAATAAATGGAAAAGATAGTATTATAAGAGAGGAGGAGATTTTGTTGCTCCTCGAGGACATAAATAATGAAAGCAAGAAAAGTGTTCATGAATGCATTGAATCTTGTTTTTAGATATACTGTATCTGGTCCACATGATACTTTTCTGTTAATGTCGTGAGGATCAGAAAAAAAGACTATTTTCAATTATTATTTTTTATAAGATGGCCTGTAATCGTCACAGATAATACAGTGACAGAAATATCCGTGGTGGATTTAAGCCTTTTATTTTGTCATTCTGCTTATGTATTTCTCTGAGATGTGAAGTGAAACAGATTTTTACATCATGCACAAAGCCCAGAGAAAAAAACGCAGCGTGTTCATAAAAATTAGTATTTAATCTTGTAGTTAATTAACATGCAGTTGAAGTGTAAATATCATAACTGTTCAGTGATATTCCTTAAACCGTGATATGGTGTGGTGGTGCTTTTTGTTTGCACTTTTCAAAAGTATAGGTTACCTGAAATGAATCTACTTAAGTATTTAAGCATAAAAATCATAAAACGTCACAGTGGCTTTTGTCCCAAAGTAGTTTCTAAAAGTCTGTCTCGAAGTGAAGCTGCTTGCACACCTGTGTATCTCAATTTCCATTGCAAGCTTTTTTCTTTCAATTTTCTTTTTTAAATAAAGTCAGTTCTGACCTAAACTGTGTATGCCGGGATACTTTTATTTAAAACTACATGTCACATCATTATGGAATCAAAGGGTGAACCTGATTTCACCAACATGCAACATGTTCCTGGATCAACATCTTTGTTTTCAATCAACCAATTAGATTTAAGGGACAAGTTTACAGTTTATGTCAAGTTTAGTCTTCCAACCAGGGTCATGTGTTTCTACTTCAGTGTTATTCACCTATCATTTCTCTCTGATTTTAAGGATAATTTATGGGTAGTGTTAAAGTTATGGTTAGGATTACATTTTCAGACAGGAATGTTGTTCCAGGATCAGTTGATTATGTTGACCCAGGGACACATCTTACTTGGCAAAATCACAGAGTGAAAGTCTGGCCAAATTGCACATGTTGGTGATGTCTGTTTCCCTCTTGCGGATAGTTACATTTTCATCGCTACAAGAGTCATTTTCTAGAAAATGGAAAGCAATTAACTTCTGAGGCAACACATTTCTATGAATAATTTTAAGAATATTTATTTATTTATTATTATCCCTTTCTATATGTAAGGGATAATGTATGATGACTTGATCTGGCACATTATCCCACTGTAACAGCATTAAGACAGCAATAAACACAATGAACACATTTTAAGATGAACAGTTAAACTTGCATCATGATTGCGATTTTCTTTTTCTTCACTGGAATCTGAGAGATGTGTAGTCTTATGATATAGCAAGTAAAAACATTCATATTCATGTTATGAAGCTTCAGTCCATGCCACAGCAGGGTGTTTTTGGCTCCATGGCCAGTGATGGAGGACATACTAAACACCTCGGTTGGAAAACACTAACGTGACTTCATGTTTAATGTACCAGAACAACCACAGGGAGAAGCACATTTCCCTCACAGTTGTCATAAACACATCCACTGCCACTATCTGCGAACGGATGACATAACCCAAGGTGAAAGACAATATCTTTACATTCAGTCTCTCTCTCTCTCTCTCTCTCTCTCTCTCTCTCTCTCTCTCTCTCTCTCTCTCTCTCTCTCTCAAAAACCATGGTAAGAAAACAGCGTGTCTTATGTGTCTAATGTTCTGAGTAATAGCCTTGGAACGCAAAATTTCTGTCAAACCTTAGCGGTCATAAACACTATCTACAGTTAGATATTACAAAATACAATATTTGAAGTCCCGCCCCCCCCAAATACCTCAAGGTAAACTTTCTCATTGGATTATGGTGTATTTGCTTTGACAGATAGATATAAAATATATAACATAAAGCGATGTAAGTTCATACTCCATCACCTTGGATGTCAGTTTAAATTTTTATCAAATAATGATGCATCTAAAATATCTAATAGCCTACCTCTGCAGAATTTAGACAGGCATCAGGCAAGTTATGGGCTGTCAATGATCATCAAGAAGATGGTCAATAGCACTTTCCAAATATATGGTAAGTGGTAGGCTATATTATTATTATTATTATTATTATTATTAAGATGCACTGTGCATCTTATCATATTCTGTTAGATTTCAATATAACTGAATTGAAATGATTTGAACTCAGTCCTCCTTGGTTTGCTGATGCCCCCTAGTGGGGTTATTGAGAATCTCCAGCCTGAGCCTACAGCACCTTTAAAGCATACGACAGAAACACGATGTTCTTTGCTGAACTAACAGAAAAGGAAAAACAGCGTTAGATATGTAAGACTATTATTTAATATTAAATTAACATAGGCCTACCTTGACAGGTTAATTCAGGCTAAATCTGCAACCCTGTTACCTAGAACCCTGTTACATATTCTGGCGTATTTCTATTTTTAAGTACGTCATTAAATGTATTTCATAGTGTGCTACAAAATATCCAAATTACACAGATTGGGCTTTTAAAATTAATTCACACATGTCTCAAATTTTTCTTTGTAAGAATCCTCAAAAGCGGCAAATACAGCGAGGAGGGAAATTTCGATTTTCTGATGTGAATAAGCGTCTCCGTTCATTTGAAAAAAATACTGAAAAATGGTGATGAATTCTTCATATATGTAGATATATTGAGTGTGGGAGTGTGACTGGAAGTGGTTCAAAGAAACAGTCTGATGAAGAGGTGGATGCTTTTATGGCTCGACCCACAGCGGGAACTTTACCACAGTCAGATTTATGAGTTATGAGTTAGGATGACCACTTTATGGATTATGGTCACTGATTCTTGAGATAAGGGACAAAACACATCTTACACACTAAAGCCCTCATTATGTTAAAAATAAAAGTGGTGAAATTCATCAAAATAAACATACTTAAAAAGGAAAGGAAATTCTAAAGGAAAGCTGGATACTCAGGACATTCATTGCTTTTATTTTTAGACAGTTTCTTTAGTTTTATTTTAAATACATGCTCTGTGCTTGGGAAACCTGTTCTCAGCATGAGGTCACAATGTAAAACTGCCATAAAGTGTTTAAAAATGCAACTAATTAAAAAAATATGCATTTAAAATTGAAATGCAGAGATCTGTAATATATCAAACAATACAAAAGTAAATCTTGAATTATATTTTCCATAAACAATAAATAAAAAAAGCCTATCGAAGTTTCCTAAGTGTCCTCAACTCAGGATTTGTTATAATTCTGAATAAATCAGGCAATGTCATGGTCATCTTTAACTCTGAGGACCCCTTTCCTATTTCCTTCTCATTATGAATCTCACAGGACTGAAAGTTTTAATGTTGAAGTGTCTGCGGTCACAGCTTTAACATGTTAGTCATTAAGACAGCTACAACTGAGGGAAAAAACTAAATTACTGCGCTGGTTTACATTGTTGGATGGACCAAATATTCCAGATATTCAGTTTCAGTTTGTTTCCTTTTTCTGTTTAGAAGAAAACTGAGCCTTTAAATCTCCTCTGTAAAAGCTTTACGAGGCATACATAGTCCTCACATAAATAGTTAACTGACTACTACTAAATGTTTTATAACTACCTGAATCATGAATTACAGTAGGAATATTAATACAGAATTTATTAACACACTGAGTAACTATATCTTAACAATAAGATGTATAAATGTACATTTAAATAGTTTATTAATCATTCATATGAACAACTGACAACTCATAATGTAAATTATGTAATACATAATTTAGAAATGATATATTGATCATAAAGTATGAAAATTATTAAACACATTATAGATAAAGAATGAAGCATTTATAGCTGTATTTATAAACTGCTTATTATTAATGTTTTATAAATGATAAATGAACTATTTACTAATGCTTAAATAATTATTTATAGCATGCAGTTATTATAAGTGTTACCCATGCATGTACTTACTATAGTAATAACAGTAAATTAACCCTAAACCAAACCCAATCCCTTACCGTAACTCTATAGTTAGTAAATAGTTAATTAATATTACTCAGTACAATGTAACCACGTCACCTTAAAATAAAATGTAACCTTTTTTTTTTATTTAATTTTAATTTTTGCATATGGCAAATTATTCTAATGTTTTTTTCATAATTTGATTTACATATTTGGCCTGATTTACATGCCTTATAATCTTTACATCTACAGTCACCATGAATTCAAAAATGATGATCCTTATTTTTTTATGGAATATTGCAGATCTTATTATAAATAATACTTTGCATTTCTTTACAGCCTGTCACTCACATGAGATCACTGCAATAGCAAACCCTGATTAATGGACTAGAATAGATAATGGATAGAAAGCAAACATCAGTCTCTCACTGCTTAAGTCATGCAGGGCGGCACAAATGAAATGTACGTAACTGATGCAGTTTAAAGACAAGCCACAGATCCTTTACATTCACATTGGGAATATTTCTGTTGTTCAACAGGGCGGCACATAATGCTCAGCTATACCATACACTCATACGCAGAATGAGATGGACCGCTGAAAGGAGAAACCACTGGAAGGATTGTTGTATTAAATGTAATATTAGTTTAAAACTGAGTTAGTTGTCTTAATTTGTTATCTTGTCAATCAGGTATTGTATAACCTTCAGTTGGAACTTTGTCAACTCTGTCAGTTTTTGTCAATTCCCTCACTGTCAGATTAAGGTTTCTGTTAAATTTGAAAGAAATATTGATTCTTTTTTACATTTATTGTATTAAAATATTAAAACATCAACTGAACTAGCTTATATGATATTATGTCTGATTTACCGAAGAACATTTATATATGTCTAATATTAAAAAGGATGGTAGAGAATTAAGGAATTTGAACTGGATTGTTCATAGATAATGTATTTTCTCACTTAGCTGTAGGCCTACTAAACACCATTATTACATAATTGAAGACTTAACACTGTTGTTGGATGGACCAAATAAAATAGCATGCTTTTTAATGCGACTGACAGAGTTGAAACAAATTGTTATGAGGTGAATAAATGTAGGCTACATTTAAAAAAAAAAAAAAAAAAAAAAAAGAATTTATATATATAATTTTTTTTTTTTTTTTTGAAAAACATGTTCACATGGTTCATTAGCTGAGACCTTTTTCTACAATTATATCAGTTTATAATAATGTAGTATTAAATAATAAAAACTAACTTCTAAACATGTGTTGTCTCATATCTCAAGAATCAGTGGTCTGTTTCAATAAATATTAGTCTCTTTTATCCAGAGAGGAATAAAACCCAGTCCCACGAGAGGGACGCAACGCACAAGATCACATTTGACCCTTTTCCTTTCCCAAAATATGTACCACACTACTTACCCCATATTAATGTATTATGATAATACAGAAACACTAACGTTAGTAACTGGTAATTTAATGGAAACAGTGTTAACTTGCGTTATTTTGTAAGGGTTGTCGTTCAACAGGACTTTTATTTTGAAACGGAATTTCGGGATGACGCCTTCATGTTAAACCCGGTAGTGCAGCTCAATAATCTGATCATGTGAAACGATCAGATGGATGATCAAAACATTAGTGTCAGGATGTGTTGACATGTTTCTAGAGTTTATATCAGACCTGCGCATCATCTGTGAGGTGAGAGATCTACAACATCGCACTAAACTGACATTTAAGAGCAAATGTTTTCGTGTTATTTACACTGTTTACACATTTGCAGGTTAGCTGAGAGATTACCAGACTATCCTCATCATCCACTGTAGTTTAGCATCTGATATTATTGTCTTGATTTGACAGTAACAAAAAGTAAAAGTACCATGGTACTGTATGTGTAAATACCATATTACATTTTAAATTAAACTATTCATTTTAGTGTGTAACGTTAACGTTACATAAAATATAGATGTATCGTGTGTTATTACAATGTTTTGGAAATGGCATAGCCTAATTGTTTTGGAATTATACCATGTAAATTCATGAATATTGGTAATTACCAATATGAATATGGAAATCATTCAGTATAGATTTATTCTCTTGTTTAGATATAATGTCGGACCCTCACTCATTTCTGGGGTGTGTGAGAAGAGGTCTGCGCTTAGATGTGTTTAAGGATGTTGCTCGTCAATATCCTGTCATCTTCTGTATCTTCACCTTTATGATCTCCTCCACCATCATCCTCAACCAGTGAGTAGCTTTCTGGAGCATGTTATCCCCCCCACTTATAATGTCAATCAAGGTTTTTGCTCCAAAAATTAATTTTTTACCAGTTTAGCTTTTAATAACAATTTTCCAGGAACTCTACATGCAATTGATCCATTAAGATCTTAATAGATCTATATATCTTTATGATTAACAAATATATCCACATGCTTACAGTTAACATGCTTGCATCCTGCCACGTTTTCCAGGTATCTCCATATTCTCATGGTTTTCTGGTCGTTTCTGGCTGGAGTGATCACATTCTACTGCTCCCTCAGCCCAGAATACCTGCTGCCGAATATCCTCATCTCTGTAAGGTCCAAGAGGAAAGTAAGTGTGTCCATTAGGATTTGAGAAGTGTCTAGTCAGGAGCGCAATAATGAGAGTCTTTGATAAGAGACTGTTCAATTCCACAAAGTGATAAACCTGAGTGAGATTAAACAGTTGCAGAGTGGTAGCCTTACTCCGGTGTTCTATGTTTCAAGCATTATGTGAACAATAAGCAGCCCAAACAATCAAAATGTGGTATTGAAAACAACCACAGAATACTGTATGGACACACTACATCTCCCTGCTCTTGATAATGCTTTATTATCACAGAAGTCCAGGAAATGCTATTACAAATTATAAAACGGATATTTCCGGTCCTTGATTCTGATTGGTTGAGCTGCGTTCAAAGCTGTTGTAAATTACTCAACAAACACACACCTGTGACCGCATTACATTAGTATTAATTCACTGTAAATCATGGCTTCACGGGGCTCATTGCTTTAAAGGTCCCATTGCATGAAAATTTCACTTTATGAGTTTTTTTAACCTTAAAATGAGTTCCCCTAGCCTGCCTATGGTCTCCCAGTGGCTAGACGTTTTGATGGGTGTATACCAAGCCCTGGGTATTTTTGAGAAAATGAAAGCTCAGACGGGCGAATCTAGAAATCTTCCCCTTATGTCGTCATAGGGGGAAAGGTCACCTCCCCTTTCTCTTCTTTGCCCGCAAAGAGAATTTTGCCCGCCCATGAGAGAATGAGCTGCGCTAGCGCAATATTGTTTTTTCCTCGAGAGACATCATGGCTTGCAAACGAGCGAAGCATGGCAGTTGCTCAGTGTTTGGATGTACAAATGAACACAAAAGTATTTTTTTAGTTCCTTCATCCGAGCCTCTGAAGAACCAGTGGGTTATGTCTGCCTCGCTGCCTGCTGTGAGTGTGTTTGCTTCGGTGCTGTAAGCTCCGTCTTAGCCTCGTATTTCCTTGTTTTGAACCATCATTTACTACAATTTCTAGTTGTTTATACTACTACTAAATACAGCTTAACCAACATCTCAGATTAACCTGACATCGCTAGCTTCCGTTACTACTAGCACAACACGCTAGTAATTCGCTAGCCTGTTAACGCGCCACCCGTGCGCTCAGCTATTTTTATTTATTTATTTTCTCTCGCGCGCTCGTGCCTTTGAGTTCATAAAAGCTCAGGTGAGTAAGAAACACTCAACAAACACGGTGAGTAATGTCTTGTCCTGTTATTATCATGCGTCGCGTCTGAATGCGTTGTTGTTTTTGGAGCTCTATCGATTTGATTTATAATTCTTGATTTTTCTCTTTAAACTCGCTTACAACGAACATTTTCTACTTTTCCTCACTGAGAAGCACTACTGCTCAAACCTCATAGTTACAACGCGGACTGTTGAGCAGACGCGTCTCAAGCCTATTAGTGATCCAACGCTGCATACTCTTAAAGGTTACGTCCGTGGATCACGGCTGAACGCGTCTTCTCCACACTCACTTACAAACAAACATTTTTTTTTCGCCTATCGTGCGTCTACTCTACACCCTTTATCACTAAAAAAAAAACGGATTATATCCAAGACTTCAGTCATAAATTAGTATTAATATTGATAGCATCACTGGTAGCTTCGTTGCTAACTCACTGTTCATCTGTTAAAATGGCGAATATATCAGATGTAAGTAGTCTACCGTTTGGTGCAGGTGAGGACACATTTGAGCTGCACGCACTGCAGTCTGAGCTGGAAGCTGTTGAGAAACAGATCCACGACCTTTTATTGAGACAGGCCGAGCTCAGAGACACGTGTTTATCTCTTGAAACATCACGCGCCGATGCACACAAATCAGTGTTTAACGTTACTAACCTGCTGACTCCGACCGCGTCTACTCCGTGCGTTCCTCAGCATCGGTCGCAATCAGCCATGGTCTCGTTCACTCCGGCTCCAACACGCCACCACGAAGCCTGGGTGGTTCCGCAGTGGAAGACGCGAGTCAGGTTTAGACCAAGACTTTCTCCGACCCTCCCGGTTTTCGAGTTATCCACACAAAACCGCTTCTCCCCTCTACGCGAAACAGAACGCGATGCTGTGATCATCGGCGATTCCATCGTTCGGCACGTACACGCTACGTTAGGTAAAAGTAAGGTGCAAAGTCACTGCTTTCCTGGTGCTCGTGTTTCTGAAATCGCTGCTCGCGTTCCCGAGATCCTGAACGGTGACGAGCGCGTCGGAACTGTGGTCCTGCACGCGGGAGTGAACGACATCAGGCTGCGCCAGACGGAGATTCTGAAGAAAGACTTCAGGAATCTAATCGATACGGTACGCAGCACATCGCCTGAAACAACGATCATTGTGTCAGGACCGCTTCCCACGTACCGATTAGGGCATGAAAAGTTCAGCAGATTATTTGCGTTAAATGAATGGTTAATGTCATGGTGCAATGAGCAGAAACTGCTCTTTGTAAATAATTGGAATCTGTTTTGGGAGCATCCTAGGCTTTTCCGTGCTGATGGCTTACACCCAAGCAGATTCGGAGCGGATCTTCTGTCAGATAACATCTCCAAAATGTTAAATACCCTTTGACTAGTAACCAAAAGTCCAAATCATAGTCTCTGCTGCACCAATTTAACTGATATAAATACTAGTGTAGAACATTGCATAGAAACCGTGTCTATTCCTCGTTTAGTGAGATCAAATAATAAATCTACTGCAGGATCTAGGAAAAATCTAATTGTTATTAAAACAGAAAATGTTGCTATTAGTAAACAAAAACTATTTCTAAAGCTAGGTCTTCTAAACATTAGATCACTCACACCTAAGGCAGTTATTGTAAATGAAATAGTCACAGATAATAGCTTCGATGTACTTTGCCTTACTGAAACCTGGCTTAAACCAAATGATTATTTCGGTATTAATGAGTCTACTCCTCCTGGATACTGTTATAAGCATGAGCCCCGTCTGATTGGTCGTGGCGGAGGTGTTGCAACCATTTATAGAGATATTCTAAATGTTACTCAGAAAACGGGTTATAAGTTTATTTCATTTGAAGTACTTGTACTAAATGTTACGCTCTTAGATGTTAGAAAAACATCCCTATTATCTCTAGCCTTGGCTACCGTATATAGACCGCCAGGGCCTTACGCTGATTTCCAAAAAGAGTTTGCAGATTTTCTCTCAGACCTATTAGTCAATGTCGATAAAGCATTAATTGTTGGAGATTTTAACATACATGTAGATAATCCAAATGATGCGTTAGGAGCTGCGTTTACAGATTTATTAAATTCATTTGGGGTCAAGCAAAACGTCACCGGACCAACACATCGTCTTAATCATACACTCGATTTAATTATATCACATGGAACCGATCCAACCGATATAGATATCATTCCACAAAGTGATGAAGTCACTGATCACTACATGGTAACTTGCATATTACGTACTGCTGTAATATGTCATGCGGCGTCGCGTTATCAACCAGGCAGAACAATCCTCCCATCCACCATAGATAATTTCTCAAATTGCTTATCTAATCTGTCTCAGCTGCTGCCTGAACCCAAACAAACAGATGAACTAGAAGAACTAACTAGCACTATGAGCACCATTCTCTCTAGAACATTGGATGTGGTTGCACCTATTAAATTAAAAAAGGTCAGAGAGAAAAATAAAGCACCATGGTATAACAATACTACGCATGTTTTAAAGAGAGAAACCCGTATTTTAGAGCGTAAATGGAAACAAACTAATTTAGAGGTCTTTAGAATCGCGTGGAAAGACAGTATGTCACGTTATAAAAAGGCCCTAAAAGCGGCCAGGGCTGAGCACCTCCGCAAACTAATAGAAAACAACCAAAACAATCCAAGGTTTTTATTTAACACCGTGGCTAGACTAACAAATAAACAGACGTCACCCGAACAAAATATCCCGTTACAGTTCAGTAGTAATGATTTCATGAACTTCTTCACTGAGAAAATAGAAAGCATCAGAACCACAATTGTAAACGTTCAATCTTCAATCGCGCCTTATAATTCAGCTTCAATTATCACCCCGCAAGAACAATTACAGTGCTTTACAACTATAGAACAAAAAGAGTTAAATAAACGTATCACTTCATCTAAAACAACAACATGTTTATTAGATCCTATACCAACTAAACTACTGAAAGAAGTGTTACCTGTAGTGGAAGAGCCTCTCCTCAATATTATTAACTCGTCTTTATCTTTAGGTCATGTTCCAAGAACATTTAAACTGGCAGTTATAAAACCTCTCATTAAGAAACCACAATTAGATCATAATAATCTAGCAAATTATAGACCCATTTCAAATCTTCCATTTATGTCTAAAATATTAGAAAAAGTGGTGTCCGCTCAACTGGGCTCTTTCTTGCAACAAAATGATATCTATGAAAAGTTTCAGTCTGGATTCAGACCGCATCATAGCACTGAAACTGCGCTCGTTAAAATCACAAATGATTTACTTTTAGCTTCTGACCAAGGCTGTATCTCAATACTAGTTTTACTTGATCTTAGTGCTGCGTTCGATACTATAGATCATACATTACTCTTAGATCGACTACAAAATTATACTGGTGTTCAAGGACAAGCACTAAGCTGGTTCAAATCATACCTATCTGACCGCTACCATTTTGTCTATTTACATTTACATTTACATTTATTCATTTAGCTGACGCTTTTATCCAAAGCGACTTACAATTGCTATATATGTCAGAGGTCGCACGCCTCTGGAGCAACTAGGGGTTAAGTGTCTTGCTCAGGGACACATTGGTCCTATTTAAATGGAGAAAAATCGATCATAACTCCAGTAAACTATGGAGTGCCGCAGGGATCTGTTAGGCCCTCTGTTATTTTCAATATATATGATGCCACTTGGAAATATTATAAGGAAACATGGAATTAGTTTCCATTGTTATGCTGATGACACTCAAATATATATTTCATCACGGCCGGATGAAAACGCGAAATTTTCCAAATTGACAGAGTGTGTTAAAGATATAAAAGATTGGATGACGCGTAATTTTCTTTTATTAAATCCAGACAAGACAGAGGTAATACTTATCGGTTCAAAAAACCTCGCACAATACAACTTTAACATCATAGGATGTCCTGTTACTTTATCCTCTACAGTAAAAGACCTGGGTGTTATACTCGATTGCAACCTGTCTTTTGAAAATCATATTTCATATGTTACAAAAACAGCCTTTTTCCACCTTAGAAACATTGCTAAGCTACGTAATATGCTATCAGTTTCTGATGCAGAAAAGTTAGTTCATGCATTCATGACCTCGAGACTGGATTACTGTAATGCTTTATTAGCTGGTTGTCCTGCATCCTCAATAAACAAGCTACAGTTAGTCCAAAATGCCGCCGCTAGAGTTCTTACGAGATCAAGAAAATATGATCATATAACACCGATTTTATCATCATTGCATTGGTTACCTATAAAGCTCCGTATTAATTATAAGATATGACTTATAAAGCCCTAAACGGCTTAGCTCCAGTCTGTTTAATGGATCTTCTATCACCCTATAATCCATCGCGCTCTTTAAGATCACTAAATTCAAGGCTTTTGGTCATACCTAGGATATCCAGAACCACCAAAGGAGGGAGAGCATTTTCACATTTGGCTCTAAAACTCTGGAATAGTCTTCCTGATACTGTTCGTTGCTCAGACTCGCTCTCCCAGTTTAAAACTAGATTAAAGTCGCATCTCTTCAGCCAGGCATTCATATAATCCTACAGTTCAAACTACAATCCGGCCTCTAGCTCATAAATGCCAGAGGAGAACTGGCCCCCGACTGAGCCTGGGTTCTCCCAAGGTTTTTTTTTCTCCATTAGGTCACCTGATGGAGTTTTAGGACACCATTAGGTCACTTGATGGAGTTTTTCGGTTCCTTGCCACTGTTGCCTTTGGCTTGCTCAGTTGGGGATATTTTGGGGATATTTAATTTTATTTAATTTTATCAATCAATAAATTCCTCTTGAAACAAACTTTGTTGTATTATTTTAATTTAATATTGTGAAGCTGCTTTGATACAATCTGTATTGTGAAAAGCGCTATACAAATAAACTTGACTTGACTTGACTTGACTTATGTGAGTTTCTGATGTGTAATTGTTCAAGTTCAGACAGATAATCTTTCTCTCAAAGTCGTTCAATACTGTTTATGCATCAGTAAATCAAGCCAGTGACTAAACGATCAACTTCACGTCGTTTCTCTTAGTAGGATGAAAATAATCTTACTTAAACTGTGATTAATATATACAGAAAGCGATCAAAGAACAATCGCTTTCCAATCGCCCAAGCTGTCAATCACACAGCGCGAGTTTATCTGGACACTTGCCAAAACTCGTTATGAAATTAATGACGCTGTTACGCTGCACAACAAAGCTCTTACTGTACTTACCTCATGTTTGCATTGGTGAAATCATTAGTGAGAGTGCAGAAACTGCGTTGCAATGATAAGATCTTCATTCACGCGATCAACAGGCTGTCATCTGCTCAATGCTCATCACTGCAACCTTTTTTGTGATGGGAATAGATCTAAATACTTAAAAAACTTCTCACGATTCGTTAATCTCGATAGCTGTAATAGTAAAAACGTATAATAGCTGTAATAGTAAAAGTTTTCGAGAGAGTTCCACATGTAATGCGAGATATTTCATATGCAAGCATGTCAGCCAATCACAGCAGTGGGCGTTTACACTGAAGTCTCACACAGACACGACCCCTTCAAACAGAGCGTTCAAATCAGAGGCTAAAATCAGGCTAGGAAAAATGCCTTTTATTTCTAAATTATAACAACTTTTGATCTAAAAAAACATATTAACATTATAAGGGCACCCCAGGAAACATTCTAAAATAATAAAAATAATCCATGCAATGGGACCTTTAATAACCAACATTTTATGGAGTTTTCTTTTCATATGTGACACATACATTGTTTTTTTTGTTTTTTTTACTGAACTCAGTTGGGTTTTAATAAAGCAATAAGCCCATT
This sequence comes from Leuciscus leuciscus, assembly GCF_965113295.1. Lineage (NCBI taxonomy): Eukaryota > Metazoa > Chordata > Actinopteri > Cypriniformes > Leuciscidae > Leuciscus > Leuciscus leuciscus. Next base: position 35,585,984 of record NC_138743.1, on the reverse strand, counting down.
GAAACCGTGTTTTACAGTGAATTTAGAACAGCTAAGGGGTGTTGTTAGCTACGACGCGGAGCGGAGCACTCATCTTTTCCTTTCATGAACTTAGGAGGACATTAATACAGGCTTTCCCATTTGTCCTTTTTTCCCCTAGCACTTTAATATAGACTTGGTGCGCTGGAAAAAAAAAACGCATTTGTCCTTTTTTTCCCTAACACTTTAATGTAGAGTCGCTGCCCTGGAACAAATATATGAGTCTTTCTTTCACTGCGCCCTCTTTTGCAGCTTCACTACAATCCACAGACTAAAAAACTCTGCTTCTAGTAGAACAACAGAGAATATTGCATGTGGGTCTGCAACAACAGGGATCAATTTGCCAATACACTAATAACCCAGTAATCTACAGAGAGCCATCAGGTACCATGAGAGTTTCTCATTGTCCACATGATGGCTAGCACAGTTCCTTTCTCCGCCTCTGTAATTCGTGGGTATTTTCGATTGCACAACGGGGAGGTGCCTGTAAATTACAGATGCAATATCTCTGTTCTGAGATAAACCCCCAGAGGAGTTGTCTCTTGAGTTGGGATTTTTCACAGATTTTTGACCTGGCTTCTTTTTCTTCCTACAGACCTCCTTCCACTTCTTCTTTTTCTCACAATACAGGCTCTCACAGGGGTCTCACAGGGGTCTTTGACAAGCAGGGGTCCCCCTGAGTGCTGTAAGGCTATGCAGCTGGGTAAACTGACCTGCTTGTCTCTCACATAGGGTTCAAGTCACCACTGACACTAGTGCTTTTTTCAGATCATGGCTTAGGCCTTCTAGCCATATCCCAACAAGTGGTCCCTTGTTACCCTGCTCATCGAGGTCAGTGTCATTTCCATCCCAGAGTGCTTAATGTATGCTGACATCAGCCTCTCAGTCCGCCACGTCTTCTCCAGTCTTCTACTTAACAGAATTTACCTCGGACCAATCAGTTTTACTTTTGTTAAGGTCTTTCAGCAACTTTGAGATCACTTGCTATACATTTATATACCAACTCCCAGATATCATTTTGCGTCGTGGTCAATGAGCAAATGGATCTATCATCTCTCCAAGACAACCCATAGTCGCTTATGTAACTTCTCTTTTGCCTGGTGTCACTGTGGCTCAGTGAGTAGCACTGTCACCTCACGGTCCCTGGTTTGAGTCCTGGCTGAGTCAGGAGGCCTTACTGTGTGGAGTTTACATGTTATCCTGTGTTGGCATGGGTGTCCTCCAAGTGCTTCAGGTTCTCCCACAATCCAAAGATTATCAGCAGTGAGTGTTAACACTCTAATGGACTGGCCATCTGTCCAAGCTACTCCCTTCCTTCAGGCCGAGACACCTTCGGCATCGCAGTGACCCTACATAGCACAATCTGTTCAGAGGATGGATGGATGCTCTTTTGCTTGTTGTGGATTTTTTTACACGATCACCTCCATTCTTAGCTCATATGAAGAGTTCAGATGCAAAAGCCGCTAAACGCCTCCTTTGTCAAAAATGGGATCATGATATCAAACGAATGCTCTCCACACAAAGTATACGTTAATCAAATGCTTACGCTTCAAATCCGCTAAATCCCAGCATCAGCCTATTCAGAAATACCGGTTCGTTGGCAGAAACCACTAAACACCACTTCCCTTTGCCAGCAAAATCCTCTAAGTCCACAGAAACGAATCAGAAGACGCGAATCAAATCATATGATTTCATGATGAATCACGGTGTGTGCTTTCAATTGCCGAGCTTGATTTCACGAGTAGCAAGTAAACTCAACAGTGTTCCTTGTGCTGCTGTAAAACTCTGACAGAAATGGACGTGGCAGTCACATGCATCACAGCTGTGTGGATCAGTTTACATTTTGAATTCTGCTTTCATCATTTGTACTGTTTCCAGTTGCATCTTTAGTGATTTTGCCACTTTTTAATATGTCTTGTTGTCCAAAGAGGTCAACTTGGAGGTTTTTGCAAAAAAAAGCACACATGGACTTTTTAAGTTTAAGTTTAAATACCAATGAATCGACTAAAGTGAAATTTTTTAAAAATAAGGCATTTCAATAACTTTTCATTGCCATTAAAGTGGAATTACTGAACCTAAACATTGGAGCCTGATAAAAAAAAAAAGAAGCTAATTTAAAAGAAAACATATCAGTCGGTCTTAGAGGTTTTTGCATCTGAACTCTTCATATATTGCGTGAGTTTAGGTCTGGTAATTAGTTGTAATAGATCTTAGCTTCCTCTCCATCCTCACACTTTTTAGTACTGCTATTAACCGCGAGGGGGCGCTGTCGAGTTCCTCCACTCACTCCTGGGCCATCAGACCCCCAGATGATCTCAGGCAGGACGGCAGAGGCATCCTTGTCCTCTTGCTGGTCAGAGTCTGTATCTGAGTTTGGCTTAGACTGCACACGCATGGGGGCTGGTTGTAGAAACTGCCAAGACTAGTCTTACAAGTTAGTCATCACATTTGTTCATAACTGTTTTAAGTCAAGTACGTAAAAACGTGGATTGGTTTAATTTGAAACCAAGAAGTAACACTGATTTCCCCTTGACTAATCGTTAGTTGGTCGTTCTAGTACTTAAGACACAGACACATATTGGCTGTGTTTATGCAACTGGCAGCTGGATACTGAGAGGAAACTGGGGGAGCATTTCACACAGTAACTGAGTTAACTTAGCTCACTCACAAATGTTGTCCCTTGAGAGTCTGCATCTTTTTACGGCACAAGTGTAAGATTTGTGCTTGCAACATTAAAGAAGAGAGACTACTCACCCGCCTCCAGCTCTTCACAAAAACAACTGAGAGTACATTTAAAAAATTCCCTCCCTTCCCTAACTCCCACGCTAATCCAAAAAAAACTTTTGAGCAACAACTTCAACAAAACCAGAAGCAAACAATGTGGAAAATGCAACATCTTAAGGCAGGAGAAATGAATTTGTTTGTTTGCAGTCTCCACTGTCTTTATAATAAATATAATATATTATATAATACAAGTAATTACTGTTCTTGCTGCGAGTGATTTATGAGGACACATGTTGCACATGTCCTCGTAAATCACTCGCAGCAAGAACAGTAATTACTTGTATTATCTGAGCTGTGAGGCACATGAAGTTCACACAATGGTAGCAGAAATTCTAAAACACCATCTAGACACAAACACAACAAATAAATAAATAAAACTACATAAATATACATCCTTGGACTTAACATATAACATACAATATACATCCTTGCTAACTCCTTTTTTTTTCTGCTGACAGCTCTTTCAGTTTATCATTAAGCCTCTTGATACGCCCCTTATATTGGGACTTTTCAGGCATATCCTGGTCTTTCTATTCTTTGTCTGTGTGTCTACGACACTTCCACCAAACTATAGAAGCCTACCTATGTTTTTTGCACTCAATCAACCAACCATCATTTTAAACATCTCTGTTGACCATTAGATCCCTCACGTCACACGTGAACCCACCATTGGTATGATCTCAGCTTGCATGGTCTTATCCATAACCGTAAAATCTATAATTTGGCTTCCGTACACCTTTTTTTAATCTCTTCTACAGAAAGCTCAGACTCAAGATGACCTTCAGCCACTTTTTCTCCTTATTAAGATGTAACATAAGTCACTGCACACTTATTTTGATGTGACACAACTCACGTTTCTGTAGCTAGACTGAATTCATAGTTTCTTCTAGCTGGCTTGGCATTGGAACTCTATAGAGATTTCATTCTCATTCTGTACTTGCATGATCAAGTTCAAGGTGACAGACCAAAACAGTGAAGATAATGTGGGACAAATATAATGTAATGCAATAGAAAGAGCTCAATGGAGCTCTGTGGCATGATAGGACTTTGAGCAGGCTTGGAAGTCTTAGCTGGGCTCCACCAACAGATCCCGAATATAATAAATAGCTATAAACGCGCAATATGATACTGGTAGAATATCAGCACATTTGTGAGGCCTCTCAGCTAATCAGATTCGAGGACCGGAACTATATGTTGGATATATTGGCCTGGGCAATAACTTGACCAATTGGATGAGTGTTACCTCTGCTTAGTCATTTTCAAAATCTTCCTCTTTTTTGTGTGAATTTGGAGCATATATTGTCTAAAATAAGTGTTTATTTTTCATTTCATCAATATTGTGTACAATGCTGGTCTGCATTATATCGAATGACCTGCTCTCCTGATATCAGCCAAAAACCTCTATTGACCACAAATTAAAAGTAGTGTAAGCACTTGGATAATATTGTACTACCTCAGATGTCACTGGAGACTCTTTTAATGTATGTACTGTATTTATGAATAATATACTGTATATCTGTGTATCTTTAGCCACAGGAACAGCAGGAATTATTCCCTCTGGGTCACAGCTGTGCAGTATGTGGGAAAAACCAGTGCAAACGCCACAGGTATGATAATAAATTATGTTTAGAATAAAAAAAATGAAAGTTTTATTTTTTGGACCATTAATATGGTTTTGGTTATTTCCCTCCTGATGATATTGAATTTTAAAAACTTTCTTTCAAGTTTTGCGATTTACACTATGGACCCTTTTCACATTTCTGGGGTTCTCGTAAGTGGAAGTCATCATAGTTTGGTAAACTTTTATAGTGGTGAATGAGATGACGGCAAATATAACTTTTTGTATTCCTGTTTGCTCCAGTAGCAAAAGATGGCGTTTCCATGACTTTCCGATAGAGGAACAAATATAGAGAGATTGATTACTGCGGTCAGGAGAGAGAGAGATGTCAAATTTGCCGTCACTCCCTCCGTTGCATTAGAAACACCCTCACAGCAGTGTTCATTCATTTTTGTGTGACTTTCTGCCAAGGTGAAAGAACACAAAATGTAGCGTTATAAATGTACAGTATATTATTTTATATTTTTTTTAAATGAAATTTTTTAAACTTTGGAAACGTGTCTTCACAGTCTATCAAAAGGGTCCTTTCAGCTTAAAATGCAAGAAAAGACAAACAAAACCAAAAAAAACAATTCAACAGTAAAATTCTACAGCAATAATGAAAGGACAATGTAATACCGTTCGTAGTGTGGGGAAGAAGGAGGTGAGAACCAGCTTTACATAACTTTAACATAAATAATCTCGGGAACTTGGGTAGCAAAATTATGCTGCACTCACATGCTATCGGAATTATCATAAATACCAAATTCCTAGTTAAAAATTGGACATGGAAAAACTGGAATGCCTTCTCAAGTCGTATTTACCACTGGGAAGCTCGGGGATAATTTTCAAACCCAAGTTCCCGAGTTGGACGGGCCATAAACTTTAAACATGGCGAAGAAGAGAATGATTGCTGCTGTGACTGCATGGTATTCTTTATTAGGTTTTTCCACAACCGCTGGATCACCTGGTCTTTTCGTTAAAGTAGTGCATGTTTCCATATATAAATAATCACTTTAAGCGTATTGTATGTTTTACAAACAACAAAAATAGCCTGTATTTGACCGAAATTCCAGAATCGTCTGCAAGCTGACTATATATAGCGCAAGGCAAGGCAAGTTTATTTATATAGCACATTTCATACACTATGGCAATTGAAAGTGCTTTACATAGAGAGGAATAAAAATAATCACAAAATAAAAGCAAGGAAAATTCAAACAGTTATTCAAAAGCTTTACATAGAAAGGAATTATAATAATCACACTATAGCAATTCATAGAGCTTTGCATAGAAAATAGACACAAAATAAAAGCAGGGGAAATTAAAAGTTGCAAAAGGAATTAAAAGAGATAAATGATCGGTGAATCATTATTCACTGATCACGCAGTGAATGTTTATATGGTTGTCAATTACGGGGATGCTAAATATAATTTTGGCTTTATTAAGATTTTCCCAATCAATAGGCAAGAATAAACCTGCTGTCCTCCATGATTCCTGTTATTTGCAACAACGAAGCACTTGAATGCGATAATCTTGTAATAACTTCAGAAGTGGGAAGTAGGAAATCTCCGATCGCACGTGAATGCATCATTATCCCAGAGCTTCCCAGTGGTAAATATGACTTCAGAGGGCATTCATGTCCAATTTTTTAACTTGGAAACTCGCAGTTACGATAATTGAGATAGCACCTGAAGGCAGCATAATGATGCGTTCAAGTCATGTTGGAAAGATCATATTTACGAGTTGAATGCACATGAAATCATAAATACAAGTGTGAAAATTGGGATTTTCTGTCAAGTCAAGTCATCTTCATTTATATAGCGCTTTTAACAATATAGATTGTTCCAAAGCAGCTTTACATTGATAATAGGAAATTAAAGTAAAGTGTTTTTGCTTTATAGCAGCTCTAGAATAAAGTTATTGTCCAGCTAAAGTTAGTTTGATTGATTTACTTCCGTCGCAACGATCATTAGTTATTAACTTAGGGGCCGTTTTAACAGGAAACTCTTAAGTTCTTTCTGCACAAACTTCAAAAACGTGAACCAGTGAGAACGCTGATGGCGTGCACATGCGTATTACGAGTTCAGTCTATGTGCGTTTGAATATATGTGCGCAGGCGTGTAGTCCTTCCCTACTAATCAACTCTCAACACACTACTTGTCTGGCCTTAAAATTAATAATACAGAATTTGTATCGCTTCCACATAGCCACGCGAACCGGAATTATCCCGACAACGCTATATCTGTAGATAGGTAAAGGGAGGTGAGGGAGGCCTTCACAGGGAAGAGCCTAGTTGGCACTTCAGGACTGCGCTGTCGTCGCGTCCAAGCGCTGGTCCTTCATCAGATCTGGAAGCTCTGATCTGCAAGAGTTAATGGCGTCACAGTGAGAAACATGGTGGAAAACCACAATACTTACAGATATCTAGCAGTGACATTGTCAGGCTTTTTTATTTATAATAATAAAAATAATAATAATCTGATTTGCTGCACAAAATATGATAGCATTGTAATATAACAAAATGATAAAGTTAAAAGTGGCTTCTTTATTTAAAAACATAATAAAGCGAGCACACACATTATAAGTTATTCATTATCTTGAAGTAGAGTTTTAAAATAATGCTTGCTGTATTCTTGTGTAGTTCATTAAGGGGGTTTTCACACTGGAAGTTTAGTTCGAAACGGGGTTTAGGTCGCATGAAAAATTGGTTCTGTGAGACCAGTGTTCTTTCCTCCAGCCTCGCTCTGTTCCCACAGCTCTCAGCCCCACCCTGCTCGCCACAGACAACAGCAGTTTTGCTTGTGAAACTTTTGTATTGAATAATGAAGATGTAAATGTAACTATATAAAGGATTTGTGTTTTTCTTCCAAAGACCGACCCTTCTGCTGGAGAACTATCAGCCATGGCTGGACTTAAAGGTGTCGTCCAAAGTGGATGCCAGTATTTCAGAGGTAGATCCATAACTCCATTCATAAGTAAAATTATAGATTATATAAGCAAATTCATAAATCTAACTACTAAATACTTTGCTTGACTGATCTTCAGGTTTTGGAGTTAGTTCTCGAGAACTTTGTGTACCCATGGTACAGGTATGGCTGCTTTTAATGCAAAAGTTGCTTTTATCGCAACGTTTTAGCTGGGGAAATTAAAGAAGTATTCAACTCACCTTTTTTTTCTCTTTTTTGATGATCTGCAATCAGAGATATTACAGATGACGAAGCGTGTGTGGATGAACTGAGACAAACAATCCGTTTCTTTGCTGCAGTTCTGGCTCACCGAGCACAAAGAGTACATACACCTTTACACAATCTATTGACACAGACATCACAATTGGCATTCATCTGTAAAGTGGCACACTGACTTATATTGTCTTGCAGGTGGATGTGCCCTCACTTGTGATGGACAAAATGATGAAAGCGGCTATGAAGCACATTGAGATCATGGCAAAAGCACAGCAGAAAGGTGCGTCCTGTGATGAAATCATAAAATATAAGAGATTAGGTCTAGAATTAAAACTAAACAAATAAATGAAACGAAAAAACGACCAAAAAGACGGTTCTTTAAACTTCCATTCCTATAGTCGCTTATGGAGCATCTGTCGTAACTCATGGTATAAATTTAGGAGTATAAAGGACGTTTTCCATCATTTCAATTAGTTATTTTTCATAATATGTGACTCTGGACCACAAAACCAGTCACATGGGTCAGTTTTTTTAAATTGAGATTTATACTGATAGCTGAATAAATAAGCTTTCCATTGATGTATGGTTTGTTAGGATAAGACGAGATACAACTATTTGAACATCTGGAATCTGAGGGTGCAAAAAAATCTAAACATTGAGAAAATTGCCTTTAAAGGAACCGTATGTAACCCGGCAACCCGGATGCCGAAACACTACTGACTTCGTGATTGGTAGATAGGTGGAGGGTGGAGCATCAGGCCAAAACACAACATGACAACATCAACATCAGCTGAGGGCTGCAACTTTTAAATGACAATATCCTGGCCGGACTACTGTTGTCAGTGATATAAGTATTTGAAATGAACATGATTTCTTAATGTCTAGTGACATATCAGGGCCATTTTATGATTAATTGAAATACATTTCTTACATACGGTTCTTTTAAAGTTGTCCATTTATGTTCACGATTGTGCTGCATTCACTCACAAAAATAAATGTTTTATATATTTACGGTAGGGAATTTACTAAATATCTTCATGGAACATGATCTTTACTTAATATCCTAATGATTTTTGACATAAAAGAAAAATTGATAATTTTGACCCATACAATGTATCACAAATATACCCGTGCGACTTGTGACTGGTTTTGTGATCCAGAGTCACATATGTTGTGTGTGTTTGTGTGATCAGTGAAGAACACCGAGAGCCTCCAGCAGGCAGCACTAGCCGAGTACGGTGCCGATCTGCACGTGGCCCTGCGGAGCCGCAAAGATGAGCTGCTGTACTTGAGGAAACTCACAGAACTGCTGTTTCCTTACGTCATGCCGCCGAGAGCCACAGACTGCAGGTACACCTCACACCAAACACAATATCCTTCAAACGGTTCGGGTCAGTGAGATTTTTAAAATGTTTTTGGAAGAAGTTTTTCTCTTATGCTTATCAAGGCTGCATTTAATCAGAAATTCTGTAAAAAATATTACTACAATTTTAAAAAACTGTTTTTCTGTTCAAATATATTTAGAAAATTCAACATATTTCAATGATGGCAAAGCTAAATTTTCTGAAGAAGTAATGCTGTTTTATTTTGCCAACGCGTTTCAGCGCACAAGCCTTCATCAGGGTTAAAAGGTTACATGTGAACATTGGTTCAAACAAGGACAAAATTAAAACTTGCAAACAACCACAATGAAAAAATAAGGGATGCACCGAAATGAAAATTTTGGCCGATAACCGATAATTCTTGATATTTGAAAGCTGATAACCGATATATTGGCCGATAAATCTAAATCCAAATTTGTATATCATTTTTGAGAGCCTGTTTACAACAACAAAAGTCTCACCATTAAAAGCCATGTCCAAAGCACACAATTATATATTATATCTCATTATAATGTTATGTAGTCTATATGTTGCACTTTACTGTATTTTCCTTTTTTGAAGTGATTCCAATCATATTTCAAGCAATTCAAAACCATCATGGGGAACAGTGCTCATCTGAAGTGTCTCAGCTGGAGGAAATAATCCATTATTTATCGTAACCTATGTACACCTGTAACCTTTTAGCCCTGATGAAGGCCTGTGTGCCGTAACGCGTTGGCAAAATAAAACAGCATTACTTTTTCAGCTCCATCTTTTGTTTGTTCTGACCGCCTGACGTCACAACTGTTGCTGGTATTCTCCAAAAATTACTTTCTTCTTTCCATGCACCTTGTTGATCGTGTGAAGTTGCGCTAGAACAATTACACAACAAAGCTGAATTTTCAGCATCATTATTCCAGTCGTCTTATGTTCTGATTTTGCTGCTCAAGAAATATTTCTTAATATTATCAGTGTTGAAAACAGTTGTGCTGCTTCATATTTTTGTGGAAACTGTGATAAATGTTTTTCCAAGATTCTTTGATGAATAGAAAGTTAATCAAATGACAGCATTTACTGGAAAGAGTTTTTTTGTATGCATGTAAAAGTCTAGTTACTGTCACTTTTGATTACTTTAATGCATCCTTGGTCAATAAAATCATTAATTTCTTTAAGATATCGTACTGACCCTAAATGTTTGAACAGCAATGTATAACAAAGACACGGCCATATATAGTGATTTGAGAACCATCTTAATGATTTTACCACTAATGTTTCTAGGCATGAATTACTGCATGTTCCTCTGCTAAACTAATTTAAGCTCTGTGATTCGCTCTCAGATCTTTGGCCCTGCTGATTCGAGAGGTCATGACAGGTTCTGTGTTTCTGCCAATAATGGACTTTGTGGCTGATCCTGTGAGTGTAACAGGTTACCTTAAATAAGGACATTAAACCATAAATATTTTCTGGTTACAACTGTCCAAATTTTGCTTGTATGTTTTATGCAATAGCTGCATTTGTTATACATATAAACATGTAAATGCAAATAAAAGTTGTTTTTTTCTGTGTGTGAATCTTGTAGTTGTTTATCCAATCTATAAATCATATATTTTTCCGCAGGACACAGTAAATCACATGGTGCTCATCTTCATTGATGATAGTCCAGTGAGTGATTCAAACAAATCAATAACAAACTGTTCAGTCAGCCTTTCCTGCCAAGTGTGTTTTAATAATGTTTTTTTCTTCTTCATATTTGTATGTTATTTTTCTGCTAGCCTGAGCCGATCTATGATCCTGCGTCTGCTCTGGTGCCCTTCCTGGAGAAGTTTGCAGATCCACGCAACAAGAAATCCTCGGTATGTACAGCTTATGTTACCTTAACATGGCCCTTTCACGTTTATCAAGACTTCTAAAGAAAAGGGATGTATAATAAGGCTGATGAATTCCACACTGTACTTCCAATATCATTTCAGTGTTTTATGAGTCCTTGAGTTTAGTAATTTTCTTAACCTCACAGGTTACTTCTTTTGTTTGTTATTCTGCCAGGTGTTGAAGCTGGATTTGAAGGAGATCAGAGAGCAACAGGATTTGTTGTTCCGCTTCATGAGTTTTCTGAAGGAGGAAGGAGCGGTACACGTCCTGCAGTTCTGCCTGACTGTGGGTGAGGACACTTCACTGCCAACATCAACACAACTCATGACTGTGCCATCACTAACTCAAAGGGGAGCTGTGGGTTTCTGTTACCAAAAGATGTGCCAGTACATCATTCATTAAGATAACAATAATAATTAACCCCTTTAGATGGTGTTAATTTAACTAAAGTGATTATAGATGAATCAACTTCAGCACAAATGTTTTCAGTAATCATACATGTAGATGGCAAAATCACAATATCTGCTAGCATGAAAAATACAAAGAAAGATCGGCATACTTTTGAATCTACACCTATTTCTTATTTGTTGTCTCTTGTTTTTTGGTTAAGAAAAAGTCACGACTCATCACTGGCGTGCAGGGCTGTGTAGATGTCGCTGCCTTTTAAATTCGGGTCTGGTTGGGTTAAAAAAATGCGGTTCGGTCAGAATCAGGTCTAGTTTTATCGGGTCTGTCTCAGGTCAGGTTTTTGTCCCAGCCAAAAGCGATGCGAGGCGACACTGCAGTTGGTTTTCGATGCTGGTAGTTCTTTGCTAGTTTGGTACTGTGCATCTTCTTGCCCTCTAGATGTGTCTGGCAGCGTTATCCGCTGGACAGTTCTTTATGTTAGTCCACCGAGATGCATTGAAAAACCTTTCTCGCACTGTGCCCTGGAACGTCCTAGTGAACGCTGCCCACTACATATGCTGCTTTAATTCAAATTTGTGCATTTTAAATTAGTTTATTAGTTAATTTATTCTTTGACAGTCATAATTATCATAGTTTATGATAAGATCAGTGCAGTTGGTTTGGCAGGATTTTATTCATTGCATCGGAAAATTAACAACTTTATAAGGAATAGTTCTCTTCAAAATGAAAATTCTGTCATCATTTCCTCATCCTCAAGTTGTTTCAAACCTGTATGAGTTTCTTTCTACTGCTGAACACAAAGATATGTTGAATAATGTGGGTTACCAGACAGTTGATGGACCCCACTGACTTCCATAGTATTTTTTTTCCTACTATGGAAGTCAATGGGGTCCCTGTCTGGTAACCCACATTATTCAACATATCTTTGTGTTCAGCAGAAGAAAGAAACTCATACAGGTTTGAAACAACTTGAGGATGAGGAAATGATGACAGAATTTTCATTTTGAAGTGAACTATTCCTTTAGCTAGATAACTTGGTTGACAAAATTGTTCACACGTATTGTGAACGATGAACAGCAGTTGTTGAAAAGTTCATAATGCATAATGTTAACGTGCACAGTGTTTAATCAATGTTAAAAATGTTAATGAATGTAAATGTGTGTTTTTGTGTGTGTAGAGGAGTTTAATGACCGGATCCTGTGTCCTGACCTGAGTGACACAGAGATGCAGCGTTTGCATGAGGAGGTGCAGAAGATCTATGAGACGTACTGTCTGGAGGAGAGCATCGACAAGATCAGCTTTGACCCCTTCATCATAGATGAGATCCACAACAGTCAGTGTCATCACAGCTTTCTGTGCAGCACCTGTGTTGTGTGCCACTGTCTCTCATTGTTCTCTCCCTCAGTCGCTCAGGGGCCGTACACCGGCGTGGTGAAGCTCCAGACGATGCGGTGTCTGTTCGAGGCCTATGAGCATGTGCTGTCTCTGCTGGAGAAGGTCTTCACCCCCATGTTCTGCCACAGTGATGAGGTAACCTCACGGGATTGCTTTCTCAGAGCTGCTGAAGATGTTGTGTTTAAACTCTCCATCATGCGCCTGTCTCTGTTCGTCCTCAGTATTTTCGACATCTGCTCTGGGGTGCTGAGTCTCCTGCTCGAAATTCAAAGCTAAACAGGTGAGGTTTCTTGCATTTGTGTGTGTGTGTTGCTACACTCACACAGCAGCAGAACACCGTTGGAATTGCTAAAAATAGTTCTGTTCATACATAGTTTGATTATGAAATAACTGACAACTAGGGGTGTAACCATACCCTCATGTCACGATTCGATGAACATGCCTAAGACTTTTGCACAATACTGTATACTTGCACTCCGTCACTGATTACATACATTTACAATAATGTAGGCCACTTTTTAATGGAACAAAAGACATTTGGCATTATCAGGACCCACAAAGATTCCCCCGTTGCATTATTATACATTGTATTCAACATTATATAATGTAGTTTGATGTAGTACTGACACTAAAACTCTGTAAACGTGATTTATTTTCTCACAAAACTTTCATTTTGGGTTTAAATAAACACAATACAGATCACTATCCACGATACATATTGTTGCATTTTTGTATTGCGATATATTGAGACACAATATATTGTTACACCCCTATTGACAACTGATTTGAAAGCACAGAAGTTAAGACAGCCATAAACATTTCTATTGTAATTTTGCTGTTGTTCGAAATAAAATTATTATTATTAAATAAATAAAAATATTTTAAAGTTCAATAGTATAATTACTAGTAATACATTTTCTCTTTAGTTTTTGTTGTAATAAAACAAATAGTAGTTTAAATATTGTATTGTCATATTGAATGGGTTCCATAAAACTAAAAAAACAGGCTTTTTCATTACTATTTACACCCGGTTAAATGGCACCTTTCTTTGCTGTATATTCTGAATGAGAGAGAAAGCTCATATAACATGAATGGGCTTCATTATCAAAGAGTGAGTATTATTCACTTCATATAGACGTGTACATGTGTAGCAGTGAGAGACTATGTGGGGTAGATGGTAACCCCTTTTGCCTGTTATTCCAGGAATTTGAGTTTGGATGATTTAAGGTAAGTGTATTTATGGAGGTTAAAGTGGCTGTTGTCCAGTGCTCTCACTGCATGCCTTATAAAGCTGCCTGAAAGCCATACAACGCATCTCAGTGTCATGAGGAACATTTACACCGTTTGATAGGAGGGGCAATATATCAGATATTTACAATATAATCAATACTGCTTTTGTGGCAATATGAATATAGTAAATATCATGATGATTTTAACAAAATTTTTACTTAATTTTTTACTGCGTCTGAACTGAAGGTTATGGAATGTTACATTAATTGAAAATATTAACCCTTTTAAACCTTTTCAGAACAAATGTTTTTCATAACAAATTATTGTCAAAATATCTGTACAGTGGGTTCAGAGTCTTAGACCACTACTATAAAACACTACTAAAAATAATTAGTTTCAAGTTGAATTAAAAAATTATGTTGACATGAAATCTCTTCTTGTTTTACTAGAAGCATCAAATTAAGCTGACATGAACTGAACCTCCGGCATGCTCTGAGAATGTCTTGTGTGATTCAGTGGAAACAATGTCCAGATCCTAAAACTTCTAATCATTTACTAATGTTTACATGAATAAAATACCAGACTTCCCATGTGATCTCAGACTTTTGTTCCCCACTATATTTTCACTATATGAAATATTATCTGATTACTTTTTTTTCTTCTCAGTTATATTGCCCAGCCCTATTCTATATTTAAAGAAAGTTTAAAGAAAGTAAAAAAAAAACACTTCATTTTTTTCATTTGGTTATTTTGTTGTCACATCAGAAGGATTCTAGGAGATGGTTTTTACATTTTTCTTCTGCCAATTTTTCCAGCTGGATGTCAGACTAAACACAGTGTGAAAAGCGTGCTGTTAAGTCAGCTGCCCATTTCTGAACTCAAAACACCTCAAAAATGGGTTGGAATATCACAACAGTCATCTGACTTTGCTGAAATCTTGACACTGTAATTGAGGATCTCTCACACTGAACACTTAATTTGGAAGATGGTTGATCAACTAAGCGACTGCCTCTTAATTTTTCCCACTGATCCCATCATGTTTTGAAATGCCCTGTTTTGGCATCGAATGAATGTGGAACAGGAGCTCACCATCTTGCTGTAGCTTTATAGCACATCATACAATACAAATTGTTTCAAAGCAGCTTCACAGTTCTAAACCATAAAATAAAAATGAATTATTTATGAAAAGACAGCTGCAAACGGCTCTTCAGGAGACAGTAGTGTAATGATTCAGCACAGTTTAGTTCAGTGTGGATTTCATTCAGTTCAATAACAGTGTCAATGTTGCAACGTCCGTCAGTAAAAAAAAAAAACTCAGTTCAACTGTAAATCATCTGTACAGAAGACAATAGTGTGATTATTCAGCTCAAGTCAATTCAACAGTGCAGGATTTATACAGTACTTGTACTTCAAACTAAAACGAAGAACAAAATGTCATTTTGAACAAAATCAGGCCAAAATGAAGTCATTTGGAGTTCGTTTCTAGAGTTTGAAATAGCTTTCCAGAATAGTTCGCTCTGACTGGTAAACTCCTTCGAATTACCGTTGGTCTGTGATAGGTAGTTGTGGATCTGAGGCTTCTTTGACATGGAAATATTCTCCAGTTAATTTCTTCTGTTGATATAATCCATCATTCAACTTTAACCAGTCCATTACAACAGTTTGCTGTTTGTGCGGTCACTATGGTGGCTATTTTGTCCAGTTTTTATTTCACGGAGCTTCATGTAAACTGAAATAAAACAGAAACAGTCCATAATTGTGTTGCCTATTGTCTTTTCCTTGGTGAGTGTGACAGGCTCACTGTCTGAAGGGGGCAACAACAGCAACAACAGCTGCTAAGTGTGCCCCCCCAATCCAAATCGAGTTGTTTCGAGTCCGCTAGTGTGGCTGCGGCTTTTATCAAGGAGTTTGTGGAGCTGTTAACATTCTCTCCCTGACCTGTCTTGTAACCAGACCTTTGATTTCCTGTGGGGACATGAAGTCCGGATAATATAACAGTCACAGATCTGTGGAGAGAGAACTCAAATGCAGAATGAGTTTACAGGTTTATGGACAAGTTGGCAGACAAGACAAAAGATGGCAGGAGAAGAGGTGGTCACAGTCCAAAAACAGTAGACAGGGAATGATGAACAATGAGGAGCACATGGCCAACTTAAACTAAGACAGAGAACAACAATCCAATCAGATTGCCCGACTACAACATAATATCCATGAGTCAGAAAAAAACTGTGTTGATGAAATTAGAGCTTGTGAGAAAGAAGTATGTGTTGGATTTGCCAAAGTTTAAAAGGTCAGAATCAAATGTTTTCCACAGATTTTTTTTAAATTGAGGTTCATAGAAGCATGCAAACTACTGTAGATATATTCAAGGACTTTGTTAAAAAAAATACAAAAAAATCCCTCTGAGAAAAAAATATCTGTATTTTTATCTTTTGGACGGACAGTAATTCTTCTCACAGTAAGTCTACATGCATTTCTGCTAGTGTTTTCTGAACTGTTCTCGGCCAGAATGAGCTGTTACTGTCAGGGTTCTCATCTGCGGTTCTGTCTGTCTTGTTTTGTTCAATGTTTTCTTTGTTTGTCTTCTGCTTGAGCACATGGCTCTGTCTTTGTTAAAGTTGGAAGTGGAAAACATTTGATTCTGACCTCTCAAACTTTGGCAAATCCAGCACCTACTTCTTTCTCACAAGCTCTTGTATCATCAACACAGTTTTGTTCTGAACCATGGATATTACGGTGTAGTCGGGCAGTCTGGCTGGATCAGTTTTGTTTGCAATAGGATTTAGGCGGTCAGCGAATGGCAAATGCCATCTGAAGCTGAAACTAACTGCTGACTTACATGGCTACAGACACTAGATCCTTTTTTTTCTTCAAATGTTCATGTAAACGAATGAGTAATGAATGATCATTTGATGTGCATTTGAATCTGTGTTCTCCCATCTCCAGGTGTCCTTTTAGTGCTGATGTGTATGTTTTTTTTTTCTTCTTTTTTCCCCCTCATTATTTGTGCTGGCATGCTTATTTGCTTCATTTAGACTTGACAGCATCCCTTTGGCCAGGAATTATGTCACTGGCCACAGGTCTCCAGTGGTCAATTCCAGAGCCTCACCCACATCTGTCATAACACGTCGCCCTACAGTATCACCAGCCCTCCCCAGGAAGTAAGTCTGGGGTGGAAGATGTTCCCATGCTCATCTTAGACCAGTTTGCCTGTCAGAAAGTATTTTCTGGAGATAAAACTGGTCCGAGTTCTGCACAGGCAACAGGATTGCTGCATGGATTTACTGGACTGTCTGCATTGCCTTGCATTGTTTGAGCCTGTATCTGTATTGCTCATGTTCTTAGGTAAACCTATCATTTCCTGTGATTATGATTTGTTGAGTTATATACCCTGTCATTGGTCATGTGACTTTGGTGCAGTGTCGTGTGCTGTATGTGTTTTTTTTTTTAAGCAACCATTCAGAATTTGTGACCGCTGTGTGTTTTTGCGCACAGGAACACGTCGAAGCGTGGCGAGTCATTTGGGATCAGCCGAATTGGCAGCAAGATAAAGGGTGTGTTTAAGAGCAGCACGATGGAGGGCGCAATGTTACCACAATATGCCATGATTGAAGGAGAAGACGACACGGTGAGACAAAACATTTAGAAACATGCTGACACTGAACAGTTTCAAAACTAGTGTTGTCACAATACCAATATTTCAGTAGTCAATACCAGTACCAGTAAAATTTCACAGTGCTCGATACCAATTTCGGTACCGTAGCAACAACTGTTGGAACTATTTAAGTATTTTCTTTAACTATGTGAAAATAAAAAAGAATATTTTAAAAGGGTCATGACATGAGAAGTCAAATTTTCCTTGATCTTTTGACATAAAAGGTGGTGGGGGGGGGTTGTTAACCGTCTCGCCCCCTAAGGAGCCTGACGACCAGGTCGTGCTTCCCAACTAATTTGCCATCTATGTGGTCGTGATATGTTGAAATAGCGGCAGCATGTACTTTGAGGGTGGAGGGAGACAGCCTTCGCTCCAACCCTTGCTGCAAGAAGGAAAGCACGGACCCTATTGAACATCTTCGGGGGTCCTCTCGGCGAGAAGAACACCACTCAACGAACAGGTTCCACTTCAAGGCGTTCGCACGTTTCGTAGACGGCGCTCACGCAGAAGTGATGGTGTTAAGTACCTTGGGGGTAAGTCACCTAGAACCTCAATAGGGCCATAGGGTGCCCCGTCTCTGAGTCAGAAAGTCCTTCCTCAGAGTAATGGGCCAGGGCCAATAGGGAGCCACCAGAAGGACCTGCTCCTCGTCCTCCCTGACTTTGCATAGTGTCTGCGCAAGTAGGCTCACTGGGGGAAACGCATATTTGCGGAGGCCTCGGGGCCAGCTGTGTGCCAGTGCATCCGTGCCGAGTGTTCCCTTGGTCAGGGAGTAAAACAGCTGGCAGTGGGAGGTCTGCAAACAGGTCTACCTGAGCCTCTCCGAACTCTCTCCAGATCAGCTGAACCGCCTGGGGGTGGAGACGCCATTCTCCCGGGAGCACAGCTCGTGATAGCTTGTCGGCCACACGGTTGAGCACACCGGGGACATACATGGCTCGAAGCGACCTCAGATGCTTCTGACTACAGAGGAGGAGATGGCGGGCGAGTTGCGACATGCGACGGGAGAGTAGACCACTTTGTCGGTTGATGTACACAGCGGTCGCAGTGTTGTCCGTACGGACTAGCACGTCTCTGCCCTGTAGCGGCTTCTTTAAGTGTCTCAGAGCGAGACGTACTGCTAGCCACTCAAGGCAGTTGATGTGCCAATGCAGTTGGGGGCCCGTCCACACCCCTGACACTGCATGCCCGTTGTACGTGGTACCCCGGCCGATGGCAGAGATCTATGAACACCACAGCATGCCTGGACACCTGAGTGTGCTGTGCAACACTTACCTGGTTCTACAGGGCAGGAGGTGCAGGAGGCGGCTTGGTTCTCGAACCGCACACTGCTGCCCGCTGGCGATAGAAGAGGCAGATGAGAGTGGTGAGGATTCTCTCATCCCACTACTCTCCGGGCCCTCTTCAGACCCAGGGATAGAGGAACTGCTCTTTTTTGTTGTTGTTGAGAATTTGGGTACCACTGTGACTCCAATGGTGAAACAGAATTTAAATTCAAAGATTCATTTCCCGGCCCTCCACCTGGAGAGCAGCTCCACCCATCTCCAGGTCATCTCAGGGGTGACTGTTTCACCGACCACTTAAACAGCGGCTGAGACAGGCGGTGTTATCCTCCTGCAGCAGACACCGTAGAGCAGACTGTCCCGGAGTTTTTTTTTTTTTTTTTGCAGGGGATGACACCCTTGGCGAGGAGTAGACTGAGGGATGGCCCTCGTTGATCTCCACGGTCTCCCAGAGTGTCGAGCAGACCTGCAGCTGTGCTTTTACGCACAAGCAGCGGCTGGCCAACAACAGAGGGGACTCAAGCTTTCCGGAGAAAGAAGAGTCAACCGGCGTGCCGACGTGGTCATGTTCCCAAGCAAAAACATGAACCACCCACGAACACAGCCTCACATGTTTCCCAGGCATGCGAGACAGGAATCGTGGCCGTCAGTGAGGACAGGAAACAACCGCGTCCAGAAACACATTGGTGGAATGTCATCTTTAGAAAGATGCAATTCACACCCATATAAGCTCTTTCAGGGGAATGCTCTCCTTGGTACTGAAGCACGCAGGGGAACGGTTGCAGCGAACACAGACAGGAAATCTTCTTGGCGGACTTACCAGCCGTAAGAACGGCTATTCAGCGCTCTTGGCGCACTGTTACCAGCTGTGAAAACAGCCTTTTTGTTTTGCTCAGTAAAACAAAAACAAAAGAGAGAAAGAAAGAAAGTCGACCCCGCTGCTGCGCTGTATCGCCCGCACCAGACACGAGAGATCCTCCTGAAGAGCTTGCTCGTTGTTTGATCACTCAGTAGATTAAACAGCATCGAAACACTCTGCTCCTCAACAAAAAACTGAAGTGCAGTCGCACCTGCTGCTCATTAAATACCCGCGCTGCGTGGCTGAACAGCTGATGCAAATGATTGCACGCCAATGTGCATTGGCTCGTTTAGTTTCACTCAAAGTAGATTGGGCTCTCTAGCGAGATTCCTATCCGTCGGTCACGACGTTCGTCGAGAGTGACCGACTGATAAGGGAACAAACATAAAACAAACACAACAGACCGACTGTATATAAAGGCTATTCATATGACCATGTTTAAATGAAAGAATTTATACTTACATTTTGATACGCTACTTCACATAGGAAGAACAGACTTGCCAACTTACTGACCTGATGCAGACACATAGCTCAAGTGGACTGATATCGTCTTAATCTGGGGTGTGGTTTACATGAGGTAAACGTACAAATAAAAGGGGCAGTTTGTAATCTGCCCCAATGGCTCTCTGACAGCCCGATGCGGTTCCATTTTTTACCACATATTTACATTGGAAACCTGTGGGGCGCTGTAGGGGAGGGATGGCATTTTTATATATATCCTGCTCACTTTACGACTTAAAATAAACTAGAAAATGCTGAACACAAACATATTTACAATTTATTATTAATTCAGTGTATTTATCCAAAGGTCTATCTTTGGATAAATATATTTTTTAAAAAATCCATGCCATGGCCCCTTTAAATAAGTTCATTATTAATGCTAATTATAAGTAAATATTATATTCAAGCGTTTGCATTTAGCATGTTAGTCTGCTTTTATAATGTTTTGAATGGAATGAAGTGGATTTTGACAACCTTAAACCATTTTGATTTGCCATTGATTTCTCAAATTCAGCATTTGCTTTTATACTCAATGCTTTAAAAACATATTGTAAAAATAAACTTTTACAGAGCGTGCACACAAACACGCATTCGTTTTTTAATTGGCATTGGAATCTATTTTGGTGCTAAAAATAATTGAAATGGCTGGCTGAACATTTGCTGTTCTGTGTGGTGAGGTGGAGGAGGCAGTGATGGTGTTTGAGGACGACTCTCCAATGCCTGTGGAGGGGGTTGGAACTCCAGGATCATCCCGCAACCTCTCCGCTTGGACCATCTCAATCCCTTATGTGGATTTTTCTGAGGACGAGGTTAAGAAAGAGCGCAACCCAGTCTTCTGCATCGACGTGGAACGCCACGACAGGAAGAATGGTGAGTTTCAAAACTACATTTAGACTAAATAAATAAACATTTTTTTATCCGTCAATGTCCTGTGAGAACAGGGCCACTTTGTGAAAGCTCTTGTTTGTTTTGCAGTGGGGCATGAGACCGAGAGCTGGTCTGTGTACAGAAGATATGTGGAGTTTTACGTGCTTGAATCTAAACTCACAGAGTTTCATGGTAAAGTTAATTATTGTCTCTCTTTTCATGACTGAGCCTACATGTCTGTGGTTTATTTATCTAGTTTGATTTTGTATTACAGGCCCATTCCAGGATGCTCAACTTCCTTCCAAAAGAATCATTGGACCAAAGAATTATGAATTCTTGTCCTCCAAACGAGGTGAATTTGAGGAATATTTACAGGTAATTTACATGACCTTGTACACTTGATTCATCTTATTAACAAAGTATAAACATCATTCGTCTGCTATAAGGTTACATCAGTAAAATCAGTACTTCTAAATTTATAAAAGTAAATTACAAGCTCAGAGTCTCTAGCAGTGTGAGTTATAACATTACAACTAGTTAAATGCTAAATGGATATTAAACAAGGTAGAAAAATATTAACAATTTACTTAATGGCCTGGTTTCACAAACAGGGCTTAGATTAAGCCAGGATTAGGCCTTAGTTCAATTAGGACATTTAAGCATCTTTAATAAATATGCCTTAGAAAAAACATTACTGATGTGCATCTTAAAACAAAACAATGGCAGTGACATATTTTAAGATATGCCAGTGCAAGCTGCTTTCAGTTAAAACAGCTCAAACAGATTTTAGTCTGGGACTAAGCTTAAACTTTGTCTGTGAAACGGGGGAATATGTGAAAAGAAAAGGTGATCTACAATATTTACACAGAGATAGACACAAGAATTTTCCAAAGGGCTTTTCACACTGCGTTTAACCCCAGGTTATCGTCATACTAAAACCCGATTTTTACCCCGGGTAAATTACCATTTCATACTTGTAATTTAGATGTGGGGTTAGTACTGCTTTTTACCCAGGAGTATGACTTTTACAGTGTTAACCCTGCATTGCGATGCCAAACGTGTGAAGTGTGAATCTATGCAGTGTTAGAATGTTAAGGCTAGATGCTAGCAAAAGACAACCAATCGTGTGCCTCATATTCATGTGATTTGTACAGTCACAGAAACACTCCATGTTGTATAAAAAGTCATTACAGCATTTGATGAGAAAAATGTCAAATGGCAGCGGAAAAAAACGTCAATTGGAATGAAGAAGAGACCGTTTTGTTCTTATGTTTACAGTCCGAAAGATTCATTCAGAAAAAAAACATTGATAGTACAGTCAATAGTATAATATAAGGATGCACAATGCCAGGGTTAACTATTTCAAGTGTGAAAAGCCCTCAAGTGTGTTAATTTGATGTAATGTAATTTAATGTAAAACATTTTTTTCTGTGTGTTTTCTCCAGAAACTGCTGCATCACCCTGAACTGAGTAACAGCCAGCTGTTGGCAGATTTCCTTTCTCCCCACAGCATTGAGACGCAGTTCAATGATAAAGCGCTAGATGTCAACCTAGGTAGGCTGAACCTTCCTTAATCCACATAATCTGCTTAACTACACTACAACTCTAGTGGTCATTATATAAAACGCAAAGAAAAAAACCTATACATGAGAAATTGCTTAATAACTTAACATCCTTCACTGAAAATATACACAAGCTTAAAGTAATAGTTCACTTAAATGAATTTAAAAATCACCCTCAAGTTGTTAACCAAACAGTTAATAGGCCCCATTGACTTCCATAGTTTTTTTTTTTTTCCTACTATGGAAGTCAATGGGGTCCATCAACTGTTTGGTTACCGACATTCTTCAAAATATCTTCCTTTGTGTTCAGCAGAAGAAAGAAAATCATACAGGTTTGAAACAACGGGCCAGTAAATAATGACATAATTGTAATTTTTAAGTGAACTATTCCTTAAACAGAAAATATTCTGTTTTTTTTTGTCAGGCAATAATTTGCAGACTCGCATTAAGCTACGCAGTTGCGGGCTCCACTTGAATAAGTAGCAATGGAAGCAAAGCAGATCCAAGAGAATAAAAAAAAAAAAAAAAGAGAATTAAAAACAAAATAAAAGGAAGGAAAGAAAGAGAATTACAGTGTGGGAGGGTTTTAGTGAAGTAGTTAACCAGGATGAATCAAGTTCTGAGTATGTGATATGTAACGGCTGTTAAGCGCTGTATAGGTCTATATGACAAACAAATAAAAATAAACATATCCAGCCTTTTCTTGGGCTGAACGTATTTAATATGTGTGTTCGGGAGGTTGCAGTGACGGAAACAGTGAAAATTTAAGTTGGAAGGGGTGAAGCCAGTGTTTAGGCTATTAAGGAAATGTAATTTTGTCAAACAAGAACTTTTACTTTAAATAAATGTTGATTTAAAAGAAGCCTACTTTAGTGTAATATATCATCACCATGCGAGCGTGTTGTGGGACGCAAAAACGAAGCCGAAAGGCATTTTTGGTGGACATCTGAATATACGTAGCATTATCTCAAAGACCGAACAACTTGAACATTTACTGACGGACTCAAACATCGATTGCTTGTGCCTCACAGAGACTTGTTTAACCCCAATAACCCCTTTATCTGTTTTTAATATTCCAGGGTATAATGTGTATAGACGGGACAGAAGGAAAGGGAAAGGGGGTGGAGTCCTGATATATGTGAAAGACAGCATTCAAAGTCAGCAAATAGTCTTTCCGGAAAATAATTTGGAATGCGTGGGGGAAAACTTACACTATCCCCCCAAATGTATTTTGCTGTCCTTTGCAGTCTACCGCCCTCCTACTGCCACACATTAATTTTAGGATTGTCTAAATGTTATACTTAAACAATATGGAAATTCTTATGGGTGATTTTAACTTAAACTGGTAACATAAAACACGTAGGAAAAAGCCGAAACTTTTCAGATGACGCAGATGATCCATAAGCCCACAAGAATAACAAAGTCTTCACAAACGCTTTTAGACTTAATTTTCACAAATAAACCAGACAGAATTAGAAAGATTTATAACCTCATCACTGGGTTATCAGATCATAATCTTACTCTGGTCTCCAGAAAATTGTCAAAAACACGCTTTAAAAATCAGAACTCAATGAAGGGGAAATCCATGCCTTTTATCGCTCCAAAGGACATGGCCTTCATTGAAAATGAAATAAAGCAAATAAACTGGCATGACACCATTGGTAGTATGCCCTGTGAGCCAGCCTGTGCTGATTTAATGTCGACCATTAAAGGCATTATATTAAAATACACCAGGAAAAGGGGCAAGAAAACAAATAAAAAATATAATCTACCCTGGTTTAACACAAATCTCTGGGAATTAATGAAAAAAAGGTATGCTTCTTTGAAAAAGTTTTAAAATCAAAATTAAATACTGATCATCTGATTTTTAAAAGTTTAAGAAATAAAGTCACACAACAACTTAGAAAGGCTCGAGCAAATTTCTTCCTCAATGTTATTAGTCAGGCAAAAGGAAACTCTAAAAAGTTATGGAAGAGCATTGACAAATTACTTGGAAGGGAAAAATCAGCAAATAAACATTTAAAACTCATGGTGGATGGCTGTATCCAGGATGATGACCAGATTATTTGGGAATGTTTGAATGATTATTTTATAAATTCGGTACGAGAATTGAGTCTAAGTTTACCAAAAATAACCTGTGATGATTCTGCTTTCAAGTTTTCCTTAATCAACACAGGGAAAGTTGAAAATGTAATTTCACTTCTATCTAATAGTAAAGCTAAAGATATATATGGTTGTGATACAGCTTTTCTTAAACAACACAAGACATCTATTATGATACCTCTAGTGATGATTATAAACAAGTCTTTTAACGAAAATATTTTTCCCAGTGTACTTAAGCCTGCCATTGTCACCCCGTGTATAAATCTGGGGATACTCAAGTGGTCTCTAACTACCGACCCATCAGTATTCTCCCAGCTGCATCAAAGGTTATCGAAAACGTTGTGGCAGAACAACTAATAGCACATCTGGACTCTTACGTCCTTTTTCCATCCTATGCAATTTGGTTTCAGGAAAAAACATTCCACTGAAACTGCATGCTGCTACTTCCTTGAGGAGATTAAAACTTGCTTAGATCAAGGAGGAGTGGTGGGAGCAGTCTTCTTAGATTTACGCAAAGCCTTTGATACAGTTAACCATGAGGTACTGATACACAAACTGGCCAAATACGATATCTCCACAAATGTCCAAAATTGGATAAAATCCTACTTGATAAATTTAAAACAATGTGTGCAAATAAATGGCACAATGTCTACGTCTCTTGTCTCTACTGTGGGAGTACCACAGGGGTCAATTCTAGGGCCACTGCTGTTTTACTTATATATTAATGACCTGCCTTCGGTCTGCAAGGGCATAAATATTGTTATGTATGCTGATGACACAGTATTATATACCCATGGGAGAAGTGCAACAGACGTAGCCAAAAAATTATCAAGTGTCATGAGCAAGGTCAGTGACTGGTTACATGACTCATTCCTCACATTAAATGTTGAAAAAACTGTAACTATGTTCTTTACAAACCGGTCTATACTTAAAACTTATCCGGAAATTTTTGTAAATGGCCAACATATAAAACATGTAGATACATTAAAATATTTGGGGGTAACTCTAGATTCGACACTTAGCTTTAAAGGTCATGTTAAAAAATTGTGCAACAAATTGAAATTTTATTTAGTAAATTTTAGATACATAAGAAACTCTCTCACCACTGAAGCATCCAATACTTATTTAAATGCAATGATCATCCCCCACCTTTTGTACTGCATTACATCCTGGTCTCAGGCATGTAAAACAGTCATAAAACCTTTAAGTCAAGTATATTTGTATAGCGCTTTTCACAATACAGATTGTATCAAAGCAGCTTCACAGTATTACATTAAAATAATACAACAAGGTTTGTTTCTAGTAGAATTTATTGATTGATAAAATAAAATTAAATATCCCCAACTGAGCAAGCCAAAGGCAACAGTGGCAAGGAACCGAAAAACTCCATCAAGTGAGCTAATGGTGTCCTAAAACTCCATCAGGTGACCTAATGGAGAAAAAAAAAACATTGGGAGAACCCAGGCTCAGTCGGGGGCCAGTTCTCCTCTGGCATTTATGAGCTAGAGGCCGGATTGTAGTTTGAACTGTAAGATAAAAAATATGATATGAATGCCTGCTGAAGAGATGCGACTTTAATCTAGTTTTAAACTGGGAGAGCGAGTCTGAGCAACGAACAGTATCAGGAAGACTATTCCAGAGTTTTGGAGCCAAATGTGAAAATGCTCTCCCTCCTTTGGTGGTTCTGGATATCCTAGGTATGACCAAAAGCCTTGAATTTAGTGATCTTAAAGAGCGCGATGGATTATAGGGCGATAGAAGATCCGTTAAATAGACTGGATCTAAGCCGTTTAGGGCTTTATAAGTCAGTAGCAATACCTTGTAATTAATACAGAACTTTATAGGTTACCAATGCAGTGATGATAAAATCGGTGTTATATGATCATATTTTCTTGATCTCGTAAGAACTCTAGCGGCGGCATTTTGGACTAACTGTAGCTTGTTTATTGAGGATGCAGGACAACCAGCTAATAAAGCATTACAGTAATCTAGTCTCGAGGTCATGAATGCATGAACTAACTTTTCTGCATCAGAAACTGATAGCATATTACGTAGCTTAGCAATGTTTCTAAGGTGGAAAAAGGCTGTTTTTATAACATATGAAATATGATTATCAAAAGACAGGTTGCAATCGAGTATAACACCCAGGTCTTTTACTGTAGAGGATAAAGTAACAGGACATCCTATGATGTTAAAGTTGTATTGTGCGAGGTTTTGTGGGCGGTTTTTTGAACCGATAAGTATTACCTCTGTCTTGTCTGGATTTAATAAAAGAAAATTACGCGTCATCCAATCTTTTATATCTTTAACACACTTTAAACTAAAAATTTAGCGTTTTCATCCGGCCGTGATGAAATATATATTTGAGTGTCATCAGCATAACAATGGAAACTAATTCCATGTTTCCTTATAATATTTCCAAGTGGCATCATATATATTGAGAATAACAGAGGGCCTAATACAGATCCCTGCGGCACTCCATAGTTTACTGGAGTTATGATAGATTTTTCTCAATTTAAATAGACAAAATGGTAGCGGTCAGATAGGTATGATTTGAACCAGCTTAATGCTTGTCCTTGAACACCAGTATAATTTTGTAGTCGATTTAAGAGTAATGTGTGATCTATAGTATCGAACGCAGCACTAAGATCAAGTAAAACTAGTATTGAGATACAGCCTTGGTCAGAAGCTAAAAGTAAATCATTTGTGATTTTAACGAGTGCGGTTTCAGTGCTATGATGCGGTCTGAATCCAGACTGAAACTTTTCATAGATATCATTTTGTTGCAAGAAAGAGCCCAGTTGAGCGGACACCACTTTTTCTAATATTTTAGACATAAATGGAAGATTTGAAATGGGTCTATAATTTGCTAGGTTATTATGATCTAATTGTGGTTTCTTAATGAGAGGTTTTATAACTGCCAGTTTAAATGTTCTTGGAACATGACCTAAAGATAAAGACGAGTTAATAATATTGAGGAGAGGCTCTTCCACTACAGGTAACACTTCTTTCAGTAGTTAAGTTGGTATAGGATCTAATAAACATGTTGTTGTTTTAGATGAAGTGATACGTTTATTTAACTCTTTTTGTTCTATAGTTGTAAAGCACTGTAATTGTTCTTGCGGGGTGATAATTGAAGCTGAATTATAAGGCGTGATTGAAGATTGAACGTTTACAATTGTGGTTCTGATGCTTTCTATTTTCTCAGTGAAGAAGTTCATGAAATCATTACTACTGAACTGTAACGGGATATTTTGTTCGGGTGACGTCTGTTTATTTGTTAGTCTAGCCACGGTGTTAAATAAAAACCTTGGATTGTTTTGGTTGTTTTCTATTAGTTTGCGGAGGTGCTCAGCCCTGGCCGCTTTTAGGGCCTTTTTATAACGTGACATACTGTCTTTCCACGCGATTCTAAAGACCTCTAAATTAGTTTGTTTCCATTTACGCTCTAAAATACGGGTTTCTCTCTTTAAAACATGAGTAGTATTGTTGTACCTTTAGAATCTTTGTATAAAAACTGTCTCAAGATCCATGACAAAAAAACACGTCATTACCATCACTGTCAAATACTCGTCAAATATGATATACTTAGTCTTGATAATCTAATAAAACACTCAAATGTGTCTTTTCTACATAAAATCATATATAGTGCTACTGCTTCCCCTCTGAAAAAGTTTGTAACACTCTGCTCCGAAAAAACAGTGTGAACAGAACAACTAGAAGTGTCACAAGGGGGAGTGTAGCTTCCCACAACGTAAAACCCAATTTGGGAGTTCCTCCTTCTCACGTGTGGCCATGAGGCAGTGTAATACCCTTCCCACAGAACATATCTTATGTACAGATTCTCACACTTTCTCATGCCTAACAAAGAGTTGGTTGTTAAGTAAGTTTGCACACATCTTTGAGATAATATATCTGTGTGTGTGTGTGCGCGTGTGTGAATGAGTGTCTAGAGTTGGATTGTACTCTAATGCAGTGTTTCCCAACCTTTTTTCAGTCAAGGCACCCTTTGAATTTTTTTTTTAAATGTGTGGCACCCTACACTAGTGTTGTCACGATACTATACCTTGAAATGTATCAATTTTCAATACCACAGGGAAGAACTGCCGTATAGGCCTACTGTCATATAGATATTTTTAATATTATCAAAAACAAAATTGTCCATCCATTTAAAGTCTAGGAAATCATTAATTTCTTCTGAAGAGATCACTTTACATGATGACATATTTAATTGAGGCTTTTATTCATATATAAACATTGCTCAATTACCATTGCAAATCTCACCTAAATGTTTGCTCACTCAGTGTATTTGTGTTTTATATTGGGATAATTTTGTTATAATTGCACAAGATAGCTTGTTTTTAATATATTTTATGTAATAATTTCACAGTTAATATCCAAATTAATGTAGAAACAACATAAAGACAGTAGGCCTATATTTCAAATAATTGTTTAATGGCATCTTTTTATGAATGAAGTGTTATTTGATTCTGATGTCACTTCTACACATGTGGATCCCACACGCGTCCCATTTTCTCACAACCCTTAACGTTCATTTAAGACTTTATTTAACTAATTTAAGACTGCTCTCATGAGGATACTCAAAGCAAAAGCGTGAAAGAGAAGTCGATTCTGGCGCGCATCGTTCTGTGCGTCGTGTGTGTCGTGTGTGTCAGCATCACAGACAGCGCATTCTCTTTTGTATTTGATCGCTTGCATGGTTTAAAAGCATTTGCATGAAGAAGAACGTGATTATATAATGTAAGGCTAGCCAAAGGATGACAGAAAAAAACCCGGATGCTGCTTTAATTGTGTTAAATATTTTTAACGCGTTAAACTGAAAAACATTAATCGCACGCGTTACCGTTGGCGTTGACAGCAGCACGGACATAACCGATGTGTTTATGTGAATACGCGGCAAGACGGACGTTGTGACAAAGTTTTCGTGTATTTGACCGTAAGCACAACAATGAAAATAGGCAGCTTTATGTGGACACTGGGAATGAGACACGGGAATAAAATCACGCGCAAGCGCAACCTCCGCAATTCAACGCCGAAAACTTATGATTCGCATTTTTATTATAAATTTGTGCGCATTATTTGTTGTTATTAGAGACTTCCGACGATCCGAGATTGATAGTAAAAAAATTGAGATGGAGTTTTTACACGGCACCCCTGCTCTCGCCAGAAGGCACCCCGGTTGGGAAACGCTGCTCTAATTTGCCTAAGATGCTACTGAACTGTTTAAGTGTGGTTGCTGGAGAGGGAGGAGACAGAGAGTAAATGGGCTGATGGCCTCCCTGTTTCTGTTTTTTTGCAAACCTGTTTGTTTGTAATTACAATGGACATCACTTTATCCATAATCCTGTGAAATTTCTATTTTAAAATCGTAAAAAAAATAAATAAAAATAAAAATTGTCATACCTGCCCAGGGACTACAGGTGGAAATTAGCAATTGTTGCTATAACCTGGCCCAAGACATATTCTCTTGTTTAACAAGTTTAATGTTTATTTGGGCATTGTCCCTGTTTCAAATAAAACAATTTCCATTCCTTTTCCATTTCCATACCATATCATACCATATCATCACGTGTAACACTGAGAATTAGAATAATTGTAATGCGGCAGTTGGGTGCGGATATCTAAATCTGAGAAAATCATAGGTTCAGGTGGGTGGTGGCGGGTGGATGGATGTTTTGCAACCTCAGTCCCAAAGGCTTTACAGTGAACACAGTGCATTGGATGGATGGTGGATGTACGGCTTACAAAAGAAATCTCTGTGTTCTTTTCATCCTCTCTCGACTCTTCAGCTCTTTACATTTTGCACACTAGTTAGCTCCCTGTCACGTGACAACGGAGCGCAGTGAAAGGGAGTGATTGACGGCTAATATTAACCAATCTAAAATCTGCTTTAAAGTTAAGAACGTAAAGAGGAAGTTTGAATTGGTTATGTGATAAAATGGTGGACCGGTCACTGTATCAGCTCACTGCAGCCAAATACTGCCAACGTTTTGTTCAGAAATTAAAACAGGACGCACCTCAATTATTATTTGCACAGATACTACCAAATATATTCTGAGGTTGCACAGATAAAATTTCGGGAGCATATGCGACCAAAATGTTCGTTATTTCGAGCTTTGCAGAACATCTGCACCCTTGTATGCCGTTTTAGGTCAGCTGCCTCTGTGCTTTACTAGAATTCATTCACATTTAAATTGACTGATTTGGGCATGTCACACAATTATAATTGAAAAGTATATTTTTACTAATATAATAAATTGAAAAAATCCTCACTAGGGATGGCCGATATGGACTTAAAACTATATCACGGTATTTTCTGGTATTTATTGCGATAACGATATCAATGACGATATAAATATGGTACCATTCACCACTGTTTTTGGCTACAAGTGATAGCTGCATGTAGTCTTGAGAGCCTCGGAAACACGAACACTGATCTAAAGTAAAACATACCCATCATCAAATAGGCTCCTAATATACATAAAAGAATAAAACAAACTGTAAACATCCAAACACCAGCCCTTGCAGAAATGGAAAAGTTGCAGATATACATTTCTTCTGTAAAAGTGCAGATAATGTTTAAATAGTGCAACTGTACTGAAAAACATCAGACAATAATAATTCAAATCAATTACAAGTTTGAAATGTAAAAAAAACGAACAATAATACTGATAAGATAATAATACCTACTACAAATTCTATTACTAATAACAATATAAACCGCACTAAGGATTGATGAGCTGGGTTCATGAATATTAATCACTTATGCGTTTGCGCATTAGTTTCTGCTTGCTCATAAAGGTTGAATAATTCTAAATGAACTCCATTATTTTTTACAGGAAAATACAACTAATTATATTGTTTACATGTAGAGCATCAATTCTGTTCAATGTGAGAAACACTGAGCACTCTTAGTAAACCGGCAGCGAGTCGGGCGCCTCACACTGGTGTTTACTGTGTGTCAGATACACTGTGCATTCATTAGGATGAACTGAAACAGTGCGCTTTACCAGTTCTAGATTGTAGAGGTTGTTCCTCGTTTAGCGACAAACTCCCCCTCACACGCTTCACGTACACCTTCCGCCATAGTTGATTTCGCTCTGCACGTGAGCTGCGAATGGGTCAAAACAGAAATACGTCATCAACTAGGCTTTATCTAGCCTGGGTTTCCCCATGCTGCCTTGCACGCAGAGCGATTTTATTCACGCTGCTAGGCAGCCTGGATTCCATGGACCAGATTTTTGCCTCAGCGAGGGAACCAATCACAGAACGGGGAGGGAGCAGCAGGACGATGACGACGTCTATGCGACACACCGAAGCAGTTTGTTTATATCTATGGATCCAACATGGCAGCAGACGCGAAGTTACCTTTCGATGCAGCCTTAGATAGTGTTCTAAGTAGTTGAACACCATCGTGTACACAAATCTCTGACCCATCGTCTTCTTCCTCGTCGAATTTCTGTTGCTCTACATACATCATCTGGTATAATTGAAACGACTGGCTATGAGCTACGTACAGGCGCATTTGATAGACATTCGTAGCGCCCAATAAACAGCTCTGGGCATTCGTAAACCACGCCTCAAATACGAGAAAATGAACATGTGGTTCCCAGACCACGTCTCAATGAGACGAGGTCTGACGTTAGCCAGGCTAGGCTTTATCGTTATTATCGCGGGAAGTCTAATTCTTATTGTGAGTACCGTGATACAAACTGAACTGTGAGTAATTTGAACCGATACACTTACTGAGCACTTAATAGGAAAACAGTCCTCGCTTTGCTCTTAAAACATCTTGGTTACTGTTGTAACCCCTGTTCCCTGGTGGAGGGAACAAGACGTTGTGTGGATGTACGGACACTAGGGGTCACACTTAAGAGCCCCAAACACCTCTGATACTTTGAGAAAAGCCGAATTGGCGAGTCGAATTTGCATGCGACACTCCACCGGACATACGGATATAAAACTAGATGATGTGCATCTACTCATTCGGGTTTGTGCTAAGGAGCTGAGAGCGTGTCCCGGCCATTCAGTGGGATTCTGGGAAATCACTACAAATGGAGCATTTAGCTCAAGTACACGGGCTGACCTGAAATGTGCATACATCACAAGTACTGGGCCTGGGCTTAACATTATAGTGTTGCCCATTCAAGTGATGACTGATTGGTGTTAATAGCCTGACGTGTACCAAGACATTGGCACATTCCCCTTAACACCATTACGTCACCACTTCCAGCCTGGACTGTTCACACACTGCAGGTACAGTTCATGGATTAATGCGTTTGCATTAAGATTCATCAGACCAGGCTGTTTTTCCAGTGTTTCCATTTTTGGCAAACCTGTGCACACTGCTGCCTCATCTTTCTGTTCTTGGCTGACAGAGGTGAACCTGACTTGGTCTACTGCTGTTGTAGCATAACTGCTCCAAGTTTCCACATGCTGTGCATTATGTCTCGAGAACGGAAGGATTAACCAAAAACAATCTACATAAACTAACAAAAGAAATTAAAAACAATTACAGAAAAACAATTTATTTTCTTTTGAAAGCTGTAGGGAGGTGGTCCTGTTTTTGGCCAGACAAGGAGATGGTGTATGTATCTCCTTGTCTGGCCAAAACCAGGACAACCCCCCTACAGCTTTCAAATTAACTAACACAAAATGATTCAAATGTTTGGGTTAAAGAGAATCTCTTACAAGAGGACTAAAGATCATTTCTTTGGAATATTACAACAAGGAAGTCAACAGAAGGGACTGTTGCTCCAGTTCTCCACACTCCAAACATCTCAGCTCTGCCTTGTAACTCCTCCAGTGGACCAATCAGGATAGCAGTCATCAGTGAGATCACCAAATGATTGCTCTCCACCTGATAGTCTTTGTTTTAGAGAAAGAAAACAAACAGAACAAAGGGGCTATTTACACGACACCGTTTTAAACTAAAAATGTAAACATTTTGTATGCGTTTTGGCCGTACGTTTACACGACAACAGCGTTTTGGGAGCCTGAAAACGCAAACTTTTGCAAATGGGTTTCAAAGTGCAAGTTTTTGAAAATGGTCCCTGTGTAAACAACAAATACCCGAATCTCTGAGGACGATGACGTCATGCACATGCGTATTACGTGTTCAGTCTGTAGTGTTTCATCGCCATCTAATGGCCTGGTGTTACATAAGTACAGGCGGAAGCAACTGCAAGTAAAAAGACTCTTTATTAGAACAAAGTTCACTCAGGATGAAACTCAGGAGAATCAATGTTCACTAGTGAAGAAGCTCAGGAAACCGTGGAACATCAGGTGGTAGACAACTGATCGCACGCAGCAGACAGCAGGAGAGCGGTGACGATGGGACTGAGATGGTGAGATCGTGAGAGAAGAATCCAGAATCCAGAGAAAACGGGAAACACGAGGAACACAGGATCAGGCACGAACACGGGAAGCTTCGACAACGTTCTGACAAACACAAGATGAAAGACAAGGCATTAAGTAGGCTGGCTAGATCATGGAATGCAGTAACGCCCACATGAAACAATCAGCGCAAACGAGACACACACACACATATATACAGACACAAGACATGAGTAAGACAACAGATCGACCAACCGTGACACCTGGCAGCAGAATACAGCGTTTGTAGTCGTTTTTTTGCGGATCCGTGTGAATGGGGATCGTTTTGATGATGGTGTCGTCTGTGCGCAGAAAACTCAAAGGAAAAACTTCTCAGTTTTAAGCATATCGTTGTCGTGTAAACGCACCCAAAGAAAGCAGAGAAAAAAAACACTCCCACTTTTATACAAATCCTAGGATGTAACAAATGCTTACTCTGGAGTGTTTATCTGAGTTGAGCTTTGTGGTCTGCTCGCGAGTGTGGATTTGGTTTGAGTGTGTCAAATCAAATCCACCACACAGATCTTACCGTTTCCTTCAAATTCTGTCCTTCAAATACAATAGTATTTTTCATTATATTGGGAAGAGCACGAAAATGGTTACCATTAGGCTCCTGTCTGTCTGCGCACGACACCAACAGCACCTGCGTGAGCAGAGGTTTTCTGTCTCTGTTGCTAAGCCATATCTCTTAGATGAAGTAAGTTCACATCACTGATCATTATTCGCACGGAAATGTTTTCTCAGAACACGAGTTCTGCTGTTTAGAACACAATTCAAAGTGGAATTATCATGCGGCAAGCAATCATCGCTGTAGATAAAACATTAAAACACAGCATTCCACAGGAAAAGTGTTCAAAAAGTGCATTCCACAGGAAAAGTGCTTTCCTGTAGCTCAAACAGTAGAGCGTTGGCGCTTGCAATGCCAAGGTCATGGGTTCGATTCCCACGGAAAGCAAAAGCTGATAAGAATGTACAATGAAATGCAATGTAAGTGGCTTTGGATAAAAGTGTCTGCCTAATGCATAAATGTAAAAGCAGCGCATCCACTACAAATATTTATATTTAAATTCAAATAAATATATATTGTAGCCTAACTTCTGGATAATTGCTTCATGGAATTTCAGTGCTTAACTCCATTTAATGAGAGTGGTATACTTAATCTAAATGTGTTTATCAGATGTAAAGCAGTTTAAATCATTCTGTTTACTTTGCTCACTCAAGAGTGTGTGTGTGTGCGCGTACGGTGCGCACATATTTATGGCTAGTTTATTTTTTATAAAAAACGTATGCGTACGCAACATTTATACATCAGGCCCCAGGGACCTCGTTTATCAACAGTGCGTTGAAAAGGTTCTATATTTAGACCTACGGATGAAATTTAGAATGTGTCTAAGTACAAATAAATCCATGTTTATCAAACATGTGCACGTGGTTCTTACGCACACCAGTAAGAAATCATTGTTGATAAATCCCTCATTTTCTTAAGCACCATGCTCGTTCACGTTTATGGTCATTTGCATTCAGAAACGCCTCCAATGAACCATATACGCTCACAAACACCTCCCTTTATAAATCACGAGAATGTATTCACCAAAATCATGGCAAAGAGGGCGGAAAAGAGAAACTTCTCAGAAACAGAAATTGACGTGCTGGTGAGCCAAGTGGAAGAAAACCACAAAGTGCTATTTGGGCCACTCACTTCAGACATAAACAAAATAAAAAATTGTACCTGGGAGAAAATAACGGCTGCTGTTAATTCTGTTGGGTCAGAGGAAAAAACACCGCCAGAAATAGCAAAGAAAGGGTTTGACATTAAAACCGCTGCCAAAAAAAGGTTACAACACACAAATTGGAAATATCTGCTACTGGAGTAGGACAAAAAACACTTGAACTATGTGATTAGTAATAGAGTATTTACAATTAAAGGACCCAGGAAACACGCGGCAGCACAGCTGTGCTTATATTTACACACATTCCTACATGTAAGTTCAAGTTGGTAGATGCTACAGTTTGTGTGAAACTGTTCTTGCGTACTCATTTCGCACACATCTGTGTGTATGCACTGGTGATTAATGAGGCCCCTGGACTTTTAGCATTTAGGGGAGGAAACTAGGTGGGAGATTTACATGTCGGTCTCTGGATGAAAGGGAGGATCCTGTAAAAATTACTATCTTGCAAGAACATTATGTTTTCAGTCATGCATACCATTATTGGAAGCTTTCTTCTTTAGAAAACAACAGGAAGGTCATTACACATCTTGTTAATGCAAAATTATACACTGGAAAAATGCTTTTCTTACTTAGTATTTTTGTCTTGTTTCCTGTCCAAATATAAAAAAAAATCTTAAATCAAGATGCATTTACATTGATAAGTAAAATGGCAAAAAAAAAAAGAAATAAAAATAAAATAGTTGTTCTTGTTTTCTGAAAAACAAAACAAAACAAGCAAAATCATCTGCCAATGGAGTAAGAAAAATAATCTTAATTAAAACGTAAGAGTAAATAAAAATTTACAATTTTTTGGGACATAGTATTCTTCCTCTCCCATTGCAAATATGATTGGAATTGTTCCTCAGGGGATTTACACTGAATTATCTGATGTAATACTGTAGCTGTTATTAATATGGTATCAGTCTTGTAATTCATAAAGTCATTGCTGCTTTTGGGAAATGTCTGAACTTGTTGAAGCTCTATTTCTCGTTACTTAAGCTACCGTATCAAATAAATACCAAAGGTTTTCTTTAGCAGTAGATAAGGTATAAAGTTGTTCCTTTAAGGGATCTGTTGTACCCCTAAACGTACAGTGCAGGAGTTCTTGCATGCATTACTTGATTTAATGGAGAAAGTAAAAAAAAATGCCCCTAATTACTCAATGCAGACACACTTTTGTGTGATCAGTTTGTGGAGAATGTTTGTAATTGTGCTCTGCGTAGGGAGCTTAAGCGATTTGTATGTAATAAATGGGAATTTGAGGCAGTATCGGTAAGTAGACTGCAGTGGTTCTGCATTGTCATTCCTAGTGTTATGCCTCTAGAATTGGTTGAGTTAAAGGAAATACCAAAGCAGCGACAGAGACAACTAGATCAGCTTACCCAAAATTGTTATTCATTATTTCAGGGTAAGCGTAATTGGCCAACTGTTTTTTTGCAGGCGGTGTCAGAATCCTGGGCGTTATGCCAGTGATGGGGTTTTCCTTTGGGTCCTAATCATCCTCGGGTGGTCCGGGGATCTGGCACCAACAATCATGCACCAAAATGGCTTTGCATTGAAAGTTGTCCAGGCTGGTGAAGTTGGGTCGTAGACTTACAGTATTAGATAACAGTCAGCCGTGGGGGGAAAGGATGTGTTTGGAGAATTTTCAGGGAGCCCATGAATCATTTAGACAACATGAGTTAAACAGTGTTTGAGACAACATCTGTGTGGCTGTTTCCCAGCGGAAAGAGATAAAGTTTTGCATAAACTACCAGATTATGGTCCACAAAATCTGTTTGTTAATTTGTAGCTTTGTTTTGTCCTTAAATATCTTTAAAAAAGAAGAAGAAGAAGACCCCATACATTTTTTGACAAATTTGTTAATTTATAAGAAGAGAGTAAAAAATAACAAATTATAAATATCGCCAGACTTTGCGCTTGTTTTATTTTAAACCCAAGCATCGATATTTATAATTTGTTATTTTTTACTCTCTTCTTATAAATTTTGTGTCTGAAAGGGAAACTCCTACAAACACATGTGCAAATAAGGTCGGCCTCATAAATAACTGCCCACGCCTGCCTTTTCAGAGCTCATTTTTCACTGCGTGTCTTTAGTAAATCCTGAGTGTAGTTTTTTAATGCTAAAAGAGGGTTTGCGCTGGTGAAAGCTGTTAGTACTGTAAATCTGGCCCCATGTGTATTATGTGGCATTTTAGTTCATATTACTCTTGCCACATTCTGCCACATTCTGAGACACATGGAGAGCAACACAGCTTGGTGCTCAATTCATTAATAGAGTTTACACTCACTGACTTCACACACTCATTATTGCGTAGTGATTTTAGTGGTTTATCATGTTTTCCCCTGGCTCATCTGTTATCCAGCAAACACGAGGAGTGACTGTATTTTTTTATTTTTTTATATATAATTATTTGTTATTCATTTCGAAGCCTTTATCCGAGCCTTTCAGAATAAGCTTTTCAGCTTTGGCCACATACATCCCTATTGGGTAAATATTGCGAAAATGCTGAAACAAAGCGTTTTCAGTGTACTAAAGGTTATAACAAAACTGACTTTCTTGAGAAGCCTGAAAGAAGCTTGTGTCCATGTCAGAGCTGCTGTCTGACACAATCTACAGTTTCATCATCCTTGGGTACAGCTTGACCTTTATTTTATTTAGCTTTCCAGTGGAAAGTCTTTTCGAAGACTGAAGTATGTATGTTTATCTCCTCCTATTCCTGTTTTATTTGGCTTTGCTTAAAGTAATTTAGAATGATACCAAAATCATTCTGGATCGTGGCCTTAAAACTACGGTACAGACCAAACTGTTGCAGCCCTAATAAGTCATTCATATTTAAGAACTTGAAACATCTGTTGTGCTTCCAGGATCTGTGCAGTGAGGGCTAGCCAAACACAGTTTTTTTTTTACAGTGATATATAACACACAGATGGCTAGAGTGATTCTTGGTTCTTTTATTCCTGTCCGTGAGAAACTCAGCTCAATCACTTTAACTTCAATCCCAGACGCTTTCCTTATCCAGTCTGAAACAACTTGACAGCATCTGTTAGGGATTGCAGAGGGAGTCCCTAAGTGTAATACTTTTAATTAGGGGGATATACAGAGGCCAAAAAACTGTAAACACTGAAAAGTCTATTAAACATAGGAAAAGTGGACTCTGAATTCAATTAATTCACTTGATTATTTTGTTTTGTTTTTCTCTGCAGGGAAGATATTTAAGTCTGTGCCAGGAAAACTAATGAAAGAGGTAAGAATTTGGATTTTACATTCTGAACGAATTTCCACTGTAAAGCACAATGAAATCAAAACAAATTCCTAGTCTTCTATTGAACAGTTCATCATTTGTATGATGTCCAGATGGTCTTAAGCAGCCTTTGTTAAGCACATTTGCCATGGCGACTATAGCTGGTTTGAGCCCTGCACAGCTGAACCGGTCCACAAGGGAAAACAACATCTGAAAACAAGATGGCTTTTTGGCTGACTCCACTTTGTACTTGGGTCATGTTATTGCCAAATAGTCATTAGTTACCTTTACATGGACATTGTTTCAAATGCAAGGAAATCATTCCGATTGATGAATCTGAACGTAGTGTTTACATGAACGCTGAATAAAGTGATCGGGTGATGTGTGTGCTTTTATATCACAAGCTTCACATCTGGTTTTTTATGTGCTCACCACACGAATGTGCTGAGTTTCCTGTGGTTGGAACATGCAAACCTGTGGGACAACAGACACGACAGTCATTTAATAACACTATATTCAACAACAACAGCTCGTTCTGTGGGTCATACCTCTTTATACCATCTCTACTGTACACCATTGCACACGCACAGAACTTTCCAGTTTCAGTTTTCAATGCGATCCAGTGTTTACATGTCCTATCCAACAGATTAAAAAAGGTTTAAACCACCCCTTACGTACCAAATTGCCAATTCAAGCCAATGGAGTTGGCTACATGTGACCCTTTTGTTTCCGACTCTTGTTGTTCTAAAAGGCTTAACCACAATCGGATTATTAGGGTTCATGTAAACACTTTTGTTTAGGCTACTGTTGTGGGAAATATGGCCTTTCTAAAATATTGCCAATAGTTAACTCAAAAATGCAATGGCTGTTAACTTCAATAATAACTAATTACGATTGGGATACATGGAGATGTTCTGGATGGTAAACTCTAACTTCAGCCTCCATGTCAGTGTCAAAGCCTCCTCAGAAGTGTGTGCCAGTGGTGCAGTCGACTAACTGGTTCAATGTTTAGCTTGGTGCTAGTAAAGTTAGTTTTATGGGTGTTGCCTTCCTGAAATTCTGAATTGGGGTGGTGAATCAGTGTTAAACTGACAGTAAATGACACATATCCCTGCCTGTTCAGGAAAGCTGTCCAACTTGTCTTTCGTTACCATTGTGACATAAACGGTGATAGGTTGCATTTTATTTTACTGTATGTGCACTTACCTGTTCTTACTTGCCTAAGAAAGAACTGAGAAACATAAGGTAAGGGTTAAAGGGATAGTTCACCCAAAAATGAAAATTCTGTCAGTAATTACTCACCCTCATGTTGTTCCAACCCCGTAAGACCTTCGTTCATCTTCGGAACACAAATTAAGATATTTTTGATTAAATCTGAGTGCTGTCTCACTCCTCCATAGGCTTCTAAGACACTATAACTTGCTGGCCCAGAAAATTAAAGAGATTGTTAATATAGTCCAAGTGACTACAGTGGCTCAATCTTAAGTTTATAAAGCGACGAGAATACTTTTTGTGTGCAAAAAAAACAAAAATAACTACTTTATTCCACTATTCATTTCCTTCTCTCTGGGCCTCGAGTTTTTTCACATAGAATAACTGTGTATTGCGTCTGTGTTGTACGTCACACGTAGGCTCACTATTGGCCGACGCTGGTCATGTGTGTGATGCGTGTGACGTACAACACAGAACATCAACTGATCTCTTTTTCTCTTGGCTTTTTCGCTGCAACAAATGTGTTTTATAAACACATAATTATAGCAGCCAGAAAAAAAGTTATATTTAAGAGTCAATGGTCAAGAGCCCAACTAAAGCAAACGCTAACCACCATCATGGTGACTTTAAAATACAACTATTGATTTCATTAAAACGGAAATGAAATAAAGTCAGTCTGGTTAGTAATAAGTGAAGCTGGTAATTCTGTTTGTGGAGTTGTTTAATCCTCCTCTGCTGAGATCTTCACAGATTTAATGTCTTCTTTTCTCTTCAGTTGATTTCATCTAAGGCTGTGGCTGAAGTCAGTTGTAGTTCTTGTGTTTCTCTTTCCTTCAGTGATTCTGCTTGTTACCAGCAGGTGTTCATAATTAATGCTCAATCATCACTTAATGATCTCATTAACTTCAAGACCGCTTTACCTCTGTAGTGTGCACACATATGAACACTGAGCAGTGTTAATTTAACATGGGCGTTTTTCTGTGTACTATTACATAAATCTTACCTGTTTCATTTACATACGACTGACAAATATAAATCACATTCAGTTTATTAATACAATTACATAAATCTTATCTGTTTCATTTAGATATGACTTAAAAATATGAATCACATTCAGATTATTGATTGGTTTATGTTAAAACTATATGCATAATCCAAATGCATGGAAATTTGTTATGCAATTCAAATACATAAATCTTATTTTTAGACAAATTTTTTTTGAGTGTAGGGCCCTATTTTAACGATCTGAAACGCAAGTGTCAAGCGCAAAGCGCAAGTAACTTTGTGGGCGGATCTCCGGCGCTGTTGCTATTATACCGGCGGGATAAATGACTCTTGCGCCCGGTGCAAATCTAAAAGGGGTTGGTCTGAAGTAGCTTCATTATTCATAGGTGTGGTTTGGGCGTAACGTGAAATAAACCAATCAGAGCGACATCTCACATTCCCTTTAAGAGCAGGAGCGCTTGTTCTAAAGCGGATTCCTATTATAACGGCGGATTTGCCAGACGCACGCCAGGAGCGGTCCACAGCCGTGGAGACAGACGTTCTCGTCAGGGACATTGGGGATGGAGAAACCCACCCAAATTAACTTCGGTTAAACAGGCGTATGATAATTTGGGTAAATGTGTAAGTTAGATGTATGCTTCTATAATAAATTGTCTGTCTATCTATCTATTGTAATAATGTATGATTTGCAAAAATGAAAACTGCTGCTTCTGTGTAGATGAGAGAATCAAAGTGCGCGTTGTGCACACGCTACATTGATTATGGCCAAGCATGCGCCCTTAAAATAGCATATG
This sequence comes from Leuciscus leuciscus, assembly GCF_965113295.1. Lineage (NCBI taxonomy): Eukaryota > Metazoa > Chordata > Actinopteri > Cypriniformes > Leuciscidae > Leuciscus > Leuciscus leuciscus. The sequence goes on along the minus strand of NC_138743.1, from coordinate 35,543,949 downwards.
AATAACATGCGCAACGCGCCACTGACTTTAAACTAAACAATTTTTTCCTGGTTAGTGGCGCAATTGTTTTCTAAACCTGCAAAATAGCATGAGGGAACATTTGCGCCGGAACACGCCTCCTCTTTGCGCTGAACCGCCCCCGGGAGCGCAAGTGTATTTCTTAGTTAACCGACGTGCTTCTGTGGAGGGAAAAGTCTGCTTTGCGCGGGTGCAAAATAGGAATGATACATGCGTCGGTGTACAAAGTCAAATGCGCTGGGTGCAAGATAGGGCCCATAGTGTCTTAGAAGCCTATGGAGGAGTGAGACAGCACTCAGATTTAATCAAAAATATCTTAATTTGTGTTCAGAAGATGAACGAAGGTCTTACGGGGTTGGAACAACATGAGGGTGAGTAATTACTGACAGAATTTTCATTTTTGGGTGAACTATCCCTTTAAGGTGAGGTTTAGAGGTAGGTTTAGGGTTAGTACCTAGTTATTACCCAGTTATTGTAATTGCTATAATAAGTATATAGTGTGCACATGGGGAACAGGTAGGGATGGGGACCGAAACTCTGTATTAAATTAACCCCGGGGCTAAATTATGAAAGGCCTCGTTTACACTGCAGGTCTTGATGCCCATTTTTTTGATTGTCCGTTTACACGTTCTTTCAGTTGTGACCCATATCCAATTGATGTGTTTACACTTGCCATACTGTCTGAAACATTGTGCATGCTTAAAGTGGGTTCTTGCACAGATGGACAAACGCGAAATATGCTTGATGCTAGCTTTGCGATATAGGCCTATGCGAAGTTCACCAAACATCACCATGACGAAAAGGGCCATCATCATTGCGCATATACTTAAGTTATTGTGTGCGAGAGAGATCTCAGGACTGGCGGGAGCATATTGTGGCGGGCTTTAACGAGGAGCAGAGGGTCCCAAATTTTAGGATGAGCAAGCCAACCTTTGATATGTTGTGTCAACGTTTGTCCACATTCCTCTCCTACGACGACACGACGTTGCTCTCGTCATTAAACCACAGAGATAGCTTAATGCCTCAGAAAATCCGAACTGCCTGTTTACATGACAGTCGCATCGGCACATATCTGATTTGTATCCTGATTGATCTCATTTTTGCTATTCGCAATCCAGAAGAGACAGATCTCTCACGCAGAGCTACAGCGCACACAACACGAAAGTCCCTGCTTAATAACTGACGATGACAGAGAGAAATAAACATTCAAACGTATGGTTACACTTTAGGCCTATGAATTTAATTTTTGGTTCCAAGGATTATGAAAAGAAGATATTTGAGGTAAAAACTATTAAAAACTTCCTTCGCTTCACAGCGGTGCGCATTCGTTCCTCCCTAAAACCCAAACTTAACGTCAGAATCCGCACAATTGGTGATAGCTGTAAAATATGATAATAAAAAGAGCTATTAAAAGCACAAGAATCTGCGCAAGAGACACTGTTTCCAACTTCAAGGTGGTTTATGTGTGTGCGCTCCGAAACTGACAGCAACTACAGTACAAGCAAATTATACTTATCACTAATTATACTTATCACTAGCTTCGTGTGCACGTCTAAACGACCAAATAAACACTAAAATATTTCAAAATGACCGGCTTGGAGAGTATTTACTTAAATACAGTTTATGTATTAAATGGGCGTAAATAGTTGGGAGAAAATATGTATGATCTGCATTCAGTCTTAAAGTGGCGTCAGCATAATAAACCTGCTGACGACTGCGCCATTAATGTGAATCAAACAACACAAGGCAAAGAGAAAATTACTAACATCTCTTGAATGCATAACTTTAGCTTTAATAAGCATTACTATATCAATTTATACAGTGAAAACTATGAAATGTTATTTTACATTTGATTATTTTGTAGGCCATATTCTTACCTGATCAGTAATGTTAGGAGACCTTCCTGAAATTAAAGCACTGTATTTCATTTGTATCCTTGTTCTATTGTATATATTTATTTGACCATTTGTTTGTACTTTGTTTCTGTGTTGTTATTGTATATTATCTTATGCAAATAAAACACAAAAGACACCTGCACACTGGTGCATTTACAAGAAGATTTTACATTTCAGAATATAAAGCAATGTTAACTATGTTCTTAATTTGTTCCTTTTCTTTTATAAATAATAAATATAACAAAAAGAACGATAAGAATACCGTTAAAACCTTAGCGATACTCATCCCTTGGAACAGGACTGTAAAATAAAGTGAAATTACTCTTTCACTGCAGCTGTACCATTGAGTGCTGCCATTATGTCCAAATGTTCTCTTTCCAGATGTACAGTTTAAGGCTTTGCTTATTAATCTAATTTCTTTATTACTTTATTGGGACAGGACTGTCTTGTTTGACCTAATGAAAGTCTTGGGACATTCCGGTAACCTGTTTGACAACAGTCATTATTTTTTGCAATTCTGATTGGTTACGCAAAAATGATACACTTTACATAAATTTCTCTTTGTTTTGATATTTAAAATGTCAGATATACTAGTATTTGTATTAATGTGTTAGTTTGGCTACAAATGTGACTAGGAAACAATGAAGTAAATAAAATTTCACACACATCTATTTTCTGATGAATAACTTTTTTGCACAAAATTTGACAAGCATAGAATGATTTTCATATGACTTCATGATGTCTATTCTCACTGATTTCTGTAGAAAGGGCAAAACCTGGAACCATTTATCCAGTCTTTCTTCAGTTCCTGTGAATCTCCTAAACCCAAACCCAGCAGGCCTGAGCTCACCATCCTCAGCCCCACTGCAGAAAATAATAAAAAGGTACGCTTGCTACTCTTTCCATAACTCTTTCCATAACCCCTTAAGTACTATTAAGTATTGATTATGTGGATCATTTTCTGAAAAATGTGTGTGATTTGTGAACAAAACGTTTCTGTGGAAAATTGTATTTTCAATGTCGAAAAAGACGCTGTATGAAGCAGGGCTATTGTTGTTTACTAAAACTAAAATGATCTGGATTTAAAATTGTTCATTGAAATAAAGCTGAAATAAAAGAAAATATAAATATTAGTTGAAAAAGTTAAACTAAATGAAAATTAGAAATGTTTCCATGGCAATAAATTGAAATAAGTTTATTTTGAAACACTAAAATTAATAAAGACAAATAAATAAATCTACAACTACCTAACTAAAACTAAAACTGAAATAAAAAAATAAATAAACCTAAATAGCAATATTTAAATAAAAAAACGAATAAAATGACAAAAGCACAAATAAAAAAAAAACTAATTAACATGAAAACTAAAAATATTAAAATGTTACTATAATAAAACTAAAATATAGATTTTTTTATTTCAATATATATATATATATATATATTTAGTTTCAATAAATGCATTATTTTTCTTTCTTTCAGAAAAATTACATTCTCAGAATTCAGATATAAAATATCCGTAATGTATTTGAATGTATTATATCATGTAATTTATCAGAGTCCTTTACAACTGAGAATTTGATATGAACGAAAATACTTTTCTGGCTGCTTTATCACAATAAAAAATACATTTAAAACTATTGTAGCACATGTATACTCTACAAAAATTCTGAACAGCTGCTTAAAAGCCCATTTTTTCATAATTATCTGTCCTTTTAATAGACGATCACTGGAGTTGTGTACCAAGTTTGAAAAAGGCTTCTTTACAGCAAGGAAAGGCATATTTAAGTCTCAATTAAATCTTTACATTACTGCAGTGCAATTCTTCATGAAATTTGAAATGGTTATTCTTAGATTTTCTAAGCATTGATAATATTTGTACTAGCCTTGTAACTGATAAGAACAAAATGTTTTCACTTTTTTACATTTTTTTTAATCATTACAAAAAAGTGAAATATTACAATTTTGAAATATCTGAAGGTGAAGTTGAAATATTATTTGGGCTAAACCTTGTTTTGTACAGGTCACTGGTACACTTTCACTGAAAGATTCACTATATAAACTATTCTTCAATAAACAGGGAATAGTCTTGGACATCCATTTACTGATCACAAATCATTTAAAATGAGTAAATAAAGAAATCAAACTGTCATATTGTCTGTGTATCTTTAATATCATTAATAAATACAATTTCTCCTCATGTCATTTTAGCTGTTCAATGAGGTGTACAGAAACAATGCCAATCTGCCTGAAGGCGTAGAGAGAAAACACAACCAGAACTACTTCATGGAGCTGATGGAGGTTGATGGTTCATATGACTATATGATGTTCATAGGTGAGTGTATGTAATTCAAACAAACTTGAGTTTATTCATCCAAACGATAAAAAAAAAAAAACATATATTGTGTAAAACATTTGTAGAGCAAATACAGAAGGTATACACATCCTTTTAGTAGTTCGACAGCTAATGAAAATGTATTCACCTGTTTGATGTTACTATTATTATAATTTTATTTTACAAAAAACACAAAAGTAACAGTTCAAAGTGCCCATGTTTGGATCATGAAAGTGTATTAAAAGTAGTCCAGATTACTTTCTCCTGAAGTCTCCTGAAGTCGCATGATTGCTTTGTGTGAATAATAGACTCAAGATGGCATTGGTTAATCACATATATAGAAAACCAAATGAGACGTGACACTTTTTAAAGGGGTCATGACATGAGAAATTAAGTTTGCCTTTGTACCATTAAAACATCCTGCAAGTTTCATAGTTTAAACCGTCCTTCTCATTATAAACAAAGAATTTATTTAATCAAGCTCCAAAAACAGCTCGTTTGGATATTGTGGGATCTGTGATGTCACATGGGAAAATACATTTGCATATGACTGCCTCCAGAGCAAGACATCGGCGAATAGTGATACATCACACTATAGGGCCGCCCACTGGCGTTCAGGCGCTTCACTGCTGATATTTGCCTACACTGGATGTGAGTGTCATGTCAAAAGCAAATAGAACCCATTATAATCACTGATGCTGTCTACACTGGATACGGTATACAGATGATTGTTCAGTTTCTGACATACTCCACATGCTTGAATCTGTCGACAACAGGACAAATAGACGAGTGAAAGAACTTTTGCTTTGAGGCGTTGTTTAAACAGCTTGGGCCCTATTTTATGATCTGAAACGCAAGTATCAAACGCGAAACGCAAGTAACTTTGTGGGTGGATCTCTGTTGCTATTATACCGGCGGGATAAATGACTCTTGCGCCCGACGCAAATCTAAAATGGGTTGGTCTGAAGCAGCTTCATTACTCATAGGTGTGGTTTGGGCGTAACGTGCAATAAACCAATCAGAGCGTCATCTCACATTCCCTTTAAGAGCAGGCGCGCTTGTTCCATGGCGGGTTGCTATTATAACGGCGGATTTGCCAGGCGCACGCCAGGAGCGGTTCACAGCCGAGGAGACCGACGTTCTCGTCAGGGCCGTAAAACACAGAGAAACACACCCAAATTAGCTTCGGTTAAACAGGCGTATAATAATTTGGGTAAATGTGTAAGCTAGATTTATGCCTATTTTTTCACATCTTCATGGACACCACAATGATTTCCCTCGTGTGGTAATATTTTTCCTTGTAATTATGTATGGTTTGCAAAAATGGGAACTGCTGCATCTGTGTAGATGAGATAAGCAAAGTGTATGCGTGTTGTGCACACGCTACATTATGGCCAAGCATGCGCCCTTAAAATAGCATCTGAATAACGCGCCACTGACTTTAGACTAGGTTTTTCCTGGTCTGTGGCGGAATTGTTTTCTAAACCTGCAAAATAGCACCAGGGAACGTTTGCGCCGGAACACGCCTCCTCTTTTCGCTGAACCGCCCTCGGAGCACAAGTTCATTCCCTAATTTACCGACGTGCGTCTGTGGAGGGAAAAGTCCGCTGTGCGTCGGGTGCAAAATAGGAATGATACATGCGTCGGTGTACAAAGTCAATTGCGCTGGGTGCAAGATAGGGCCTCATGTCTCTGTACAGACTTCAGAAGGGTCTAAGCATTAAAGGAGCCTCACCTTAAAAACGGATCATTTCAGAAAGAAGGTTGAAAATATTTTTTTTTGTGCACAAAATGTATTAACATTAAGTGAACCTCAAGAAACATTAAAATAAGAATAAAAAATCCATGTCATCATGACCCCTTTAATTCTTTAAGCACTGAGGGACGAGTCAAAGTTATTTTCTTTGGTAATCACCAGTATGTCGCAGTTGTTAATGGCTAATTTTATGCTGCTGTTTTTTGCCACAGGTCGCGTGGTGTTTCGCATGCCTGATTGGCTGCATCACTTTCTTAGTGGAGGTCGTATTCTCTTGAAGAGGACTCTAGAGGCGTACGTAGAGCATTATTTACAGTCCAAATTAGACCAGCTCATGCAAGAGCATCGCCTCGTCTCCCTCATCACTCTGTTGCGAGGTTTGTATGCTTAAGTCCACCTTTATAAATGCATTTCTTCAAGTTTTTAATGTATACTGTAATACCTGTATCTAAAAACTACAAAACAAATATTGCCTGAACATGTCATGAACAACATTAAACCAGAACTTCTACCCGAACAGACAGACAGAATGGCGTTAGTTAGTTCCTGGAGGCACACCATCAGTATCTGACCCATGCATTTCCGGACAGCACACACTTAACTTTCAACATCCACTTTCTGACTTCCCTTTGCACTTCCCCTTTGTTCTGTGTTTTCCTGAAGCTCAAATGGTGCATGGCACTAGTAGCAACGGCAAGATCTTGGGTTTGACTCCCAGCAAACTGAACATACATTACATAAAATTATCAAAATGTACACCTTCAATGCAGTGTAAGTTTCATCAGATAAAAGCGTCTGCCAAATGCATTTATGTAAATTCCCTCAGAGCGTAAGTGAAATACTGACATAGCAAATTACATAAAAAAATATTTGCACTTTGCATGGATGTTCATGACAAAATATAAAGAAAACAATATAAAGAAAAACATCATGGGTTACCAGTAATTCCCAGAAATCAAAAGGGATCAAATTGACCCACAACATAATATAAGGGATAGATGCTTCAGGCAGCTCCATATCCCAAAATGCAATTCGACTGTGACATCACAGCAGATTGTGCTTGTGTAAGTTTTCCCCAACAACTGAAGCATATACAGTACCTACAGGCCTTCAGGATGGAGCATAAAACTAAATCCTAAGGAAAAAAAGGTAATTAATAAATCAGCCGGTCCGTGTACTTTTTGATTATTTCATTTCCTGTTTGGAACGGAATAACGAGAAATAAAAACCAGCTCTTTTATTCGTTTTTTAGTTTAGTTAAAAAACGAAAAATTAGATTTTGGCTCGATTTTTCATTTTTCGTTTGTGGTTTACAAATCGGTTAATGGGTTCGATATTTCATTTGCACATGTGGGCGGCGCTGAAACGCTCCTTTCATCTGATTGGTCAAAACGCTCCGCCTTCAGTAAGCTACAAGCTTTTCTTTCTGTCAGACGAGCTTTTCTTTCTGTCAGGCAGAATAAGAGTCAGTACGAGTGCGGCACTGACAAATGCACTGTAATAAAATAATGTCTGAAACCACCACTCACTGTTAACTATAAAAGGGAAGTGGAAATAAAAATCAATAATAGGCTGAACGGTACCATGATATGTCTGTAACATTACCACTCTCGTCTTCTATTTACATCAAAAGGCAGGTAGGTGTGTGACATATGTATAAATAATTTTGAAAATTGAATAGAAATAAAGATTATACTTACGAATGTAAGCATGTGTAGCCTACTCAGTTCACATGAAAAGAAAGAGACAGAAAAGAGAGAAGCTAGAAGTGAACGTACATTAATACTGCATACCTTTAAAATGTTATTAGTTTTATAATAAAACTAATACAATTTTATTACATACTGAATTGGTCGATGTTTCTCTGAGTTTTCTTTAATATGTTGGCTTGAGAAAGCCAGCATGTATTTAAACATTATAATTATTTATAATTATTATGAGAAATTGACGCCGCCTAGAACTTTAATGCTTCACCAAAGTCAGCTCAGACCTTCAGACTGGTCTGACTCGCTTTTATCTATTCTAACTGGTCAGACTTACTCTCCCAAAAAATCCATTGACTTGCGTTATCTGAGCAATGAAGGCCGTAATACTTAATGCTGTCCACTAGAGGGGGCGACAGGATAATAAGTGTTTTCTACTCTCTTTCCCTGTTTGCATCAGTTTAAATGACAAATAAATGCACGAATTTCATTCATAAATAGTACAAGTCTCAGCAGCACGAATTACGTGACCAGTAACATATTTCTGCTTCAAATAATGTGTGTAGTTAACAGTGAGTGGTGGTTTCAGACATTATTTTATTAAAGTGCATTTGTCAGTGCTGCACTTGTACTGACTCTTATTCTGCCTGACAGAAAGAAAAGCTCAAGCTTACTGAAGGCGGAGCGTTTTGACCAATCAGATGAAAGGGGCGTTTCAGCACCGCCCACGTGTGCAAATGAAATATCGAACCCGTAAACCACAAACGAAAAATGGAAAATCAAGCCAAAATCTCATTTTTCGTTTTTTTTAACTACCCGTTCCAAACAGGAAATGAAATGATCAAAAAGTACACGGACCGGCTGATTTATTAATTACCTTTTTTTCCTTAGGATTTAGTTTTATGCTCCATCCTGAAGGCCTGTAGGTACTGTATATGCTTCAGTTGTTGGGGAAAACTTACACAAGCACAATCTGCAGTGATGTCACAGTCGAATTGCATTCTGGATATGGAGCTGCCTGAAGCATCTATCCCTTATATTATGTTGTGGGTCAGTTTGATCTATTTTGATTTCTGGGAATTACTGGTAACCCATGATGTTTTTCTTCATATTTTTTTCTTTATATTTTGTCATGAACATCCATGCAAAGTGCAAATATTTTTTTATGTAATTTGCTATATTCGTTCCAAACAGGAAATGAAATGATAAAAAAAAGTACACAGACCTCAACCCCATAGTGGATTCAGACTCGTGATTTTCTAGTGATCAAGGACTTAGGGCTTTAAAACCCATTGCATTCTGCCAGTAGTGGGCAATTGCACAACATAAGCACACATACATTCCACAAGTTAGTGAGGGAAGGGCATAACCATTTGAAGTGGAAGGCAGTGCAGTCTCTACAAACAACTGATAAGGTTAATCAAGTGGGTTTTATTAGGAATTAGGAATGTGCAGTGTTGGTGTATACCTCCAGAAGCAGTTCATTATTGTGCTGTACTGTTGACCATGGGTGGATTTGTGTACTTTAACTGATCAGATTATCAATACTGCAGATGCTATTTTCTGTGAGAGCACAGAGGAACGCTCCCCTGAGGACAAACAGAGACGAGCCAAGAAGACCTTTGAGGAGATGATGAAATACCTACCAGGTACCTCATAGTACCTCGCAGTTATCATTTGTTTGTGACATCTCGTTTAAAAAAAAAAGCCTATTCATCTTTTTTATTTATTTACATGTTCATCTTCCTTTAGTGTGTAATGTTGCTGTTTGAGCATGAAAAAGATCTGTAGTTTCAAAGCACAAAGTCACTCTACAGGGAGTTATTTTATATATCAGTAATCACTGTTTCTGAAGCATTATTCTGAAGCACTGTTTCATTAATCACTGTTTCTGAAGCACTGTTTCATTAATCACTATTTTTGAATTTCCTGAAACACCTCATTTGTAGTCTTAAGTTCATATTTAAAAACAAATGGGAAAGGCCTGGCTGAGTTCGTTAGGCTGTGTTCAGACTGTCAGTCCAAATCAGATTTTTGTGCATATCCGATCGGATTTAGAAAGTATGAACGGCAAAAAATTACATGAAATGCGATTTTTACAAATCCGTTTCAAGCTTCATTCATATGTGGTTTGAAATCCTCTTCAAATCATATTTCTGGAAATCCATTTTAGTCTGACCGCTCTGATCGGTTTTCGCGTGGTTTATGTGACTTCATCACGCCACGTAAAATGTAAACATGACGTTATAGGAAACATGCTAAAAAGTCACTGCTAAAGGGTGTGTTGTTACAAAGTGCAGAACGAGCAGAAAATGAGGATATGTTTTGTATATGTACCGGGGACATGTTTTGATATTGGTGGAGAACAGCATGAAATACAGCCACACACACCAGCCTCTATGTTTCTGCTGCGGCTTCATTAGACACAGTAGTCCAGCGCGGCGGATACACATTATCATGCTGTAAATAAGACAACATCTATATTGCAAACCCCTCCATGTTGCGGTTGTTGTTTTTCCACATATGCCTACCATCACAACGTCATTGCCATAGAAAAACCAATGCAGATATTCTGGAAAATGAAAGAGCAGCACGGGACACACAAATCGGATCTGAACAGTTGAGATACACAGTCTGGACATCAATCCCTTTTGATCAGATTCCAATCGGATAAATAAATAATCGGATATAAACTGACAGTGTGAACGTAGCCTTAGTAGTGTGCTTAAACTCGCGGTTATCGTATTGGGTGTGACATTTCCATAACACGCTCAAAGCAGTTGACCAATCACAACACACTGATCCAGCCAACCAATCAGAGCACATTGTGCTTTTCAGAAGGAGGGGCTTCGAAGAGACAGGAACTAAACAGGGTTGTGTTTCCCGTACAACGATGTAACTCACTGATTAACTACCATAGTACGATGCATCGTTGGAGACCAACTAGTCACGACTGTTTCCTAAAACTGTAGTAACATGGTCGCACCTCTGTCGTTTGAACCACATTGGCTCAACAATATAGGTGGAGTAATAACTTCTGCTTATTAATTTATTCGAGATCTCCAAAATGCTGCTGTAACGAACATGCCACCTAATGACTACTTCGCTGTTTTTGTTCCATGTCATTTTGCTTTATTTAACGTTTGATTCGTCGCGGGATCCCTCATACGTTGGAGATACGTATATATATATATATATTTAAATAGAAAGAAAGATATAGAATGTAATGAATGTTAGCTTGCCTATTGTGCCCAAGAGCACGATCTCTTTTAGGCAACATGTCATTTAACAAGAAACTATGCTTCTAAGCACAGCTCGAGTTGTACTTCCAACCATCTAAGTTTGCGATGCTTTTTGCAAATGTTCGTTGGAACTATGGTTTCGGCAAGTTAGTCCGGTGACGTAGGACTGCGCGCGACTGCTCCTCCCAGTTGAAATGAAATGCTGTGCGGAATCAACCAATCAAAATGCGGCATGAACTCAACTCAATCAGTGCCCAAGTCCCACCCCCAAAAGTTCCTGAACTTTGAAAAAGTACTACCTCACAAGCAGGGACTTTCAGAGGGGGAATGTTTTACCCGAAACCTGGTTCCTGTAGTGGAAGCACACCGAGTACCACCCTTAAGTTCCTAGTTCCTGGGGAAAGTTCCTGCGGTGGAAACACACAGAGTACCACCCCAAAGTTCCCAGTTCCTGGGGAAAGTTCCTGCGGTGGAACCTCGGCTTATGTTGATAACGACGGAACTTGAGACCATAGTTGGCTAATGATGCTTTCGGGAAACGTTTCTGACAGACTGGGAAGAGAGGTGCTGCAACAGTGTCAAATATATTAAAAAACAATGTGCTTTTGAACATTCAAGCATGAAAACCTATTCTAGTAGAGCCCAAAAACAAGAAAAAGCTAGATCTGCATGTCGAGATGCAGCAGATTTGGTTATGTGTTGTCATTTGAAGGTTTATATGTACCAGTGATAAATACAAATAATAAAATGCAACTAACCATATAGTTTAGTTAGGAGAGTAAACATCTAAAAGGGAGGAGAAAACACATATTTCTGCAAATATTGATATGAGTTAAATATGGATTAATCAGCATATCATATAATCCCTAACTGATGTGCGCTGTTTCTCAGATCTAGTCGGGAAATGTATCGGCGAGGAAGCAAAGTATGAGGGCGTCAAGATGCTTTTCAATGCCATTCAGCAGCCACTGCTAAACAAACAGGTACAAACTAATCTAACATACTGCTGTCATTTCCTCAAATGCTCCCACTTTCTGCTAATTGTGCCGTTTCTCTTTCATCTGTCACTTCCAGATGACGTATGTGCTGCTTGACATCGCTCTCCAGGAGTTATTCCCAGAGCTCAGTAAGGTAACGCTCTTCTGAACCATAGTCACGCTCTGACACAGAGCGGCTCATGATGTCTATTAATGGAGCTTCTGTTGTTTTGTCTTTTGTAGAATCAGAAGGCATGTCTCTCCGTCTCCTCTAGATGGATGTAAAACATTATCAATGTCTCGACATCAACATTATAAAGCATTTTATTGCACTTCTAAAACACAATTATTTATTGACTTGTATGCCATGATTATTTCATTGTATCATTGGATCCCTGCCTTATTTTTCCAGTCTTGTTTAAATTGTAACAGCATTACAACATCAGGAGTTTGAACTCACATAATGTCTTTATCAGTATAAAAACATCCTTCAGACCATTTTACATTCTAGACTGTCCCTTAAGACATTATGAAAAACAAAAAAATACAGAAACAAGTAAAAAAAAAAACATTCAAAAATATAATTGAGACATTTTATATAGTGTCATACAGTTAAGAGCTGTGTGCGAAATAAAAGTCCTGGGGAGAAAAGGGTTTTGTAAATGTTCTGGCTTTGCTCTCAGTAAATAAAAATGTAATATATCCAACTCTTTTGTCCCTGGTCATATGTATTAGAATGAATGAATTGATTTGTTTTAAATATATATGTTCTACTGTACTTTAAATAAATGCTTTATAGGAACAAGAATAGGAACTCTAAGAAAAGAGAGTGGCGATTTCTTGCCAGACAAACAAGAAATCACAATCACCATCTATAATCTTCACAAGTTGTGCTAATTAATTGTAATCATATACATATATATAAAAAACTCTACCCGAGAAGAATCTCAAGAAAATATGTACAGGTCATCACTGTTATACGGTACGGGGCGCTATTACGCGATTTCTGAGAGAGTACAGAAACTCTGGATCAAAACATTGGCAAAAAAGAAGCAGAAACAAGCGATAAAACCATCACTTATGCACGTTGTAGTCTTTGGAAAACAAATGCGATTTTGCAATTTCTCAGCTTTTTACTCAAAAAGTTGCTTTTTTTTATGAAACGTACCCATGTTCAAGTGCTGATAAAAAAAAAAAAAAAAATGCATGAAGCTAGAATATGTTTTTAAAAGAAGAGGCTCTGTTCTTTCTTTTGATATATTGCATGTTCAGACAACAAAATATTTGGGGAGGCCATGAAACTTTTGTGAAACTTATCAAAAATACTGGCCTTTTAAAAAAAACTTTGGCGGGGAAAGAGAAAAAAAAAAGAAAAAAAAAGTATTAATTGTGTAAAATGTATTAATAAAATACAAAATGATAAAAATCATCCGGCTAAGAAAGTCAGCATGAATTAAATCATACTACAATGATGTATTTCTGCTTTACACCTTAGTTTTATTTTCACATTGTATTAATGAGAATTTGAGTGAGTGATGAAACGTCATAAATATCGTCACAAAAATATCTCAATGGACTTAACCCTCTATGGTACGGTGTTGCCTCCAGGCAACATAGTCTATTTTAGCTTTTTTTTATAAAAACATAATAAAATGTAATTGTTCAATGCTCTCTAAGGGGAGGGGAACTCAAATACTAACCAAAGAAAATGCAAAAGAGTGGTCACATGACCCACAGGGGTCCATTTTGTTCCCTCTTTCAACACATGTGCACATGTCACATGGCTCCATATTTTCTCCACTGAAAAGGGCATTTTTCACTAATTTCTGTCCAAATAATCAGCCACAAAAAATCTGAGTCACCTTCATTGGTAAGTAAAGTAGTATTTTCAAAAAACTTTACATTATATATCATCAAATTTATCATAGGAAATTACATAAAACTGCTTGTTGCCTCGAGGCAACATTGTACCATAATGGAATCACATAAGGCCATGCCAGGCATACTACGTATGAATACAATTATATTTTATTTGTAAGGAAAAGAGTTTGAATTATCTAAATGTATCTGTATTTTTGCAAACTGAAAACTTGGCATGGTTCGACGGGACATTTGGCCACTATAGTGGGTAATCGGACAAATAGTGGGTTCGTGGGAAAGGGGCGTGGCTTGGGAGTGGTCGGCGGGGGTCGATGGGGTATTTGGCCTCTATAGTGGGTAATCGGAGAAATAGTGGGTTTGTGGGACAGGGGCGTGGCTTGGGACTGGTCAGGGGGGTCAACGGGACATGTGCCTACTATAGTGGGCAATCGGACAAATGGGTTAGTGGGACAGGGGCATGGCTTGGAGCCGGTCAGGGTGAACAGGACATTAGGCCACTATAGTGGGCAATTGGACAAATAGCGGGTCCATGGGACGGGGGCATGGCTTGAGACCGGCGGTGGGGTCAACAGGACATTTGTCTACTATAGTGGGCAATCGGACAAATAGAGGGTTAGTGGGACTTGTAGGGGTCTCGTATTTCGGGGGGTTCCCGACGGGCCCCTGGAGGACCCCACACGGGTCATTAGGTCGGCCGGGGAGGTCCTCCAAATGTTTGATCTTGCTGTTGTTGAGGCCTGGCCTTCATATTAGGATAATGTTATAGTGATTGTAAATGTTTTACCTTGACACAGCATGTTTTGATGTTTTGTAATGTTTTGATATGATAACTTGATGATATAATGGTTTGTAGTACTTGCGTTCCACGATGGTACAATGTTGCCTGAGGGCAACAGCTGGATAATAAATGTTACTTTCTATTAAATATGAAATGTGTAATTCAATAAAAACTTGATACATTTGTTTGTTCAAGTGTTTAGTTAAATAAATTGATGTTTTCAATAAATATATTTTTTTTTTTCTTCATGAAAATGTCAAATGTTTCAATTTGTCCATTGTGGTACAATGTTGCCTTGAGGCAACAAACTTATAATTAATAAATAAATTTAAAAATAATGATAATGTTGATTGATATTGCTATAGTGTCAAATTTTAAGCAGGAAAAACATAAATATTTTTTTTCTCACTGATATCATAATGCGTACCATAGATGGTTTTAAAATAGGTATTTTTAAGCAAAAAATGATTCTGGGTTGATAAATGACCTGGACATTTTTTGTGAGATTTTTCATAGTATACCCTATGAAATATACCTTATGGATTCTTTGACTTATCTATGAAGAGGTGTAGTAAATGCCTGTATAGAAGATCTCTATTGCTCTTATATTGCTCTAATAACAACTCGTGCAATAAAACGAGTGACATTCTTTTATCCTTGAGTTAATTGTTAGTTAATCTGAACTGTTTACTTCTGTGAAGGCAACTAATCTTTGGGTTAAAGGTTTCTTGTTATCCTCTGACGCTACATGTTGTTACACAAGTACGTTGAAAGTAATCTGACTGGCTAAACAGTCACGACCCAGAGAGCCCACACCAGCAGAATGATGGGCATGTATCCTCGATGTCCAATGCAAGAGCTGGAAAACTGAATACGTCCTTCCACAACTGGATGAACTCTCTTTCTCTCTGTGATGTAGCTGGCAACAACTGCGATATCCAGGTCGCCTGTGGAATACAGTACATACTAGTATATTGTAATACTAAATATATGATAAAATATGCAGTCAAATGTGCATATATGTTAGGGATAATCCACAGCTAGCTGTGCAGTAAATGATTTTATATGCGACCTGGAGGCAAAGTGGATTAAAATAGTTTATTACACGGCTCTGTGGAATACTTGATTCTGATTGGTCAATCGCGCCATCCAGTGGTATGTTATTCCCAGATAACAGCCTCTGAAAACAGAAACACAGGCTCATCCGGGTCACTGAAGTCAGCAGCGCTAGAAACGTTTTTTCTTTGTGGAAGTGTTGCGTTTGGTGAGCTAATAAATGATTAAAACTCAATATTTTGTGCACAGTTATTTATGTCATCCAGTATCGTGGACTCGCTCTCTCTCGTTTCATACAAGCGCAGCTGCTGCCATTTTGTGACTATTGTTTTGTACACTGTTGGATTATAGGATAACAAACAGG
The DNA here is from genome assembly GCF_965113295.1 of Leuciscus leuciscus. Classification (NCBI taxonomy): domain Eukaryota; kingdom Metazoa; phylum Chordata; class Actinopteri; order Cypriniformes; family Leuciscidae; genus Leuciscus; species Leuciscus leuciscus. The sequence continues at coordinate 35,527,947 of NC_138743.1, read as the reverse complement.
TACGATTTTAAAACAGTTTAATCTCAAATCAATATTTCTTATCTCCATAATTATTTCTGTGGTGAAATGCTGTGTAATAAGTGGTATGACTGTATACCGTATCCCTAAAATGTCCGTGTAGTTTGAACTTGCCGCTCAGCAACTGCTCTCTCCACGGAAGCTTTGCGTTTAAAGAGCTCATAAAATATTTCAACTCAAATCAATATTTCATGTGTAATTATTTACTCATGTGGCAAGTAGCTGTGTAATAAGCGGGATAATGTACATCCAGCCGGTTGTTCTCTCAGAATAACCCCCTTCAGACTGATGGAAGACCTGATCCTGATCACCCTGTCTGGGTTTATTCTGAGATAACAACCGGCTGGATGTACATTATCCATTTATCAATGCACAGCTAGCTGTAGATTATCCTACTTATACCACGGTCTTTTACGGCATTTACAACTTAAAGCTGTTATTGATGTTTGCAGCGCAATATTTGACCGGAAGGGTAAAACTGGCGGTTATTTCCGTCAGTTACGGCTCGTTAGATCTGGCATTCTGTCCGCTTTGAATCAGACACAGAGATAGAGTAGTGCGTAAGATCAAGTCAAGTCAAGTCACCTTTATTTATATAGCGCTTTTTACAATACAGATTGTATCAAAGCAGCTTTACAGTGATAACAGGAAAATAATTCAACAAAGTTTGTTTCCAGAAAAGAATAGCGTCACAGTCCAGCTTAAGTAACTTCAGTGATGTTTCATTTTTGTTGTAAAAAAGTTATTAATTTAGTTCATATATATATAGCCGCTCTGGAGAAAACTGGGATGTCATCGTCCAGCTCAGTTCAGTTCTCATATAATGGTGTCAATGCAGGCAGATCAATATTATTGTTGAATATTAAAATAAATGTTAATTATAATGTCCCCAACTAAGCAAGCCAAAAGCCAATGGCAACAAAGGTGGAAAAAGGCGACCGTGGCGAGGAACCAAAACTCCATCAGTGGCAGAATGGAGAAGAAAACCTTGGGAGAACCCAGGCTCAGTCGGGGCCAGTTCTCCTCTGGCCAATGAACAAGCAGTGCATGATTATGATCAGGCAGCATTATAGGTCAAATAAATTACGTTTATTTGAATGAATGAATTATAGCATTTATTTGAATTACTTATCAATAGCGAGCGATTCATACCTGCATCTGTTTAGCATCTCACTCTATTAGCTATGAAGCTGTGAGTTTAAGTACTTAAACTTAAATTACGTAAACCAGCCATATAACCCCTCGTTGCTGAGAAATATAATGTAGCAATTCAGTAGCAAAGCTATTTAATTACTAAAAGTCACGGGACAGCGTTGATAAGTTTCTGTGCTCCTGAATGTTTGTGTGTGTGTGAGTGACGTATGTGTGTGCTTCAAGGAAAACAGCGCATTAATATAGAACGGTAACTTGAACTACCTGTGCATTAGATGGTGTTATTGCACGCCTTTCAGCCAATCAGAATCGAGTATTCAGACAGACCATGTTATAAGCATACATGATGACTTACCACTGTCATGTTTGAGTTTCTGGTCTTTGATCATAGTGTATCCATCTCCTCCGTCCACTAAGTAAGAGGGCAGCACCACTTTATACAGCTTCTTGGGGTTGAGCGGTTCATAACGGGGCATTCGACAATCAGCGCACAGCACATTCACACTTTTAACACGGTTTCCAGGCAGTTTTGATATATCATACACCAGCTGAAAACCTGTGGAGGAATTATAAACAGTTACATTGCTTCATCTGAATTAACGCACAAGTCATATGGACTAGATTTGTGGTGTTTTTATGTCATTTTGAGCAATGGTAACAATGGTATTCCAGTGCTCAAATTTGAAGAGTTTACAAGAAGTTCACAATGTACGGTAACAATACCTGACACCTGCAGGAATTCTCCAGTGCTTCCTCCGTATCTGCGAACTGAGTGCTCAAAGACCTCTCGCAAAGCAGATCCATTCATTTGGACCAGGTCGAATGTGCCTCCAAATGGCAACACAGCGATCAGGTCCTCCATGGTGATGGACCCTTCAATCGAAACATGCATTAGGACTGTTTCAATATTATTTCTTATTTGCACTGGAGATTTTGAATAACCATACCATTTCTGTTTCGCTCATCAATAGGTGATCGAATGGATCCACCGTTCAGAATACAAGAGCTGACATGGTTCCACTGGGTTTCATCAGCATATTTAATATTATGATGGACCTGAAATACAAGCAAAGAGGGTAATCCTATGGGTTTAAGGGCAAGATTAACAGCAAATCTATTGCTTTGTTTTACCTTCAATAAAATAGCAGTTCTGTTTAAGGCTGAAAGCACACTAACTTACCATTTACTTAGATTTTCTATTTTCACTTTCCCACTAGTTAAAATTTTGCTCTTTGGGTTCTTAGTTTCAATATTTACCTTTGAGGCTAGTGTTTGTGGTTTTAGAGCTGGGCATTTTGGTTTTAAGAGCTTTACATTTTTTTTATTTGACCATTTCATGTACAAAGATTGTTTTTCAATGTGTGTTTTTGCACCTGATAGTAACAACTGTGTCCAGGGATCTAATCACAGGTGGTCAGAAAAAGACAAATGTTCAAACCAGATGCAAACAGACTTGCATTCAAAAACCACATGGTTTGTCACTGCAGTGCATTCTGAAGAATGTGTGTGAAGTTTCAGCATGTCTGGCAGTTCAGTTTTTTTTTTAATGTTATTTTATTTTAAAGCTGCGTGTTACTGGCAGGGTTCTTGCTGTGAGGCAAGTAGGCGGTCCTTACAAATGTGTTGTACATGCCTCCGGATAGTTTTGGGTGATCACAAAAAGGCTTTGGACTAGGGATGCACCGATACCATTTTTTCAGAACTGATCCGATCCCAAACATTCGGAGTATCGACTGATACCGATCCGATACCAGCGCAGTTGTTTTTTTAAATCAAGTAGAATTCCTATAACTCTGTGTGTTGAACTGATACTCATTATTTTGTGTTAAACACAATCTACTAAATACAGACAACTTCTTTTAAAAAAAATAAATAAAAAAAAGATCATAATATATGACAAAAATGCTATTGCAAACTAGATTAGTGGATAATTCAGCAGTAAAATTTACTCTCGAAAAATCACGAGTGCACAATAATTGTATAAAATCTCAACATTTAGTGAAATTTATATATATATATATATATATATATATAACTATAAAATTAAGACTGTATATTGTATACAGTCTGTACAGTGCAGCTGTTTAATGAGGCAGCAACATATGATAGATAGCACAGAGCAAGAAAGGCTATTGTCTTTATTTTATTCATATATTATGCGGTAATGGACACCAGGACTCAGTTGTTTAAAAAAAAAAAAAAAAGACATGAAAGACATTTACAGGCAAACAAATATATCACTTTTTAGGTTTCAGGATTTTTTAACCAAATTTTGTATAAAGATGATTCTCAACTATGGTATGAAAGATATAACAGAATTAATTGATATACCATTTTGCTTTATGCAATATGTGGGTAAAATGGCCATAAATGGGGGCAGTCCCATTCAATACAATGTATTTATACACTATAGCATATTAATGTGTTCTTGGGGCAACATGTAATGAAAAAAGAAGTGTAATAATTGGCAGTAATAATTGGCAACATTTTCATAATAATATCTAATATTTCATTGGAATATTGATATATAATTTATTTCCCTATACTTGTTGTGTCTCCAAAAATGCATGTTAAACATGATTTAAAGGAGTAGTTCACTTTAAAATGAAAATTACCTCATGATTTACTCAGGTGTATATGACTTAATAAACACCCTGACACTTCCAAGCTTTATAATGGCAGTGGATTGCAACCATCAGTTTGAAGCTCAAAAAAGTGCATCCATCCATCATAAAGGTGCTCCACACGACTCCGGGGGGTCAATAAAGGCCTTCTGAAGCGAAAGCGATGAGTTTGCGTAAGAAAAAAAATCCACATTTAAAACTTTATAAAGTAAAATAACGAGCTTCCGGCCAAACAAACATACGGATTGCACTTAAGTCTAAAGCGCAACTTCTGCGAGCAATGCGACGTACTGCTGATATTTACGCTACGCCATGATGCACTACGCTACTTCCGACATCACAAGTTGCGTAAGTTGCGCTTTAGACGCAAGTAGGATATTTATCCATTAAATATGAATATTTTTCTTATATTTAAACTCATGGCTTTGCTTCAGAAGGCCTTTGTTAACCCCCCCGGAGCCGTGTGGAGCACCTTTATGATGGGTGGATGCACTTTTTTGAGCTTCAAACTGATGGTTGCAATGGTTGCCAATCCACTGCCATTATGAAGCTCGGAAGCGTCAGGGTGTTTATTAATATAACTCCGATTGTATTGAAAGAAGAAAGTCATATACACCTAGGATGGCTTGAGGGTGAGTAAATCATGGGGTGATTTTTCATTTTAAAATGAACTACTCCTTTAAGTCCTGGTGTCCTCTACATTGGACATGAATGAAATCAATGCCCTGTTCTGAAAGACCAAACAGAAGTTGGTGTCATGGCGAACGCTCCAAACATCTAGAGTAGTCCTTATGAAGAACAATATGCTAAATAATGTTGTCAAAAAAATTCCACCAAACTTTAACAGCAAATTTATCTTTGAAACCACAGACCTATTCACTCACCATGGCATCACAGATTAAATTTCCCAAATTACATTCACGAAATCGACATTCCTCAAAAGTTCCATTGAGATAGACAAGAGTCTGTCCTACATACTGAGAAGAGTAATTGGCCAGATTCTTCCTCCAATTGTCCACTTCAGCCTGAATGTCTGGATCTAGACAAAGTCGGATCACAGGTTGACAGGTTGAAACTGACATATTAAAAGGGCAATCCACAACAGTAATGCATCACATCTGATTGGTACATTGTAGTACAGGGGTGTCCAATCCTGCTCCTGGTCTGTCAACGTCCAACCCGCTCCAACACACCTGCTAGTTTCTGGGCTGCATCCGAAAACTGAAAAATGCTGCTTTCAGAGGAAGGCATCAAGGCACGTCTGACTGCGATGTTAGCTTCACTTTCTGTCTCCTAAGAGACCTTCATCTAATCGATTTTTGAAAGCAGCATAGATGTATCCTTCACTGCCTTTGATATCCCACAATCCTGTGCTTTCCATTCTGTGACAGTTGTCAAATAAAGATGGCGTCTGAAAGTTGCGGTTGGTGGTCAGTTTGTGTGTAAATGTACGTTTTTGACCACCGTTTTCCACTTTTGATGTCATTTTGAGGGTCATAGCATACTTGCATATTGTTGTCCTACTGTTAAACTGCTTCTATTGTTCTCATTTGTAAGTCGCTTTGGATAAAAGCATCTGCAAAATGAATAAATGTAAATAAATTAAAATTTCTAGAGAGAAATGACTATTGAAGTAATTAAATATTTGCTTAGTTTTCACCAAAGCTCTCTCTATTTTGCTGTACATCATAATTAAACCGTTACACTGCCTCAAAAGCTTGTCTGAAATCATTTTCGTGAGGTAATGAAAGCGAAGCAACGAGTCCGCTTCCTAAGTATTCAGACGCAGCCCTTGTAATCCTGAAGACCTTGATTAGCTGGTTCAGGTGTGTTTAATATGGCAGTCTAGGGCTAATTCAGGAGCAGGATTGGACATGCCTATTATAGCAGTTTACAGCAGTTCCCAACTCAGTCCTGGGGAATCACCGCTCTGCACATTTTGTATGTGTCTCTTATCTGACACTCAGTTCAGTTCATGGAGCTCTTTAACACACTGATGATCTGAATCAGGTGTGTTTAACAAGGAAGACATACCAAGTGTGCAGAGCGGTGGGTCCCCAGGACTGCAGTTGAGTTGAAGATGCCCACATTTTCAGTGGTCCTGGTTCAGAAGTATATGTCCAGTTCATGTTCTCCAAGAGGATTTAGAAAAATTCTTCAATCAAGAGTTCTAAGACTTAAACTTGTTCCAAAATAAATCACAACGTTACAAACTTGAAGCAAATCTGGAAAAATCCAGAAGAGAAAAAATATATTTCTTGTATTCGGGCAGGAAGATATCTTCCCATGAAGCACTGCAAATAAAAATAAAGTAAAACAATATGAAAACCACTGACTTGTAGTCATTAATTATGAAATGATATATCTGTTGGTAAAGACCGACTCAATAACATCATCGGCAAAGCTTTGTGGGCTTTGAAGGCTGCTGCTCAACTCCTTTGTTACAAATTTTATTTTCATGCGAGCAGCAAATTCTTTCTCAGAATTCAGCCATCGAGCACAGACATTCTCCATGGTTGAATTTTTACTTCTGAAAGCCGACCCAGCAAACACATTTACATTGTGGCAACGTCCGTGGCACGTTGCATTTCTGCTATGGCAACGTCGCTGTCTACGTGCTCGCAACATTGTAACAACGTAGAATTGTGAGACGTGACGGGGCTGTAGCAACGTTGCTACGCGACATTCAGCAACTGAGAGACGACGTTCTAACAGTTAATTTGTTTATGCTAGATAGGTCTATAGATATCCCCCATGTACCATATTATGTTTTGTGGTTAATTTTGAATTAGTCATATGTTATATAATTATATACTTTTAAAATATTGTTTATCCTTATTATTATTTATGGGCCTAACAGTAAATTCATTATAATCAACACCTGCAAGTGTACACTTTGAAGAGTAAAAATGACATAGAAGGTTAGCTAATTCAACTTTATTAAAACTGCATATGGTAATCAAATTGCACTTCCAAAAGTCATACATTTGTGAGAAGAAAAAAAACAAACAAACATATTATACAGGGAGTGGACTTACTAGCATGAGCAAACATGCAAAAATCTGGCAAAGAAACGAGTGAGACGACAAATCAAAGGAAAATATAAACAGGTGTGTGAGCAGTTACAAACATATATTTTTTCTCTGTGCGTTTCCACAAAAAAACCCCAAAAAAACATTAACGTGCAACAAGTAGACTACGCGTCGCTGCCTGTTCGATGAGTGCCGAAATCAATTACTCATCATTAAAGTCATTTTGGCTTCATACTTTTGGCATAAAGTAAAATATTTGTCATACCTGACCAGATGATGTTCAAAAACATGTCACATCACATCAGATAAGTAAGTTTTAGGTTGTGTTTGAATAATTACGTATCTTATTTAGCTGAAGTAAATTAAACGCAATTCTCACATATCCTTGCTTGATGAAGAATGAGAGACGGCCCAACGATCAGTTGAAATTCAAAAGGCTGATTTTCGCGCTTCAGGGCAGTGACGAGTACATATGTTGTCCAGTGGTTGTCCAGACACCCTAGGCACAACCTTAAGCAATGGCCCTGAACGGTGGTTTAATGTCAATATTGTGACAACGCTGTAACAACCTTCACCACACAACGTAGTTATAGCAACCTTTTGGCCATGTTGTTAAAACGTTGTTAGAAGGTTGGGTACGTTGCGCCAACGTTCTGTGTTTGCTGGGTATATGCTCTATTGATTTACCATGTTATGTGCCTTAAATTCCCTATCTCGTTTCAATGTCTAGAGTTTCCTTACCTGGTGTTACTGAGCTATTCAGAAGAATTGGGTTGCCTGAATATTTCACCACATTTCCATTTGAATCAAAAGTCACTTTTAGGAATCCCAGATATTTTCCAAATGCAAAGGCCTGGACCACAGGAACCTTACGCCCATCCTCAGAATCGACCATGAACGGGTATGATCCTGCAGGAACCTCTGTGGACGGTGGATCTCCTACAGAGATGAGCACACAAAATGGATGAGTAAATATGTAAATCAAATACAGTATTGGTGTGTGCAAAAGTCTAAGGCACGTTAGATGGTTCACAAAAACATTTGTTTCAAGGTGGTTATTTATATCTTCTGCTTTAGTGCGCCTTTTGAGTTACACTTATTTAAGATGTCCTTGTTGCAATGAAATTACAGATTTAAGTAATATTAATTAACAACATGTACATGGTTTGGTTTAAAATGTGTTGTATTATTTTCATGTTATCACTGTAAAGCTGCTTTGATACAATCAGTATTGTAAAAAGCGCTATATAAATAAAGGTGACTTGACTTGACTATAGTTAGTTGCTTAATTGTGTATAATTTACTGTTATTATAAAGTACATGTAAGGTGTAACAATGACTACAAAATGAAGTGATACTACACAGAATAATCAGCATTTTGGTTGTTGTAGGTTACAATCAATAGCAATGCTAACTAATATTGTTATAATTTATGTCCTCCCACACTTTCAAGCAGGTTTATAGATTGAAATGTGAAGATTGTTTGTTAAATTTTATGTTAACCACATGAAAAATGTGTATTCTCACTAATAACAACAAAAGTCTCCACCTCCAAGTCTCAAATATATTTTGCTGTGTAGAAATGGCTTGGGTCTCAACTTTAATGTATGTCTGTGGGATTTTTTATAATAATTTTTATTTTATTTTGGCCAATCTTATCAACCAGGTGAGAGTCTTAAAAATATAAAACAATAACACAATCTTCTCAGCAAATCATATGATTTGAGGCATCATTCATGTCCAAAGGGCAAACATGAACACCCAGGTATAATACTTGGGTATTATGTGGTATTAGTGGTTTATTCAGTATGAACAGTGGTAATGGTGACGCTTGCATAGACAAGACAAAGGCTGCAACAGGGCTGAGGAAAATGCTAATGAGCATTACTTGGCAGCCTGACCAGTCTCAGGAGTCAAGGGAAACTTTCATGTCAGCATTGTCCTGGTTAGCTGTTTGGGTCAAAATAAAACATAAAATGAAATTTCACCTTTAATCCATCCAGTGCCCATTGTGGTCACAAAGTTCATGTGTTTTATCAATACACAGGTTAATCACATTTAATGACAGTGGAAATAGAGGTGAATAGGCGCCACTTTGTTTGTTGTGAGATCAGCATAGCAAATCCACCTGTGCATACATAACCACTGTAATTTTTGAGGAACTGTGCATAAATACAAGATCCAGGAGACTGCAGCCCTGATCCCGGCTACTGTAATACGCAGAATTGACTCACTTAGAGCACATTTAAGAGACTGGAAATAGAGAAATCTAATCATGAGTGGGAATAACAGTCCCACGCCTTCAACAAATAAAAATACACAAATTAGCTTCTAATTTGTGGATCTGGTGACACTGTGTGGACCTCTTTCTTTAGACTTTACGGACATTTAACTGTACAACAACAACAACAACAACAAATACAGCACAATTCAGTTGAACTTTGTGAGATGAACTAAGATGAGTGACAGCTTTTTAGTGATTATAAAGGGACCACGCTTTGCACACTTTCTGCCATGACAAATCCTGCATAGAGTTTGCCTGTTTATCTGTTCAAATTAACAGTGGTTTGTGAACGTGGACACTTCAGTAACAAATAATTCATCTGGAGCATTTATCCTGGGATGTGTAGGTTGTACAGCAACAAGTAACTTTAAACTAATTCATGGAAATCTATTTAAATATGTTTTTTAAAGGGGAAGTGCATATTCTTAGCCTTACCCTTGAGTTGGTTCACCCTTCACCCTATGATTTCAACAAACTCTTTTTCAGTAACTTTAATTATTGTCAATGTCAAAAGATCAAAGAAAGTGTGTTTAAAGAAATATAATGACGACTTTAATCTATGTGCAATGCGGTGTAAACCCCATTTCTGTCCTTAAATATCAAGTTGTTGAATGTTGTAGCCCTTCTTGTGGCTGATTCTTGATGCAATCACGGACAGCATCTCAATGTTGATTCTCCGCTCAAAGATGATTCTCATCTCAAAGCTGATCTAATAATACAAAATTTCAAATCGGAAATGGGCTAATTTCATATAGAATATCAAGCTGTCGCAATCTTTTTTGGCGCTCTTTAATGTGGCGTGACAGATAGGCGTGCTGTAGTGCTCCGGTTCAAGCGGTACGTGAACCGATAATCTCTTCCGCTTTACGACTAGTTACAGTACAAAATAAACATGAATGAACATCAGAAGGTTTGTTGAAAGATACACTACAATTACCAAAATCTATGTCATGTAATTGCTCAATCTGAGTTTCAACCGCAGATAGACGTCAATAAAACAGCTTGTAAACAATGTCATATAACATCACATTTACATCAGAAAAGCCATTCAGTGTCCAAAAACTCCTTAGTCTTGGGAACTTAGAGACAGCATTTTGATAAATATATGCACTATATTGCATATTCATTGTATTTTTAATTAACCTGTTCTTCAGTATTTAATGTATACTTGAATAAATCAATTTGAAGACAGCCACCATTTAAATGTATATATATATATATTTTTTTTTTTTTTAAATGAGTAGAAACATAAGTATGTCATTAAAAAATAATTATTATAATTGTATATGTAATTTAAATGTAAGTAACCACAAATCAGTAAATTTTAACCTTTAATATTATACTTACTGAATGTACCAACTGTACCATGTCTAGTTTACAGCATTAGTTTGAAAGAGATTTTTTTTCTTTGAAGAAAATTTGCCATGTACTGTAATAGGCCCCAAATTAATCGAATTCGAATCACAAGCTTGTGAAATTTGTGTCAATGCTAGTGTCAATAAATATACTAATCCTAATATACTAAATACTAATCCTAGTTTCAATAATAATTTATTAATTTTTTTACAAATGGGGTCTTTTCCCTTTTTTTGCTTGTTAGACTGAACCAGAATGCTTCGTTTACATGTTAAATCACAAAACTTTTCTTCTGGAGAAGGATGCCGTGGAGGGATTCGTGAACATGTCACCGTTTTCACCTCTTGTGAGTTTGCAGGTCTGTTAATATCATTGGTTGTCCACCTTAGAGATGATCACCATATTTATAATGAAACCATCATATTTAACAATATTACATTAATCATATAATATAATAAAATTATATTTTTATTGTTAATACCTTGTTATTGTTGAAGCCATATTAAAATATTATGGGATCTCCTTGAAGAAGTGTAAAAAGCTTTTAGAATATTTTTAATATTCTGATTTTTGTTCTGATTTTTAATTTTAATATTTTAATTTATTTAAATGTAATTGATTCATTTTTATTAAAATTGAAAGTGTATTTATCGAAAACAAAAACACATTCTTTTATTTATCAAAATAAACAGAAAATAGTACAAACTTTTACTGAAGTGATTGTCTTGGAAAAAATATAGTTTCTCTGCAATTGTACACCAAGGGAGTGAAAAGCACATTTACCTTAAGGTGCGCCTTTAGCCCTGTTGCACCCTACTATTGTGCTCCGCGAAAGAGAAAAACATCAACACACTTGCTGTAAAGTAAATGTGCTTTTCACTAATTCCATAATTGCAGAGAAACTGATGAGAAAATTACATAATAAGTGTAAACTGACGTTCTTGGATGAGTAATACATATAACAATTATATGATACATACCTGTGAACAAGAATGTATTGGTGTGCCCTCCAATCACAACATCCACTCCCCGAACTTTCTTTGCAATCGTTTTGTCCACTGCGAAGCCAGAATGTCCAAGGGCAATGATCTTATTAACACCCAAAGCAATGAGCTTGTCCACTTCAAGCTGTAAAGCAGTAACCTCATCCTGAAACTGGAGATGAGGGCCTGTAAAAACATTTAAATATGGAAAAAACACCATCATATTACTGCAGGGTGTAACATAACCTGAATATCAATATATCCACCCTAATATGTTTAAATGTGCCACCAGGGAATCAAATATGGGCTGGATTAACGGAGGCAGAATGTTAGAATGTAAGAAAAGGAGATTAAAGCTTTATTTGTTGGTGCCATGGCTTTGGATAGAAAGGATATATATATATATATATATATATATATATATATGTATATATAAATTATATAACATTGAACATTGGTTTATTTGAACTATTTGAACTTCAATTACATTGAACTATTTATTTCTGTATTTAAATATCTACTCATATATGATTGAAATCATACTTAAATATGATTTATACATGCTGATTTAAATAATCTACTCATATATGATTTAAATCATATTTAAATGTGATTTATATATGCTGATTTAAATAATGCAGCATATCATCAGCTAATACAAATATATAAGAGTGTTGGGACAATGATAGACTGTGCATTTATTTCTATTTATTAAACTGAAACTTTAATATATATATATATATACAGAAACTTTTTTTTAATGTCACTCTCTAATTTAATTCAATTTAATATGTCCTTGCTAGGTAAAATTATTAATTTCTTTTCTTCAATGTTGAAAACAGTTTATTTAGCTTCATATTTTGTGGAAACCATGATACAATGCCATTCAAAAGTTTGGGTAGGAAAAAAAAAAAAGAAAGAAAAAGAAAAATTTTAAGAGGATACATTAAATTGAATTAAATAGAAAACAGTTCTTTTGAATTTCACAATATTACTGTTTTTACTGTGTTTAATAAATGCAGCCTTGGTGAGCAATAATAGACTTCTTCGAAAAACATAAAAATATCTTTATTATTCCAAAATGTTGACCAATAGTTTAAACCATTCTGAAATAGGGGGTTTCATAGCCTTTTAACTCTAGACTACAGACTCATCTTTTAACCAATTCATTTCATTCATCAACTCATAGTTACACTGCATTAGTTAGGTCTGCCTATCATCTTGCTTGCTCACTGGGAAACTAAAGGACTAAAGAATAACATTCTAGCAGCTCCTTGATAAAACAATACTTTTACTTGTACTCTTGTACCACAAAACCACATTTTTATAATCACACATAATATAGTAATATTATCTGTAAAGCTGCTTTGAAATGTTGTGTATTGTAAAACATGCTATACAAATAAACCTGACTTAAATGACTTCTTAATTCAGCACCTTTGGGCATGACAGTTTCTGTAGCAACCAAATTACGTAAAGAAAATATATTTCCATATATTTATGATCAATATTTTAAATTGTTTAATGCAATGACAGATATACAGAATAACATTTTGTTAATATATTACAATATATTGAATAATACCTGAGGAATTGCAGCTTTTCATATATTGAAAAAAATGTGATGATATACAGTATATACTATGTTATTGTAATATGCATTCATGTGAGTTATTTTCACGCAACTGAGTTTCTGTTTCTGCTACAAAAAGTTTGTGAGGAAAGTTGTACTAGTATTACTTAAGGGTGCATGTTGAAAATTAATTAATTGAGTTCAAAATACTCACAATTCTGATGCAAATAGTTGCATAAATTAGTTGAGCTAAACCAAGGCAGTATTTTTTACAGTGTGTGGAAACTGATAGACTTAAATATATCAAGCATGTTTTACACAAACTTGTAAGTTGTTAATACAAAGACACACAAAAGAGTGTTGGGACAATAGGCGCGTTTCCATTAAAGATTTGCGCAAAACTTTAGCAATTTTTTCTAAATATCGATAAAAAACTATTGCGAAATGACGGCGTTTCCATTAACCGATGTTATTCGACTAAAACTAAATTTTTTCCTCTCGCAATAAGTCATTCCAAAAATCAAGGCAGCGGACATTGGTAAGTTTATATATAGGCTATCACAGCCACGTAGCCTACCGCACTAGACATTATTATTATTAATGGAAGGAAACGTAGGCGTGTTATCCAAGCATTAATGGCAAGGAAAGACCCTTATACTGTGAGCGGCACGTATGAGGAGTTTCTGGGTTCTTCTCACTCATTTCTGCTTCGAGGTCTTGATTGTGGCATTTCTTTGAGGTTTAGAATCCAGTATTTCTGTCATTCTTTTGTCTTATATGAATTTAATAAATAACTCTATCTCGTATTCTGTCCAAACACACCGCGTCATTACGTCAGGTGACTGTAAATGCGCAAAAACTGTTTCCATTGCAGGTTTGCAAAATATTCCTTTTTCGAATTGCCTGAAAAACCACCTCATGCGAGCGTAAAAACCTTTTTTTGCGATAAATGGGAGTTTTCGCGAAATTTACGTGTTTCCATTGGGCGTATTTTCAATTCGCAATTTCAATTTGCGCAATTTAAAGGGTAATGGAAATGCGGCTAATGATAGACCGCTTCGTTTGAAGTCACCGTTACTGCGATCAGTGTTTGTTCTAGTTTTGACCCTTTACTTTTTTAATGTTAGTTTTTCTCTGGCTGCTGTAACTGTGTGTAAGGCACATTTGCTATGGCAAAGAAAAGGAAATGTCTATGAATGATCTCTATGAATTTTGAATATTTTGAACAACTCATTTGCGTTTGACCAATCAGACTTTACATGTTTTAAACATGCAACCTTTAGTAACACCAACACAACTTTCCTCGTGAATGTAACTCAGATACCTTGAATAGTAGAAACATAACTCCATTGAGTGAAAAAAAAACTTGAATACACATTATATACTATACTGTCACATATTTTTAAATGAATTAAAAGTGTAAATAAATGAATAATTGAGTGTAATAAAGTATCATACCTGGTTGAGACAAAGCAGGGGTCTCCACTGATGTGTAGCCAACAACACCTACTTTCTCCGAGTTAACAGTGAAGATTTTATATGGGAGAAAGTAGCCGCTGATCCGAGGAGCAATTGTCTGATCGGCTTTAATATTTGCGCTGAGAACAGTGCAGTTCACTTTCTGAAGAAAAGGTTTCACGAGGCCGTCCACTCCATTGTCAAACTCATGATTTCCTAAGGCCTAAAGCATCATACACAAAAAAAAAATGTTATGCAGTAAAATGTCATATACAGTCAAAGCAAATATTATTGAGACACCAGATATAATTTGATGGGGTTTTTTTACTAGTGAGTGCAGGACACTATAGTTTCCTTTCGAAAGGGAACTCGCACTGCGTTGCTATTGGGAAGGCCCTCCACGTGAACCGGTGTCTGAAAAGCTATCCCATCACGGCAATTGAATTTGTCCGGCGACAGCCTATGACGTCACTATTAGTGCGACCCGGAAGTATAAAAGGGATGCCTAGAGAACATGTCATCCTCTTTTCATCTTCAGGGACTGTTTTGTATGATTTGCAAGCACCTGAAAAAGGTAAGAACAATTATGGCAAGTGATAAGCGTTTCAAGAAGTGTGTGGATCCGTGTCTCAGGTATCTGACACTAGATGACACACACAACTTGTGCGTTTACTGTTTGGGCGAAGAGCACGCATGATCAGCTCTTGAGAGACCTGATTGTGCAGAATGTGAAGAAAACTCCGCTCTCGTCTGGCCCTCTTCTCGAGGGAAGAGGGACCGGCATCTGGGCCCAGTGGTTCGGGTCCCGCTCGTGCTGAGCCCTTGAGCAGCCTTGGTAGGCTTTTCCTTGTTTGGAGGCCTCTTTGAGGCTTATAGCTTAGGCAGTGACCGTAGGGAATAATGTCACTGACAGCCTGTATGTGACCCGAAGAGGAGTGTTTTCTTGCCATTTCAGACGTTTGCCATAGCGCCATCGACGTAGTGCGAGTTCCCTTTCGAAAGGGAACATCTAGGTTACGACTGTAACCTCTGTTCCCTTTACTGTATGTAAGTGAGGATAGCACAATAAAGTAAACTGTGACATATTATACCCAAATATTCTTCATACAGTGGACTACCAGTAAAAAAAAAAAAGAAAAAAAGAAGATTATTCACAAATTATTCATACACTTTGACCTGACCATGTTTTGCTGAAGTGTTTTTTCTTTAATTGCTAATGCAACCTTTTTACACCACATACTGAACAAAAATGAAGCATTGCTTGGTAATCGGTTGACCTAAATTGGTATTATCTAATTGTGTAGTTAAATTTAATGACAGATATTCAACCTTATTCATCTGTGAGACAGTCTAACAGAAGGATGGACAAAACCAGTGAAATATCAACTGATTTGATAACTCTTGAGTTCTTGTCATATTTTATTACCATTTTCTAAACTATAGCGAATAAACTGTGATAATGTGAGAAATGTTGAAGGTGTCTGAATACATTTTGGTTTGACTGTATGTCATGAACATAACATCAGCTTAAGGCACAGGTTAGTATTTATATTTTTTGTACAATTTGTATGCATGCACCAGTAATTCAAACTATTTTTGACCTTTTTACAGCAGAAGTGTAGCTGAAGTTTGGTCATGACGGGTTAAAATAGTGTTGAACATGTTCTTTTCTATGCACATCAAATAGTTTTCTGTAAGGTGCTGGATCAAATAATGTCATTAACCATAAGAAAAAAGGATGCTTGCACAGAATAAATAACCACAAAAGCTAAATAGTCAAAAACATTAATGCATAACCTTTATAGTTATTAATTAAATACTATGTTTGAAGCATAAAGTAAAGTGTGTGAAACTCCTAATGATCTACAGTATACGCAACTAATAAAAACAATAATAATACTTAACATCTGGATTACTGTACTATAAACTAATAAAATATGATAACACCACTAAAGATCCATAGTTTCCAGTCTTATGAGCTTCATGAGGTATTTTTCAAAGACTCTCTATAAACTATATATCAGACAAAACAATAAATAAAAGGGCTTTCCCATCTCCTTTTCCTCAATTTTTCTTGTGAGATTTTAAATTGTTCTGTTTGTTCTTATTGTGTTGTGTGATGATCATAGTGTGTTTGTTATCCTGATGGTGTTTTGTCTTCATTTGGTAAGATTTCAGGTATTTGCCCAGAAACTTTTGGACCATTACCATTAAATAAAAGACACATTTGAAATTGCAATAGCTGTAGACATAATAGTAAATTCAGAAGATTGTGTTCCTGAGTTGTAAAAACATGGCGAGTTTTACTTTTTGTAAAAATTTGTAAAAATCATGCATCCCTGGTACTACTGATTTTTAAACTTAGAAATTTCACTGTAAATTCTTTCCAATGTATGCATTTAAATTTGGCCATATGTATAAGTTCCATAATTCTGTTCTATCAAAAATATAAGTCCAAAATTATCTTCTTTTTTGGCCATCACACTCTGTTTAATGCACTCCTCATCTACAGCACTTTAAATGAATCATAGAATGAGAATAGAAGAATTCACCCAACCATATCTAAACTTTCTTTGACAGTGGGTGATGTGGTACCATTTGGGAATCTACATTTGGGAAACACCTTTTCTGTTTATGTTCCACAAGTTTGAATCCCACTACACCTGAACAGGTGCTCTGTCCACTGTAATGAAGACTCCAGTGGCTCATGGGCACCTGTCCAGTACGTCCTGTCCACTTCTGCTCTACATTTCGTCAATAATAATATGAGGAAAATATCCCGCTGGCACCTATGGTGATGGAAAAACTGTCAACACTTTTGATGCCTGGATGAATCATGAGTCACTGTGATGAGCAACATACTAAAGTTTTATTTTATGTCTGAATACTAGAATGGTTCCAGTAATCTGTCACCTGTGTGAAAAAATGAACTGGAACTAATTTTACACGAATAGAACACACTTTTACAAGATGTTGTATTTGGCCCTGTGACCTGTATACAGTTGCGATCAAAATTATTCAACCCCCTTGACCTGAAAGACATTTTGCTGCCGAGAACAAAGTTTTACGAAAACAATTCAACAAAGGCATCAGTAAACTATTATAGAACGTTTATTAATACACATATGAGGGATTCAGAGAATGTAAAGTTGATGAAATTTTTTTTTTTTTTATCTAATTGGCTCTAAACATTAATGTAGAAATTATTCAACCCCCAAAAGTCAAATTTAGTGCAAAATCTTTTATTCTTTATAACCTCCAATAAAAGCTGCCTATAAGTGCTTACAAGCTTCTGTCAGCTCTCTACTGCAATCTTGGCCCATTCCTCATTTTAAAAGGCTTCCAGATCACTGATAATCTATGGTTTTCACGTTAACACTGCTTTCTTCATATTTCCACCAAATATTTTCATTGACATTTAAATCTGAAGACTGTACAGGCCACTCAAGAACATTCTATGACTGATCCCTGAACCAAGCTTAAGTAGATTTGGGATGGCTGTCCTGCAGGAAAGTCCATTGACCCTGCACCAAAGGCATCACCATCTTTGCCAAAATGGCTTGATACTTCATAGAATTCATGATGTCCTTCATACAGTCAAGATTTTCACTTCCTGTGACAGCAAATTTTAAACTTATGAATAAGGCTGCCAGCTGTGTCTTTAGAAACTTGTAGTGTTTTGCAAATCTTGTAGCCATAGACTTTCTAATGTAATAAAACAATTTGTTCTCCATAGCTTTTGTGAGAGCTCTTTTGACTTGGCCATTTTTGCAACTCAACTTTAGCAAATGCATGGGTTAAATGTGTCTAACTAACAACTCAAGCTAATTCAGGTTTGTTATAGAGTTTCCAAAGGCTTAATTGTGTTTTGACACAATTTTGTACCATACCATGCAAATAAGTGACTTAAATAGTTGAATAGGGGTTGAATAATTTTGATTGCAACTGTACAAGATTGTATAGTGAGTTTGTTTAAATATATGAAATACAGTACCTGTAAAAAGTTTGGAAAAATTACATTTTTAAAATCTTTTTAAAAAAGTTTTCAATGCTCGCCAAGGCTGAATATATTTAATCAAAAATACAGTAAAACAGTTATATTGCAAAATAAAATAAAAAAACTCTTCTATTTGAATATACAGTATTTTAAAATGTAATTTATTTCTGCAATTAAAGCTGAACAGTCTTCAGTGTCACGTGATCCTTCAGAAATCATTCTAATATGCTGATCTGATGCTCAAGAAACATTTCTTATTATTTTTTATTAATGTTGATAACAGTGCTGCTTAACATTTTTTGTGAAAATGGTGATAGTTTCTTCGGGATTTGAAATTACAGATTAATAATTGCATGACACAGTATTTCACAGTAATTCCACAGTAGGACTTTGCATCTAACTGCACAAATGGAAATTTCTTGTAAAATCTACAATATCATACTGTATTTCTACAGTGCATATGTACTTAAGGTACCCAGCATGCAGTGTGGCATGAACAGATTACGCGGTGTGTAGTTTCTTGATTCTTGTTTTTTTTTTTTTTTTTTTGGTAACTTATTAACTTATTAACTTTTAGCAGTTTGTGTTGTTTGTTTATTTTGTAATGTCCAGAATTTATTTTAACGCTAATAATAGTATAGTTTTACTTAATATCAGCCAATTAGCTTATTTTATTTTCTATTTTTGTCATTGTTTTAACAAATGTTTTCATTTGTCACACTTCTGACTTGGCTAGATCAGAAATTATAATATGAATATACAAGGTCCAAGATCCCAAGCTAATGAAACAATTATCACCATTACAGTGACTTACAATATACTAAACAATATAATATCTTACAGTGGCATGACAACTTAATAATGTGATTTTACAGTAAAACAAGAGCAGTAAATTACTGTGATGTCAGCATAATGTTGCTGTTGATTAACAGTAATTTGACCCATCAATTTAATTGACAAATAAAAGTATTAATTCCTCTCTTTTTTTAAAAAGGGGACATATCATTAAAATCTGACTTTTTCCGTGTTTAAGTGCTACAGTTGGGTCCCCGGTGCATCTACCAACCCAGAAAACATGAAAAGTGACAACTCAGTAACTTTGTTTTGGCAAGCCTTTCTCTCCAAGCATATCAAAAATAAGCTGATCAGATTTCACTCCCCTTCTGACGTAGGAAGGGGATCTTATTATAATATTACCGCCCCTTAATCTGCACGCTTCCACCTACAGCGCTGCCATTTGGTTTTCGCATGTGACAACAGTGTAACCAGTTCTAACGCAATGGCAACAGTTCGAGAAAAGCATGCAAACTGTTCTGTCGTTGGCTGCACAGACCAGCACTAAACACTATTTGACCAAAAAATGTCACAGCTGTCTTATAAAGACCTCAGGGAACTCTGTCAACTTGTGTTAAAGTTAAACATGACATGCAATGTGGACATAATGTAACTCCACCTCAACTACATAAATGTATCACTAACCATTCAGAAACATCCAGGTGTGTCTAAAAGTTGCATCCTCTTCCTGAGTCTCTCCGTAAGGCTTCACATCACTACTGGTTATTAATGAGATTTTGGATGAGTGACACACAAAAAATTTGACAAGCTATAAGAAATTATCTGGTGGGTATTTTGTGCTGAAATTTCCCAGACATATTCTGGGGACACTATAGATTTATATTACATCTTGTGAAAAGGGGCATAATATGTCACTTTTGAATCTTACCACAAATGTTTGAATGACATCATTGTTTCTATTAAAATGTTAAGCAGCAAAAACTTTTTTCAACATTGATAATGATAATAATGAATGTTTTTTGAGCAGCAAAATCAGCATATTAGAATGATTTCTGAAGGATCGTGTGACACTAAAGACTGGAGTAGGGAGTGGGGACGGTAGCAACACTTTTTGCAGTTCCTAGAGTTTCTCAGAGACTGTTTGTATTGGAAAGCCAACATTTCAATACAATACATGCAGCAACATGTGTGCATATGATAATATACTTACAATTTATACTTGAATGGAAAAATGTTGCAACCGACCCCTGTCCACGGGGCAGTTGCAACATTCATTAAAATTACAATTAAATTGGCTGTATAAAGACAAAGACTAGTAAAAGGACTAACAAGTAACAACCAGGTTTTGGTAAATTATTACAATACATTTGATCTATACATTTTTTTTTAAATGAAAATCAACACTGTGTAACAGTGACAGAATGCTGGACCTAAAAAAGAAGATGAATATTGTGTCCAGTAACGTCCCACTCCCACCTATAAACTTTAAAGGGCAGAAGGAAGAAAGTTTTATTTTTATTTTCCAGGGTGGAAACGCCTGAAAAGATATGTGACGTTTATTAACATCTGCCACTGCACTGCCTGTGATGACCTCGCCATGATGAAGGGATTTTGTTGCGGGCTGGACGATGAGATATGATTCGTTGGTTTCATTTTCATGGACTTTTAGTTTGTATTCCTCCTTTACTTGTTTCCTTTGATCTAGTTTCCCGCCATTATCTGTTGTCATGGAGTTTAATTCCACGAGCACAGCTGTCTTCATTTAGTTCATTATCTCTATGTATTTAAGTCCCTCAGTTTGTTTCAGTCCTTGTCCAGTATTGTTTGTGTTATGTTTGATACAGGCTGTCCCATACTGTTTGGAAGCTATACTTCTGTTTATTAAATATCTACTTTATTTTGTAAATCTAACCGTCTTCATCTTCACTGGACCTGAAGCGTGACACACTGAAATATAATAATGCTTCTAAGAACGTCTGTAAAAGCTTACAGAACTGTGTGTTTAGGGTTAGCTCACCCATAAACAAATGTTCTGTCATTAATTGCTCACCCTCATGTCGTTCCAAACCCGTAAGACTTTCGTTCATCTTCGGAACACAAATTAAGATATTTTTCATGAAATTGGAAAGCTTTCTGTCCCTCCCTTGACTGCAACATTATTACCATTTTCAAGGCCCAGAAAGGTAGTAAAGACATCGTTAAAATGTTCCATACAGTGGTTCAACCTTAATGTTATAAAGCGACGAGAATACTTTTTTTGCGCAAAAAACAAAACAAAAAATAACAACAAACTTATGGGTTTGGAACGATATGAGGGTCAAGTCAAGTCCCCTTTATTTATATAGCGCTTTTTACGATACAGATTGCTTCAAAGCAGCTTTACAGTGATAACAGGAAAATAATGCAACAGTTTGTTTCTAGAAGAAAATAGCATCATAGTCCAGCTTAAGTAAGTTCAGTGATGGTTCATATATATATATATATATATATATATATATATATATATATATATATATATATATATATATATATATATCCGCTCTGGATAAAACAGTGATGTCATAGTCCAGCTCAGCTCAGTTCTCATATAATGGTGTCAATGCAGGCAGATCAATAATATTGTTGAATATTAAATGTCCCCAACTAAGCAAGCCAAAAGCCAAAGATGACAGTGGTAATTAATTAACAGGGTAATTTCTTCTCTTGTGGCATACTGAAAACACAAAAAAATAAAACTGATTGAAATGACGTGACTTCAAAATGCTTTATGAAAACAGATTAGACAGCATGTAAAAAATACTTTTTTAACTTTAAAGGTGCATTGCGCAAGTCTCTGAGTTTTTGCAGAACTATGCCCCCTCTGGCGGCAAGCGAAACTGCAGCCAGAAGTGTGCACGCTCACGGACAAAAGTTTTCTTTTTTTTTATCTTACGTGGAGTTTGCGTTGGTGTTTGAAATGAACTACAAGCCGGTCTCTTAGAATCCATCTTCTACGGAGAATAGCGACGAATACACAAACCTGCCAACGCGCATGACGTCACGCCCAGTCTAAAATTCCGGCCCGAATCCCTCTTATTTATTTTACTTTACAGGATTATAGAGACAATCTCAGTGATCAGAGAAGGGCTCATTCAGCCCATCAGGCAATTGTTTAAGCATGTATGGGTTAGAAAACGGGTATTTTTAACATGAAAAAGTTGCTTAATGCACCTTTAAATAATTTTAATTTTATTTATTTTTTTTATATAAGGAATGGTTACATGTGAATACTGGGAAGGAAGAGGGGTTAACAGAGCATGTGTAACATAAATATTATCTCTCTCTAGCTCAATCCTGATTGGAGTGCAACCATTGCAACCCACTCTCCACTAATGATGCTGAAAATTTAGCTTTGTAATCACAGGAATGAATTACACGTTTATATGTATTAAAATAGAAAACAATCATTTTTAAATTGTAATAATATTTTACAATATTTCCGTTTTTACTGTATTTTTTGATTAATTAAATGCAGCCTTGCATTTACTTTTTTTACGGCATCCTCAATTGCAAACTTCTTAAATTGTTGCTCCATGCACAAGGACACACACACAGGATAATGTAAAATATTTTAACTTTCAAAAAGCGCATCAAGCGTTATTGTCTTAGTCCAGACGTTTTCAATTATTTAACTACAAACCAATTACCCTAAGTTTTCGTGAACCCGATCTTAATGTGGGCATAATATTCTTACCATCGCATCGTATCCGAGTTTATTCATGAAATGCGCCGCTTCTTCGCCTTTGTAAAAGTTAAACCAGACGGTCCCTTGAAACTGATCCCCCGCGTCCAGCAGCAGAACATTTTTCTCCTTGGTACGAACTTCCTTGATCATCGTAAATCTCCGTGCAACTCCAGCGAAACAAGGCGCTTTACTGCATTTGCCCGAGTCTTTGTTGGTCTCCTCCACTCGTGCGTGGACATCATTAGTGTGGAGTAAAGTCAACTCAAATTCTGTCCTGCAAATCTGACAGTGAATCCAAATGAAAAATAATGAACTGAGCCACTGCATCATCCTCATCTTCTCTGCCTTCGCTCAGTTCGCTGTACTAAGAGTCTCATCAGTGGCGTTCAGCGGGCTTCAGTCTGGAGGCGGGGTTAGTGGTCAGCACCGAGGATGTTCTATTTCAGAGAAAATTACATGCAGGCCGATACATAGTTAGCATGAGTAACTTGTTTACCAGGGATCAAAGACGCGAACTCTTGGACAGGGCTACAATGGACTGTTGTGATTTCTGTTTCTAGAATTTTTGGTGAATTGAAATTTTGCAGTAGCCTACACTTTACACGTCAAGAAATGATCTTAATATCCCAATGTTGATAATGAAACAACTTATGTAGACCTAGAACTTTTTATGTCCCTTACAGAACGAAAATACATTTCCATATTTATGATCAATACATTAAATGGTGTAAATGTACTGAAAAATATATGAAATAATATATTATTATTAATATATATTATGTGTTAATATAGCCTATTGTTAATATATAATATTTACAAGATATTGAATAATACATAAGGAATTGCCACATTTCATTTATTGAAATATGTGACAAATGTACACTGTAAAATGTAATTAGTTGAGTGTACTTAGAAAATATCGGGAAAATGATTGCCTTAAAATTGTCAATGATGTTTAACTCAAAGTTGTAAGCTGCTACTGTCACGTTTTCAGTTTGCTTTTTAATCTATGGGGCTGTTTACACAACACCGTTTTCAACTAAAAACGTAAAACGCATTTGGCCGTTCATTTACACGACAACTGCGTTTTGGTGGCCTGAAAACGCAAACTTTTGGAAATGGTTTTAAAGAGTAAGTTTTTGAAAACGGTCTCAGTGTAAACAACAAAAACATGAATCTCTGAAGATGATGACATCTTGCACAGGCGTATTACGTATTACGTGTTCAGTCTATAGTGTTTCATCGCCATCTAATGGCCTGGCAGCAGAATACATCGTTTTTAGGCCCTGTCCCAAATGGCACACTTCATGTGCACTTTCGGTCTTGTGGACTTACAATGGCTGCCGCGTGCGCGTGTCCGTTAAGTCCGTGAGACCGTAGAGTGTCCCATTCGTCATTTTTAGATCTCAGAAGGGTGCTCGCGAGCGCCCCCATGTGGTCGACTTGCGCCCTTGATGCGCACTTTTGCCGAGTCCGCGCTGATGCGGACTCCACAGCAGACTTCTTGCTGACAGTCAAAGCGGCATTACGTCACGAAAGTGCGGACTCAGAGGAAGACCGCGAGTGCTTAGGGTTCCATTTGGGACAGGGCCTTAGTCGTTTTCGGGATTGTTTTGACAATAGCCCACCTAGCAACATTTTTAACATCCCAGATCCGGCCCACATGATCTGGCCAGCATGCAGCGTGGAATGACGGCCCTTGGGTGGCTCACTCCTGTTTGCCAGATCTGGGCCACAAGCCGGCCATAGAAATGCCACATGTCAGCCAAGAGCAAATAAATAACTTTTCTCTTTGTAAAATCCTGATCAGGTTTGATTCTAATCATAATGTAACATTGAAAAAACAGATTTTTTTTGTCAGTACAAAAACTGCTGTTACTTTAACAAAAAGTAACTTTTAGTGTTATAATTGTGATTTCATAATATGTAGATATGAATCTAACTGAGAAAAACTTGTGAAAAGATGTCTTTTAGTTTTAAAATTTTACTACTTTTAGAGCTCTGCAGCCATCTACTGGTTAAAGTGATACTTTTTTTACATTTAAAACTGCATTTTCCAAAATATGGGCAAAAATCTTACACTAAACCATGTCAAATTATCCATGCTATCCCCATGAATGAAAGTTAGAAATGTGGGTCTTTTATAAGGTGAAGTTTACGTAACTTTTTTGTTTATTTAAAAAATAAATAAAAACCTATTAAAAATATATTTTTTTACATTTAATTATATACATTTTGCGGAGTAAAAATGTCCAAATGTGGAGTAAAAACATTAATAAACTGAGTAAAATTACATTTGTTAAAAAAATTATATCTATATAACAAAGTTACGTGATGACCTCTACACTACAGAAACCTAATGGTCCATTTTGTGTGCTTTTTCGAAGATGGCTCCGTCC
Source organism: Leuciscus leuciscus (assembly GCF_965113295.1). Lineage (NCBI taxonomy): Eukaryota > Metazoa > Chordata > Actinopteri > Cypriniformes > Leuciscidae > Leuciscus > Leuciscus leuciscus. Next base: position 35,502,552 of record NC_138743.1, on the reverse strand, counting down.
CATAACCTGCCCTGCAAACAGTGTGACAGTCCTTGGTACGATGGCCTTGACCGGTCTCAAAAGTAAGGACTTTGTAGCGAATTTCAGCATGTATATTAAAAACACCTCCACTTGTTTCCGCCCAGTTTCGAACTGGGGACCTTTCGCAAGGTCCTCGGTTCGAAACCGAGCAGAAACAGCGGTCGGATTGTGATAGAAACTTTAAACTGTTTGCCACGCCAGGAGGGTTCAGCTCTCTTTACCATTATACGCTTTTTAACAAGAGTGCACCAGAAGATTTCTGTCTGCACCCTGAAGACAGGTTTACGTAGTGTAGTGGTTATCACATTCGCCTCATTTGCGTGTTAGGCGAACGTGATGACCACTACACTACAGAAACCTCATAGTCCTTTGCATTTTTTTTTTAAAAGAAAAGAAAAAGAGCTGGGTGGGAGGAGCCTGCACCAGACATTACCCTGGCTGAGCATGGTGGCATGTGCGGGGGAGCATATTGTCCCAACGTCTCATAGGTACAGCTCGAGTTTCTCTTCATTCACGCATAAATCTTTCGCCTTTTACTAAAGATTTCCGTGGAGGGGAACATTTACGAGTTTCTGGTATTTTTGGATGCCCTGCTCACAGCAGAGCTACATGCGTTTGTTAAAAAACAGAGGACTTTTTGCGGCTTGCTCCGAAAAGATATTTTTGCAAAAACCACCCACAGTTTCCGCCCAGTTTCGAACTGGGGACCTTTCGCGTGTGAGGCGAACGTGATAACCACTACACTACGGAAACCTGCCATCAGGTTGCAGACAGAAATCTTCTGGTGCACGCTTGTTAAAAAGCGTATAAAGGAAAAGAGAGCTGAACCCTCCTAGCATGGCCAAAAGTTTAAAGTTTCTGTCAAAACACCACCACTGTTTCTGCTCGGTTTCGAACCGAGGACCTTTCGCGTGTTAGGCGAACGTGATGACCACTACACTACAGAAACCTAATGGTCCTTTGCGTGTGCTTTTTCGAAGATGGTTCCGTCCCATAACCTGCCCTGCAAGCAGTGTGACAGTCTGTACATTCCACAAACAACAGAACAAACCTCATTCGGCATGGCAGTGTGCCTACAGCTCCTTGGTACGATGGCCTTCACCGGTCTCAAAAGTAAGGACTTTGTAGCGAATGTCAGCATGTATATTAAAAACACCTCCACTTGTTTCCGCCCAGTTTTGAACTGGGGACCTTTCGCGTGTAAAGCGAACGTGATAACCACTACACTACGGAAACTTCCGTTGGAGAGCAGTCCGACCTCTTCTAGCGTACGCTTGTTCAAAAGCGACTGAAACGATAGACTGCCCAGTGTTCTTAAAATGGCAAAAAGCAGCTATTTAAAAAAAAAAACGTTATTACGCTACAGGAAACCTCAATGGTCATTTGTTTTATTTTTGTCCTTTTCTAAAGAGTTTACGCTGCAAATCCCCCTGCAAGTGTACTGGCCTGCTCAACAGAAAACCACATAAGAAATTCTCGCCAACACTACCCACAGTTTCCGCCCAGTTTCGAACTGGGGACCTTTCGCGTGTGAGGCGAACGTGATAAGTCAAGTCAAGTCAAGTTTTTTTGTATAGCGCTTTTCACAATACAGATTGCATCAAAGCAGCTTCACAGTATTAAATTAAAATAATACAACAAAGTTTGTTTCAAGAGGAATTTATTGATTGATAAAATTAAATTAAATATCCCCAAAATATCCCCAACTGAGCAAGCCAAAGGCAACAGTGGCAAGGAACCGAAAAACTCCATCAAGTGACCTAATGGTGTCCTAAAACTCCATCAGGTGCCTTAATGGAGAAAAAAAAAACCTTGGGAGAACCCAGGCTCAGTCGGGGGCCAGTTCTCCTCTGGCATTGGATAGAGGCCGGATTGTAGTTTGAACTGTAGGATTATATGAATGCCTGGCTGAAGAGATGTGACTTTAATCTAGTTTTAAACTGGGAGAGCGAGTCTGAGCAACGAACAGTATCAGGAAGACTATTCCAGAGTTTTGGAGCCAAATGTGAAAATGCTCTCCCTCCTTTGGTGGTTCTGGATATCCTAGGTATGACCAAAAGCCTTGAATTTAGTGATCTTAAAGAGCGCGATGGATTATAGGGCGATAGAAGATCCGTTAAATAGACTGGAGCTAAGCCGTTTAGGGCTTTATAAGTCAGTAGCAATACCTTGTAATTAATACGGAACTTTATAGGTAACCAATGCAGTGATGATAAAATCGGTGTTTTATGATCATATTTTCTTGATCTCGTAAGAACTCTAGCGGCGGCATTTTGGACTAACTGTAGCTTGTTTATTGAGGATGCAGGACAACCAGCTAATAAAGCATTACAGTAATCCAGTCTCGAGGTCATGAATGCATGAACTAACTTTTCTGCATCAGAAACTGATAGCATATTACGTAGCTTAGCAATGTTTCTAAGGTGGAAAAAGGCTGTTTTTGTAACATAAGAAATATGATTTTCAAAAGACAGGTTGCAATCGAGTATAACACCCAGGTCTTTTACTGTAGAGGATAAAGTAACAGGACATCCTTGTCATGATTCTGCCTTCTTGTCTCTGATTTTCCCTGGTCTTGAGGCAGGATCATGACAGGCCCATGTTTTGTGTGTAAGCACATGGCCATTTGTTTGGCTGTGTGCTTGCGTTGTCTCGTCATGTAACCCCGCCCCCTTGTTATCTCATCTTGTTATCATTATTGTATCATCGCCGTCACCTGTTTCCCTCATTAGTTTCTCCCTATTTAATCCCCTTGTGTTTGCTGTCCTGTGCTGGTTCATTGTTATTCATTGTGTGAGTATTCCGTGATACTTTACCTGAATGAAAACCTTCCTGTGAGTATTTGTGAAGAACTCTGCCTAGTAAAGTCCTGATCTTGTTGCTGTTAGTTATTTGTCTAGTCAGCTGTCTAGTCTCAGTCCAGTGTAGTTTGTCTTTGTTTTGCCCACCAGCCTTGTTTTACCCCATCGTGGGTTTTGTTTTCCCATTTTTGTCTTAATAAAACCGTGTTAATATCTGCACACTGTCTGCGTTTGGGTTCTCTCCTGCTTCCACATAACAGAATGAACCAGCCAATGCAGAACCCTGCAGACAGTTTGTCTTCCCCTGTTGATCAACCTTTGGCTCTTCTGGAAGATTGGTGGCTCAGAGCCGTTTCTGACTCGAAGAGGGGCAAGCTCCCGTTTCCTCCTCAGGGAGAACTGCCATTGAGGGAGTATGCTCAAGTCGTAGAAAAGAGGAGATTTTTCTTACCTGACGATCTCCTTAATCGTTACCTCATCGCGGGTCTCAATGATCCCCCTCCACTGGCAGAGCGGGAGAAGCTGGTCCGCCGCTCGTTCCGGGATATGGTGCTCTGCTTATCACGGAGGTCATCGCAGGGTTCCTCCTTGTCGTCTTCCCCTGGTATGCTGCCCGGGATCCCGGAGGGTTGCATTCTCGCTGTTGCTTCGCTGGGGGACCAAGCTCACTCCTCTTCTACGCCCGAGACACCCACCGCGTCTGTCAGCCTCTGCGGAAAGCGAGGAAGACGCTTATCGTGGGAATCTGCCTCAGAGTCCTCTTCGACGGAGTCTACCCTTCCTGGGGTTGTCTTCCCAACTCCTGCTACAGACCCCACGGAGATTCTTCAACCGGTCGCTAGTCCAGCTACGGATTCCGCTCCGCGACCAAGGAGAAAGAGGAGGAGAAGGGGAGCCTCTAGTTCTTCATCTCAGGCTGCCCCTTGCGCTGTTCCAGAGCCCGCTCCTGCAAGCGCTGTTCCAGAGCCCGCTCCTGCGAGCGCTGTTCCAGAGCCCGCCACTGCGAGCGCTGTCCCAGGCGCTGTCCCAGAGCCCGCTACTGCAAGCGCTGTCCCAGAGCCCGCTACTGCAAGCGCTGTCCCAGAGCCCGCTACTGCAAGCGCTGTTCCTCAGCCCACTGCCGTGAGTGCTGAGGAGAAAGCTGCGGCCGATTCAGCTGCTGAAGCAGTTCTTCAAGCCGTATCAGCCCATCAAGACTTACCTGTTGTTGTCGCGGCAAAGACCTTATCTAATTATCTGTCACGTCTAGTCAAGATCCTTGAGGTCCCTGTCAGTCCTGTCAAGTCCTCTAGTCCTGAATCCACAGCTGCAAGAGATCCGGTTCCTGAGTCAGCTGCAGCCAGTGTTGATCTGAAGCCCGCTACTGCAAGCGCTGTTCCTGAGCCCGCCACTGCAAGTGCTGTCCCAGCTAGTGTGTCCAGCCCTGTCCCAGCTAGTGTGTCCAGCCCCGTCCCAGCTAGTGTGTCCAGCCCCGTCCCAGCTAGTGTGTCCAGCCCCGTCCCAGCAGATGTGTCCAGCCCCGTCCCAGCAGATGTGTCCAGTCCCGTCCCAGCAGATGTGTCCAGTCCCGTCCCAGCAGATGTGTCCAGTCCCGTCCCAGCAGATGTGTCCAGTCCCGTCCCAGCAGATGTGTCCAGTCCCGTCCCAGCAGATGTGTCCAGTCCCGTCCCAGCAGATGTGTCCAGTCCCGTCCCAGCAGATGTGTCCAGTCCCGTCCCAGCAGATGTGTCCAGTCCCGTCCCAGCAGATGTGTCCAGTCCCGTCCCAGCAGATGGGAGGATGTCTGTGTCCAGTCCTGTCCCAGCAGATGGGAGGATGTCTGTGTCCAGTCCTGTCCCAGCAGATGTGTCCAGTCCTGTCCCAGCTAATGTGTCCAGCCCCGTACCAGCTGTCACCCGACCTCTGTTTGTTTCCCCGGACACCCCTGTCACCACTTCACCCCGGTCTGTTTCCCCTAAGACTGTTCCTCGTGTTTCCCCATCCAAGTCTGCCCGGACCCCTCGTCCTCAGCCATCGTCCTGTCAACCCAAGACCCCTAGTCCACCTGTTCACCCTGGACTGCCCCCTAAGAACTTTGTGTTTCCTCCACCTCCCTTGCCTTGTTTATTGTATTTGATATGTCACCCCAACCCTGTTATTGTTTTTTCATGTCTGCCTTTATTGTTATTTGTCATGTTTTGTTGGTTTGTGTCCATGTCTCAGTCCGTCATGTCACGTGTTTAGTGTTCCCTTAGGGAGCGTCTGGAAGCCGCTCCTTAAGGGAGGGGTTCTGTCATGATTCTGCCTTCTTGTCTCTGATTTTCCCTGGTCTTGAGGCAGGATCATGACAGGCCCATGTTTTGTGTGTAAGCACATGGCCATTTGTTTGGCTGTGTGCTTGCGTTGTCTCGTCATGTAACCCCGCCCCCTTGTTATCTCATCTTGTTATCATTATTGTATCATCGCCGTCACCTGTTTCCCTCATTAGTTTCTCCCTATTTAATCCCCTTGTGTTTGCTGTCCTGTGCTGGTTCATTGTTATTCATTGTGTGAGTATTCCGTGATACTTTACCTGAATGAAAACCTTCCTGTGAGTATTTGTGAAGAACTCTGCCTAGTAAAGTCCTGATCTTGTTGCTGTTAGTTGTCTAGTCAGCTGTCTAGTCTCAGTCCAGTGTAGTTTGTCTTTGTTTTGCCCACCAGCCTTGTTTTACCCCATCGTGGGTTTTGTTTTCCCATTTTTGTCTTAATAAAACCGTGTTAATATCTGCACACTGTCTGCGTTTGGGTTCTCTCCTGCTTCCACATAACAATCCTATGATGTTAAAGTTGTATTGTGCGAGGTTTTGTGGGCGGTTTTTTGAACCGATAAGTATTACCTCTGTCTTGTCTGGATTTAATAAAAGAAAATTACGCGTCATCCAATCTTTTATATCTTTAACACACTCTGTCAATTTGGAAAATGTAGCGTTTTCATCCGGCCGTGATGAAATATATATTTGAGTGTCATCAGCATAACAATGGAAACTAATTCCATGTTTCCTTATAATATTTCCAAGTGGCATCATATATATTGAAAATGACAGAGGGCCTAATACAGATCCCTGCGGCACTCCATAGTTTACTGGAGTTATGATTGATTTTTCTCCATTTAAATAGACAAAATGGTAGCGGTCAGATAGGTATGATTTGAACCAGCTTAGTGCTTGTCCTTGAACACCAGTATAATTTTGTAGTCGATCTAAGAGTATTGTGTGATCTATAGTATCGAACGCAGCACTAAGATCAAGTAAAACTAGTATTGAGATACAGCCTTGGTCAGAAGCTAAAAGTAAATCATTTGTGATTTTAACGAGCGCAGTTTCAGTGCTATGATGCGGTCTGAATCCAGACTGAAACTTTTCATAGATATCATTTTGTTGCAAGAAAGAGCCCAGTTGAGCGGACACCACTTTTTCTAATATTTTAGACATAAATGGAAGATTTGAAATGGGTCTATAATTTGCTAGATTATTATGATCTAATTGTGGTTTCTTAATGAGAGGTTTTATAACTGCCAGTTTAAATGTTCTTGGAACATGACCTAAAGATAAAGACGAGTTAATAATATTGAGGAGAGGCTCTTCCACTACAGGTAACACTTCTTTCAGTAGTTTAGTTGGTATAGGATCTAATAAACATGTTGTTGTTTTAGATGAAGTGATAAGTTTATTTAACTCTTTTTGTTCTATAGTTGTAAAGCACTGTAATTGTTCTTTCGGGGTGATAATTGAAGCTGAATTGTAAGGCGCGATTGAAGATTGAACGTTTATAATTGTGGTTCTGATGCTTTCTATTTTCTCAGTGAAGAAGTTGATGAAATCATTACTACTGAACTGTAACGGGATATTTTGTTCGGGTGACGTCTGTTTATTTGTTAGTCTAGCCACGGTGTTAAATAGAAACCTTGGATTGTTTTGGTTGTTTTCT